>NC_090933.1:814450826-814753856 GCF_040938575.1 Ambystoma mexicanum | reverse complement strand
TGAGCCCCTGCACATTTAACGATCCCACTGTCAAGTATTGGAGCAAATCATCCATTAATACACTGATAAAAGCTTGTAGCTCCCCTCGAAAAACAGCAACAGTTCCTGCTCCCACAGTGCTTGCCCACCCCATTAGAGGCTCGTGAAAGCCCTGGGGGTGCGTAGTAGACCCCAAAACTTGGCATTCCATAACTGTAACCCCAACATCCCAACCCCCTTACTTTCCCCCCTCCTTCCCCCTCCCCCCTGATTGCCTGGCAGGTCATTGGTGTCATTCTATCGCCAACCAGGCCACCATTGTCTCCCCCTCCGGGCTCAATAACT
The DNA here is from genome assembly GCF_040938575.1 of Ambystoma mexicanum. Taxonomy (NCBI): domain Eukaryota; kingdom Metazoa; phylum Chordata; class Amphibia; order Caudata; family Ambystomatidae; genus Ambystoma; species Ambystoma mexicanum. Next base: position 814,753,532 of record NC_090933.1, on the reverse strand, counting down.
CTTGATTAACAACAATTCGAGCTCCCCCCCACCCCCAAGGTCGTCCCTGGGTATAAACAATTGTTTCCCCCATCCACTCACAAAGTCGATTGCAGGCTTTTTCATTGATCACCATGGTCCCTTTCATGTGTCCGGGAGCCCCGGGGATGCCGGGGCCAATCTTCTGAACTTCCTTTGGCCTCGAACCCTGCATCTTTCCCTTGGGGCCCTGGTCCCTTTTGGGCCTGTCGGAGCTCGCTCACCCTCCTGGTCACCCAGCTCCATATTCGGACCGGCCAATAGTTCGCCTGACACTCTCTGGATGTCATCCTTCATCACCAGGGCATACTTATAGCCTTCAAACTCAGAAGAGAGTGAGAAGGGGTACCCCCACCTGTACCGGACCCCCTTGGACTGGAGCATTTTTGTCAGTGGAGAGCATAGTCGGCGCCTTGCCAATGTAAAAGCTGACAGATCCTGATAGATTGAGATTTGGGCCCCTTCCCACTCCACTGGCCTGTCTTGCGAGCCAATTCAAGAATCTTGCTTTTCTCAGCAAAATAGTGAAAGCGAACAAGAATGGACCTGGGGCCTCTGGAGGATGCGCCAGCTCTGTGGGCCCTGTCGAAGGTGGGCACATTCGTGTTGGCCCCTCCGAACAGCAAACCGACCACTGCGCTAACAGCTTTATTGATGTCCGCTTGCGTTTCACCTTCGTGCTCCGGGAAACCTAGAAAGCGCAAGTTACACCGACGTACCCTGTTCTCTAAGTCATCCAACTTCAAGGAGCATTTCTCTTCCCTCCTTTCAAGCTCCGCAAGGCGCATATCGAATTGGGTCTCGAAGATATCGTTGAAGCGGTGTTATTCTCGAGCGCAAGAACTCTATCATCTATTTTGTCAACTTTCTTGTCCAGGGTGTCCAGTCGCAGCGCTATATCTGCCCTGAAGCCTCTGATATCCTCCAGGAGGGCCGCCATGCCCCTGGTGACAGTGCTGGTGTCCACAGCTTCCTGGTGTGTCTGTGCCGCCATTTCAGGACGTACTTGGGGGCCTGGGGACGGATGACGAAATCTCTGTAGTGCCTCCTTCCAGCTCATAGGCCCCCCCCGGACATCTCTGACTCGAGGGGTCTGCCTCCAAAAAGCGTGTGTTCAGGGGGCCTCACCGCCGGCTTCGCTCGGGGCAGGGGTCGATCACTCTGGAAGCACAGGGAGCAAAGACGCTACGCAGGAGGTCCTGGTCTCTCACGGGTTCCCCCTCATAGGTGCAGAATGCACCGCCACCTCGTACCCGCACTTCTGCGTCTTTCCTTGTCCTACAAATGGGCTCTCCACCCCAGCCAGGCGGGAGATGCCCAAAGAATTGGTCGCAAAGAGTCTATGCTGTATATGACTGGCAGTTTTTTCCCCGGGGGGTCCCGCAGACGCAAGGAGACTCCCTCAATACCCCTCCTGGTTCAATGGAAGGGGTAGTGGACCACCCCTGTGTTGCTCCGTTTCCTCCCATGATCTTGGGGGTCCACAGGGTGCCGTTCGGGTCCCGCCGTGGTCTCCTCACCTCATGGGCTCGCTGGTGCCACCCCGTAGGGTTGATGCTGCATCCGATCTGAGCGGGCCAGGGGAAGGGCCCCGCCGGCCGTCCCCGCACCTCGGGGCCAGGTCCAAGCTCTCCGCTTTCGTGCCTCTCACGGCGCAGTAAACCCTCGGCGGGGGCTCTCTTACTCTGCCCGATCCCGCTCTCCGCGGGCCTCGCGGCGGCTCTCCAGGCACAGGGGGACCCAGCAGCACCGCTCCGGGCCCTCCCCAGACATTGCAGGGGGCTTGCGTCTGCCCCAGGGAGAGCGGGTCCATCTACATCAAGGGTGCGCCCTGCCACCACTACCTCCCTCGGGGGAGAAGGGGGAAGGCGCCAGCCAGCGTCACTCGGCCTAGTCACAGGCCGCTCTCAAGCACGGGCTCCACGTAGTTTCTCGTGGAGCCGCGGCGCCGAAGGGGGGAGGGGTCACTCTCCCTCCAAACTACAACAGGTCGCGGTTTCACAGCGGCTCCACCGTGGAAGTTCAAATTTCGGGGTGATGTGCCCACCAATGATGGCAAGGTGGGGGTATGGTTTACTCCTCACTCTGGGGGTGCTGGGGGGGGCTCAAGACCCTCGAACGGTGCCCTTCGGAGGAGACAAGCTGAGATGCTTCAGCACATCTCGCGCCCCCTGGTGGATGCTAAAGTATTTTTACCTACCTGGGTCTTGTTGTGCGTGCAAAGTGGAATCGGAGCGCAGGGTTGTGGGACAACGCTGTTCTGAGAAGTGATTGCAGTCCATAGCTGTGGAGTGAGCGAGTTCCAATGAAGTTCGTTTGTGCCAGGAACTCCGCTTTCCTGGGTGTCCCGACTGTTGGGGGTCGGTCGGGGCCCCCATGCGGTCCCGTAAGCCCCTGCACTGCACATACACTCACACACACGTTTTGTCAGTTCGGGCTTCCCGGTCGCTCTGCCGCGGCCGGGAAAGCCCTGTTTATTTATGCAGCACGCAACGGCATGCAACGTCACGCCGCCGCGTGCGTCACGGGGCAGCGCCACACTCCTCCTTTTTCCGGGAGAACACGTAACACTTTGAACACACACTGCAAGCCACACAAACACATAAACTGTTTCACTTAACAACACAACTTGCCCAAACCCCTTTATTGTCAACCACCCGGATCCCCTTACTCAGGTTGGTTAACCAACAGTCCCAAAATATAATCGCTGAGGTAAGCGGGTTTCCCTCGCCCAGCCCTCTGGGGGTACCTCCCGCTCACCTCCGGCACGTGAAGTCTTTCAGCAGGCGTCTCCCGGGCAGGGGATGCAGGGGTGCTGGAGGGACCTCCTCCGTCCTCCGGTATCTCCCCCACGTCTGGTTCCAGTGGCGGTTCAGTTCATGAGTCACCCAGTTTCTTGAAGAAGCTGACATTCCGGGTGACAGCGGACCTTCCGTCGGATGCCGTTACCATGGATCCCTTTACGGCCACTACATCCAACGGCTCCGGCTCATAGGGGAGCGACAGCTTTCCGTGGGGGTGTCGATTACGGATGAGGACTTCATCCCCCAGTTCCAGCCGCTGGGGGCGGAGCCCTCTTCGCAGGTTTTCCTGCTCAATCCTCACCCGCCGGTCTGCCTCGACCTGTTGACTGTCAATCACCCCGGGTTCCTTCTCTCCGACCTCGGGCAGTAGTCCCCGGGGGCATCGCTAGAACAGGGCCTCTGCCGGAGCGACCCCCGTGGATGCATGAGGGGTGTTGCGGTACACCCTTAGAAACTGATACAGGGCTCGCTGTAGTGACTTTCCTTGTCCCTGGGCGATCATGAAAGTCTTGTTGAGTGTCCGCATCAGTCTCTCAGCATCTCCGTTTTCCCTGTGCCACAATGGGGATACCTTTCTGTGCTGGACCCCGCAGCTCTCCATGAGTTCCGCAAAACACTCACTCTGGAACGGCGATCTGTTGTCTGAGCACAAGGTGTGGGGAAAACCATGAGCTGCGAACACCTTCTCCACAGCCACGACCACATGCTCGAAGGCCACCGATTCGACAAACTCCACCTCCGGATATCGTGAATATTCGTCCACGATTGCCAGAAAGTGGGTGCCCACAGATGTTGACCCAAAGTCTGCATGGATGACCTCCCACGGCCGCGTGCCCCGGGGCATCGCTTCAATTGCGGGCTCTCGCTGTAAGGGAGACGCCGCCTGGCACCATATGCAGGCCGCCACAAAGTCATCGACCTTCCGCTCCAGTTCAGGAAACCAAACCTTCAGACGCAGCCTGACCTTAGTCTTGGCGGCGCCCTGGGGCCCATGGTGAGTCAGAGCGATCACGTCTTGTACCTTGGACTGGGGGACCACGATCCGGTCACCTCGCAGCAGCAGGCCAGACGCTGAGAATGAGAGTTCTTCCTTAACCTTCCACAGCTGCTCGAGTGCTGTCTTGGCCTCCTGGGTCCGCCCCGCCAGGGATTATAGGACAGACTTCCAGGAGCCGTGCTGCATGGAGTGCTGGAGGATCTTGAAGCATTCGTCCTTGGCAGCTGCCGCTTCCAGCTCTGAGAGAGTAATGCGTTCGGCGTGGCCGCCTCCACCACCATCCGGACGTGATCGTCAGCTTCCTCCTTGCAGGTGTCATACTCCTCTCCCCCACGCACTCCCGGATGTCTTGAGAGATAGTCCGCTGCGTTGTTGGCCCCTGGCCGGTACACCAGTGTCACTCCGTATTCGAGAATGGCAAGCATCCACCTCTCGATTCTGGCCGGTGGCTTGGAGGATGACCCTGCCAGAATGGGCAGCAGGCACTTGTGGTCCGTCACCACCGTCACTGGACGCCCCAAGATGTAGAGCCGAAAGTGTATGCAGCCCCAGAGGACCGCCAGAGCCTCACGCTCAATCTGCGAGTATCTTTGTTCAGTTTCAGAGAGCGCTTTGCTGGCATAGGCCACTGGCTGGATGCTCCCGTCCCGGTCCACCTGAGTTAAGACGGCCCCTAGACCAAATGGACTGGTGTCTACAACGATCTCCGATGACACATCCCCTTCTTTAAAAACAAATCTGAAGAATTCGATGGAAGGGCGCAGGAGCTCACACTTGTCCCTGTGGAGGGTGAGACCTAGCGATTGCAGTCTCTCAAAGGTCTTCCCCAGCTTTCTCAGATGGTCCACCTTGGTCTTTGCGAACACCAGAATATCATCGCTGATGTTTAAGACACCCTCCAGATCTGCGAGGGCACCTCGAATAATGTTCTGAAAAACCTCTGCAGCCGATGATACTCCGAAGCTGAGTCTCTTGTATCGGTAGAGCCCCCGGTGAGTGGTGAAGGTGGTGATATACCGAGACTCCGGATGGAGAACGACCTGGTGATATCCCGCTCGGAGATCTAATTTGGAGAAGAACCGAGCCCCTTGCACTTCCGCAATAATGTCATCGATGGTGGGGGTGAGATGCCGCTCCCTCTTAATGGCCTTGTTGGGGAGACTCATGTCTACACAGATGCGGACAGAGTCAGGTTGCTTGGGCTTCCTAGCCACAACAATCGGGGATACCCAAGGAGTGGGGCCCTATACCTTTTCAATAATGTCCAAATTCACCAGGTTGTCCAGCTCCTCATCTACCTGCTCCCTGAGATGGAACGGTACCCTCCGGTGTTTCAGGGCAACGGGCTGCACAGACTCGTCGATATGTAACCGCACTGGATCACCAGTCATCCTTCCAATGCCCTTGAAGAGGGAGGCATATTTATCGAGCAAGTCATTGATGTCTTCGAGATACACCGAGTATGCGAATCTGACAATTCCGAGGGCCTCCGCAGCCGCACAGTTTAGCAGAGTGTTGTTGCTCACGGGCGTCACGTAGAACCGGGCTTTGATCTGCGAGCCCTCATGCTCCACCTTCGCTACGAAGGCACCGTCCAGTGGTATCAGTTCCAGTCCTCCAAATGCAAATATGCGGGTCCTCGGTGTGAGCAGCTTCGGGGGGGACTCAAGGGTATCGTAGTGCCCCCTTGCCATCACATTGACCGAGGCTCCCGTGTCCACCAGCACCGGGACCGGCAAATGATTGATCTCAACCACACACCTCGGCTGCCTTCTGTTCTTTCCTTTTAGGACCTCCACACTGGAGACAAAGAAAATGTTCTCTTCATCCTCCTCTGCCTCCTCCTCCTGGGCATCCTCCCCGCCCTGGTCCACCTGGGCCACATTCGGTGGGCGGTTCTGGCGCGGGACCCAAACTCGAGCCTGTTCTCTCGGTACCAACACAGGCAGGGCAGCCCTGCATACTCTCGAAAAATTGTCAGGCAGGCCACACCTACCATATGTCTTTCCAGCTGCCGGACACTCCGTTGGGTGAGGGAGGTTGTATCCGCACTTCTGGCACGATTCCCCCGCTCTCCCTGCTCTGTCCCGGGGTCCCACCCCAGGTCTTCTCACTCCTCTACCACCATGCCACATAGCACACACCTCCTCAGACTTTACTGAGCGGGATCCCACCTCCATCTTAGTTTCTCCAGCTTCTGCCACCTCATGGCAGCGGGCCAGTTCCAGGATGCGCGGCAGAGTGATACCCGGCTCTCTCAGGACCTGCCTCCTGAGTTTGCCTGAGGAGCACGCCTGAATTAGCATTGTGCGAATCATGTCCTCCGCATCTCCCCACGCACAGCCCTGGGAGAGGCGACGCAGGCGTCCATAAAAAGTGTCCAATGTTTCATTGTCCTTTTGCTTGGCTGACAGCATGACAAACCTCTCATAGTCCACGATGGCAAGGGGCAGGAAGTGGGCCAGGAGTGCCGCCTTGGATACGTCATAGCTGCCATCCCCCGCAGGAAGCGACTCAAAAATTTCCTGGACCGACGGCCCAGCGGAGTACAGCATCGTAGCCACCCTGCTGTCGACATCCGTCACCTGGGCGGCCCGGAAGTACATGTCGAGACGACCGACTCACCTCCTCCACCTAAGCCCCATGCTGGACGGCGGGCCTGATGCATCAAATTCTGGGATGGGCTGCAGGGCTGCAGGGCTGCATGGGCTCGCGCTTGGGCCATGATAGGAGGTCCTGGCTGGGCAACTGGCTGCACGACCGGTGGCCCCTGAGGCACAGGAGCTTTATTTTTTTTATTTATTTTTACATTTATAAAGCGCTCACATAGCCCATGGGCATCGTGGCGCTGTTACAGGAATTGTTTGTTTTTTTCTTCTTATTTGCGTAATTGTTTTTTTTTTTTTTTTTTGTCTTAGTTGCGTATTTTTAACGCGCTTAAACACCCAGAGGTTTCTAAGCGTGGACCCGGGGATCGAACCTGTGTTGCTTCGTGTGGTCTTGCTTCCAAGACGTGCACGCTGCCGCTGATCTATCCTCCGGGACGAGGATAGCTCAGCGGATAGTAGAGCTTGACCGCCTACTTGGGGTTGAGGGGGAAGCTGTGGAGCGGCCACTGGCTGTAGAGCTGGAATCACTGGAGCCTGAGGAGCTTGTTGTTGACCTCCCGCTTGGACACCATCCCGGAGAAGTGGTGCGGCTGCAAGGTGCCCACTGTCTTGCCCACCAGCGCCACTCATGGGCCTGAGCACACAGGCACCCCCACACTAGGACCTGGGGGGTGCAACTCAGTCACCCACCACCACCACACACCTGGATACCCCTTCCACAGGCACAGCGACAGTCCAACCTGGGGAGGGTATGGTGGAATCTTGCCTTCGGCTTTGATGAATTAAAAAAAGATGACTGCCCACTTGAGGATCCGCCACTGCAGTACTCCGCCCTGATGATGAAGAGGACGAAGAAGAGGCCACAGCAGCCTGATGATGAAGAGGATGAAGAAGCACAGTGCCCCTCCACTGCAGCAACACCAGTGGTGTAAAAGTTCCAAAAAATGGCTGAAGAACTGAAGAAGAAAAAGAAAAACTGGGCTAGGCAGGCTCTGCCATTTTAGCCCTTCTCCTTGCTCTCACTCGACGTAGGAGGCCCAAATGTGAAGTAAAAATCGAAAATTGGGCATGTATATGCAGGTTAGACTGCCTGCAAGCAGTTTGTCCAAAAATTAGACCTGGATCACCTTCCCCATCCAAACCGGAGCTTGGAGAAGTTCCACGGTCGTGTTGACAAAATGGCCGCCACCCGCGTGTGCGATCCGCAGCCACGGCGTGAAACGAAATGCCGTCCGATCCGTTTCCATGTAGAAAAATTGTGACATTGATCACCGCCAGGCCCGGGCATCCGCATCCACTCGTCGCCACTGTTGGGGGGGTCAGTCGTGGCCCCCATGCGGTCCCGTAAACCCCCGCACTCCACAGACACTCACACACACGTCTTGTCAGTTCGGGCTTCCCGGTCGCTCTGCCGCGGCCGGGAACGCCTCGTTTATTTATGCAGCACGCAGCGGCGAGCAACGTGATGCCGCTGCGTGCGTGTTACATCACGGGGCAGCGCCACACCGACCAGAATGATGACGTGTCATGGAATGCTATGGGAGACGGCAATGGCCCTGCTGTTGTGATGTCATCACTATCAGCAACAAACGCTCGTGTGGAACGTTGGAGGAGGTTGAGGAAACAAAAAAGTACCTAGCTGCGTCCCGGGACGCAATGACGTGGCATTTGTTTATGGATAGGTTCTTTCTTCTATGGTGGTGTTGAGCAATGTACTGCTACCGGAGCTGTTATCCGAATAGATAAAGAAAACTGGAGAGGAAACGCCATGAGTTATGATTTTGCCGGAATGATTATTTGACTGAGGAAAAAAAAATTAGAAAATGAGAGAGGCAACGCACTGAGGTTTTTGGTGCCTTTTCGGTTCACCATGTGCTGCACTAAAATGGGTCGCAGCGAAATGAGCAGCAAAAAAGGTGAAGTGGTTTCACTCGTTGTCGGCGATGAAAGGGTTGCGGTACCTAGTGTTTCTTCTACCAGGTCCGTTCTTAATGTTGGTGCCGGCACGGAGCAGGAGGAATGTCATTGGACTGCTTGATATTTATGGCTTAGAGGTTTTTCAGCACAACAGTTTTGAACACTTTTTAACAGTTCTGCACCAATTATTGAAATGGAAAGTGAAATTGGTTTTGCAGCGGAAGTCATGAAATGAAATATGTTTTCGTGTAATGGTGCATATTTTAATGTTAATGTCCTGCGGTTGCATTACTGGTGTTTTAGAAGTAATGGTTGACAAAACTAAGTGAGTGATGTGAGGCCTGTTACGACTTTACATTGAATTGGGTCAAAGTGTATGATGAGTACTTGTGCGTACTGTGTTGGTATGTGCATTTGTGGTGGCCCCTGTTTGGGTTTTGTAGTGAGTGGTATAAGTGGATGCCGTGGGATGTTGTGGCCTCTGTTGATAAGGAAATGTAGTGGAGTTTTGTGAGAACATCCTAATTTGCACTGTTGTTGTTAATGACTTGTTTTTTCATAGGTAACGTCACAAAGGACTTTATAAGCTAAATATATTGGACTCAATTGATGTTGCATACTCTTGTTTTCCAAATATTCTTTGCGCAAATTGCCTAAGTGTGTGATGTGATTCTGTGAGAGTGTGGTTGTGTGCAAATGGAAGGAGGGATGAGATTCCCGACACTGGTGATGTCAAATATTGTAGGGGGATTGAGATTCCCGACACTGGTGGTGTGAAATATTGTAAGGGGCGGAGATTCCCGACACTTGTGGTGTCAAATATTGTGGGAGGGATGGAGATTCCCGACACTGGTGGTGTCAAATATTGTAGGGGGATGGAGATTCCCGACACTGGTGGTGTCAAATATTGTAGGGGGTGGAGATTCCCGACACTGGTGGTGTCAAATATTGTAGGGGGGATGGAGATTCCTGACACTGGTGGTATCAAATATTGTAGGGGGATGGAGATTCCCGACACTGGTGGTGTCAAATATTGTAGGGGGATGGAGATTCCCGACACTGGTGGTGTCAAATATTGTAGGGGGCGCAGATTCCCGACACTAGTGGTGTCAAATATTGTAGGGGGGATGGAGATTCCTGACACTGGTGGTATCAAATATTGTAGGGGGATGGAGATTCCCAACACTGGTGGTGTCAAATATTGTAGGGGGCTGAGATTCCCGACACTGGTGGTGTCAAATATTGTAGGGGGGATGGAGATTCCTGACACTGGTGGTGTCAAATATTGTAGGGGGATGGAGATTCCCGACACTAGTGGTGTCAAATATGGTGGTGATTGAGATCCCTGGCATTAGTGGTGCAAACGTTTTGGGTACTGCTAGTATTGCTTTAGGCTGCGTGTGGGTTTGAAACCCTGAATGGTGTTTTATTTTGCACATTTCGTTGATGGTGGATAGAGGAAGATGGTTGTGAGTGTAGTTTGGTTGTTTTGGATGTTTGACGGATTGTGGGCTGGTTCCCTGGTGTCGAACAGTTGTTTTGATTTGGTGGGGGTGTAGCTATGTGTTAGCTAGTTCTTGGTTCAGTGAGGTGAGAGCTTTTGCTTGGAGCGCTAGCTTGGTAGTAGTAGTTTTGCTGGCTCAGACAATTATTTTTATTATATATATGCTCTTTGAGCTTTCCCTTTTCTGATATTTCCCACTGGTTAATTCTTGGTGTATAATATGGTTGGTTGTCCCTATAGGGGGAAGATGTGTTATGATTAGCTCTGCCTGCATCTGGTACAAGTGAGTGGAATGTTGAGTTGGAAGGCAGAGCAGAGAATGTTTACCCATGAGTGACTGTTCCAGGGTTGTCAGTTGTAAATATGTAAGCCCTGAGAGAGGATACCGGTGGGTGTCCTATATTCCCCATGACTTACCTGGCCTTAAGAACTGTATTTAATAAGCCCAAACCAAGTAAAGAGTTTACAGTTCACTTGAAGTTGTCAGAGTCATTTGTAGCCGGACCTAGAACTCACCACCCTTCCTCACACCATCCTAGCATGCAGACTACCAGAAGATAAAGCAGGTTCAGTTGGGACACAAAATTGTTAGTGCCCCCAGAAGTGTGTAAGCCTGCCAGTTAATCGATAACCCAAACCCGCTATGAGCAAAATAGTTAGCCATAGCCAGTTGACTTGTTATTTGTTGAAATATGTTAATAATTGACAATGAGCCTCATTACGACCCTGGCGGCCGCAGTATGAATGGTGCCGGTAAGGTACCGGCACCGTTCATACCGGGCCGCCACATTACGAGTTTGCCCGCGGGTGGCAGAATGCACGTCTGGTCTGGCCACACATGCGTACCGGCACCCGCGAACAGACCAGGATGCTAACAACTGACCCATCATTAACGGGTCCATTGTTAGCATCCTCCCCATTCCCATTGAGCCCGGGCCCGCAAATGTCGGAATGGCATGGTAAATCCCATTTATTGGGATCCGGACCCGAGTTTGGGGGTAGCCATGCCTCTAATAATGGCATGGCTACCTCCAAACTCGTAATGAGGCCCAATGTATTGCTTTTCATACGGTAACATAAAGGATGTAATTAGTACACTACCGTGGCTTTCCTAAAGCAGCAGAATCCATTATAACATTCTGGCTCAGAACGTTTTTTGGAAATGTGAAGATGTCAATGCCTGCCTTGCTGTTTCAACTGGTCAAGTCATCTGGCAATTATGGCGTCCAGCTTTCGAAAATCATTTTGTGGGAAACTTCCATGCATTGCAGCAATGACATCGCGTCATCATTAACCTTTGGCCTTCCCCTAATCGTTATTTAAGCAATTGATGAATGGGATGCTAACACTGTGACACCTGGCTTAAATCCAATGCTAATGGTTTGTCCTTGGGAGGTGATAGTCTCGTTTTTAACTGTAAGCATGACCATCGCAGCCCCACCTACAAAGCATCGGCTGGGTTTCAGAGAATAAACTGCAAGACAGGAAGAGCAGCGGCTGTAGCTCAATCTGTAGGCACGAAAGTGTGGCCTGGGTCGACCCTGCTAAATGAAGATAGTCATTACATTGGAATGTACAGCATGGAACAATGTCCTCCAACATGGGACAGTCCTGCAAAATAAGAGACGGCTGGCCTTCCGAATAATCAGGGTGCACTCGTAATACCCATGTCTTCATGAAACACACATTCTATTATACAAAAAGCACTACATACTTTTGGAGGTAAACAGGCCACACTTTATGACAGAAAAAAGATCATGACAGGGACCCCACGTATTTTAACATCAACCATAATCAGTTACCATGACCTTGACCCTAGCAGCCATGCCAACCCGCCATCTGCCTGTTTGGCCTACTAGCTGTCTGAGCTATTCCAGGGCTAATTGCAGAATCCAAATATCCAGCCAGACAGTTTAACGCCCAAACCTAGGCAACATTTCCACTCAATGGGCAACCCGAGGAACCACTGCTACCATCCCTGCCTGCTTGGCCTACTGGATGAGAGTAGACCCCTCAACCCACAACCCGGGTAGCAAAATCATTGTTCATCTAGTTCAACATTTGGTCATGGTAGGACATTTCCATAATCCATTGTGTAGGTTCCAATCAACAACACCAGAAATACGACATGACAAATAGTACAGTATATATATACACACCGATCTTCAGAACACTATCATAACATGACGGATAACCCGGTGAATAGCTAAATAAACAAATGCAACCATAAGGGGTTAGGTGTGTGGGCCTCTTTTTCTGGGCATGGGCAGCGGAAAGTAAGATGTAGACAGTGGTCAGCATCTTTTTATGTGGCAGCACACAGGATACAGGTAAGGACAGACACTCAAATTCCATCGTCGCAACCCTTCCCATTGTGCCCCTGGATGTTCCAGCAGAAGTTCCACTAACAGCGACAAAGGCCATGCCATGCTCCACGAGGCTGTCCCAAATGGCACCACTCTTGTAGGCCCAAGGCGGTGCCTCCATAGGAATGCACTTGTAATGCTCATGTCTTCATGAAACACAGATTGTATTATGCAAAATGCGCTACATAATTTTGGAGGTAAACAGGCCGCACATTATTACAGAAAAATTATCTTGATGGGGACCTCACATATTTTAACATCAACCATTTTCGATTACCATGACCTTGACCCTAGCAGCCCTGCCAAAGTGCCAGCTGCTTGTTTGGCTTACTAGCAGTTTGTGCTGTTCCAGGGTTAATTGAAGAATCCAAATGTCCAGCCGGACAGTCGAATGCCGAAGCCTGGGCTACATTTCCACCCAATGGGCAACCTGAGTGGCCACCCCACCGTCCTCGCATGCTTGGCCTCTTGGACGAGAGTGGACCCCTCAACCCACAACCCGGGTAGCAAAATCATAGTTAATCTAGTTCAACATTTGTTCATGGTAAAAACTGTTGAGAGGCAGATGAATATGTAATCCATAGCTTCTGCCCCTCCCCCAGCTCAATACTGCACAGGTGAGAAACGTTACTCACTAAGCCTACCATACTGCCCCTATCCCAGGCAGGTACAGCAGGATATGAACAATCTGAGCTACAAATGGCAAGAGTAATAAAACTAATGTTGCAATAATATATGTGCATGGATCAGACACAAAGCAAATGTCTACTGAACAAGAAGAACACACAAGCTGGGTAATATATGCATTTATACATGAAGGAAATTAATATGGCATCTATAATTCATAAAGAATACTAACATAAGCAATGTTTAAGTTGAATGCAACAGGAATGACACACAAATATAGCTCGCTAACATAGACATGCATCTGTAATGGGTAGTCATCTTTTCCAAAATGGAAGCTGCAGCAGGATTTTAAATAGACAAAGGCCTCAAGGCATCGACATAACACAAAATGTTGAAACCACAGATATACAGATCTGTGGAGGGCTCAGATTGTAGCTGGAAACCCAAGCCATGGTTACCATGAGTAACGGAGGATAGGAAAGGCAGAGAGAAAAGCACAAGATAACGATTCCCAAGAAGCAAGCAATATATTATCAGATTAATTAAGAATACAACCAGACTTTGCTTGCCAAAGGACATAATGAAGAATACCTCAAAGGTGTCCACAGTGGTAAAAGAAACCATAACACTCACCTTAATATTAGCTAAAATCCTATTAAATGCAGAGTGAAATAATTCCAAACACGGTCCCATCGCACGTGACCTATAATTGAATACCACTGTCTAATCATTAGCAATGAACACAGATAAGACCCCTGCTTTACTCATTGCATGTAACCCCAGACATAAGTTGCCACACAAGGCCAAATACAAAGAGATCACCCTGGCTCATGGCCTAGAAATGAGGAATGCTATCTTCTTTAATTCAAATTAAAGCAGTCCTTGGACCTCTCTCCCCTTTCTCCTGTCTGGCTCATGTCATGACAACGGGTCAGTTGTCCAAGGTTGGTTCGTAAGAAGCCAACCAATCAGAATGCTTAATGTTAGGTCGCCTATTATGTATTATGCAAACCAATAGTTAATTGTACAGATGTGTCTTTCTAACTTTATCAATTTAGAGGTGGTCTCAATAGGAGCCATCAAGCAAGCATTACCCAATCAGAAATGTAATCCCTATTGAATGTATTTGTAGTCACCACTATTATGCAATCCCCGTTCCCCGTAGGTTTTGGTAACAAGGATTACAGTATGATGTCAGTTATGTTTAATATGGAATATATAAACTGTTGCTTTTGATAAGTATGTTGAGAGCACCAAGAATGATATGCTTCTATGATGTCCCTGCTTTATTTTGATGATAGTTAGGCTTGGCTTTGACTTTTATTTTCGTTATTGAGTCTGGTTTGATCTGGCTCCAGAATCTCTGTGTAATTTGGGACTTACCAGGCCACCTTAACATGATATTTTGAAATACTGACTGTTTTACTGTTCCACCTAATTATGGGTTCAAAACCCGAGCAAAAACACCTACGTATGAGTGGAGGTACTTACTGCCACAAATATGTGGTAATCGTGATGGTATGCCCAAGAGTATTACTGCATGCAGAAAAACTGTATGTCCCCATGGAGTACAATGCCTGTCAAATATGGAGAATTACTAGGTAGTATGGAGGACTCATAATCATGCAGTGCATTTTAGTTACTACATCATTACTTCACACTCAATTACATTGAGGGTAATTGAGTTTCATGGTATTACCCAAGGTTACACCGCCAAACTCATAATTTGGCCCCTAGTTTGCATGAGCTGAGTTTTTGTCTTACTGGGCTGGGTTTGTAATGATTTTGATAGGTACTTGTGGTTGAACAAAGTTCATATTTTTATAGACACCTTACGTTGGTACTTACCATTCTATTATTGTTTAGGGGAATGCATCGCTGACTCACATCTCTGGAGAGTACAGCCTGCCCTCTGCTCATACTGCTAATACAGAGGTGATTGAGGTCTCTTACTCACTTTCAATCTGTTTAACGTTTATGAACCGAAACATCACTGAACCAAACTGCGGCAAAAATTCAGGTCTAGTGCATAGAAGACTTTGTTCTCCCTTGAGTTTCTTTTGGCCAGTGTCAGGTTTTGCCACACTTTCTTCATCAGAACCATATGTAGTCATTCAGAACCTCAAAGGCTGATAAAGTCCCTTCAGTAAAAATACCTCCAAGCACCTTGCTTCTGATGTACACTTTCTTCACTCACACTATTTCCTGCTGTGCCATGTGATTGTTCCAGTCTAAGGGAATAATGGTGACACCAACCCAGAGACTACCATCAGCCAGATTTGGTATATATCAACTCTGACTATGCAATGGGGTTTGTACACCTGACCCTCTTCAATGTTTTTGGAGAAACCAGACTCACACACCAGTTTGGGTTGGTAGCAAATACAGAGATAGTTGTCTTTTTCTTACAAGACAAGGTACAGGCAGACACCTTCACAGCCCTGGAATGAACTGCAACTGCCCTCCAGGCCTCTGCTCTTATAGGTCAATATCATGCTACAGATGCAAAACGTCGGGGAACTTCTAGAATTCATAGCCTTAAGCCTACATGTGGAAAGAAGGCCTTCTACCTCAACAAACACCCACAATGTGTTCTTTAACATGTGTTCTTTAACAGTCTGTTGTCAATGCAGATGACTGTGGGACAGATCACAGGTCCCTCTGCATGCTCCAACACTGCCTTTTATGATATATATTTGCATTCCCTCACACAGTTCCGGTGTGAATTCTGGTTTGTAGTAGTTCCTTGTGTCACATGCTCACAAACGTCTGTGGTATGAAAAAGTGCCAGATGGCAGTTTTGGGTTTTAGTACACACATGTTAAATAACACAATATAAAGCAAAACAAGCACTGCCAAAGCCAACAATTAGTTTATATGTCAAATTGAAGGAATCCATTGTTTAAGGAGAGACTGTTAGTAAAAGATAAACAGCATCTCATCATTCAGAGATTCACATTGAACTTTAGGCATAATCTGTTCATGACACAAGATAGCAATTTCACACCCACAATGTCAGCTGCTAATACTGTTTATGGACGCCTTCTCTATTGGTCTCTCTGTTAGCAATGTCCTCCAGTGCAGTTAACATGTGACTCTGTCTTTTGGGCATGCTTTAGTGAAATAACTAACCATAATACAGACTTGTTCCATGTGGGGCACTCTTGGTCATTGATGATATGGCGTGGACCCTTCTACCATGGTTCCTCATCCTTGGCCTTCTAGTCTTGTTTGGACTCTCACCATTTGTTAGTAAGTCTTTTTTTTTGTGGAATACTGCTTCAAGCTGGTCAGTCTGTGATGCATCAGTTATTTCTTTCTCCTGCACTTTTTCGGCCAATGCACAAGCAATGGTGAGCGAATCACCATATCAGCTCGATCCTTGAAACTGCATGCAACGCTAATTCACAGAAATGTATTATTTTTTCCATTAAATGATTCATGTCTATATATGATCTCAGAGTAAATAAATATCTTACACATAGGGCTACATTTTCTTTGTCAGCAAAGCACTTACTAAGACTCTTCTTGTCTTCTTCAAACACAGGAGGGGCACTCTAAGAATGGTACCCCTGATGTCTGTGAAATTAAGATAAGCATGCTTCAGTAAAAGATTAGGATTATTAGCATTGAGCTATACTAACCCAACAGAACAGTTTTCCGGAAGGAGCAACAGTTTTACACTGTATTTCACAGAATTTTACACACACGGTCATGGTAGATGAAAGTCTGGGAAGAACTATTGACAAATATAATATGTTGGTACAGGCTCAACACAGTTCCGACTTCACTAATATTCAAGGCCCTCTGCATCATCCAAGGAACACTTGAAGCTCATTCGACCAACAATGACTATTAGAAACCAGAAGATTTTGTGGAGAAAGACACAGAGGCTCTGCCTTTTCCTCAAAGGTAGCCAAACATCTGAACGTGCTACCAAGGGTAATCTGCTAACATCGGAAATTCAGGAAAGTCTAAACACCTGCTTCTTCACTTCTTCAATGCATAACAGAACAAAAGATTAATCTACACTAAAACATCGGAAACAACACTTCTCAAAACTTTGACTTTCATGCGCAGACAAAACGTAAAGAACACCATATTGGCCGCTGCCGGTCTGTTTAGAACACATATGAAGGTACTGCAAATGCTCAAAGATATCCCCTTTCTTGTCTCCTGGAATATTGAAACCTCGGCAACAACCAAATGATTACTTTCACTCAGATTTCTAACTCTGGGTGGCTGATGGATTAGAAGGCCTTCCCGCGTGACCTGAGTAGTGCTGACTCTAGAGGCTTGCTGCATCTGCAGCCTCCAAGAGTGGAAGTGTCATGTATGAGTTATTCTGAATGGCAACATATAGACCGGAACAGTGCATTCAGGATCAGATTCTTACTTCAAAAAGTCTTGATTTACTTAAAAATCTAACCAAGCCAAGTCAACTGATGAATCATGATGTCTCGCCCCAATCATTAAGATGATGCTGTTGTGAACTTGGCGGCGCTGTCAAGTCAAACAAATATGTTGTCACAGCTGAAGTCAACCTAGAATATGTGTACAGAAATTGATTTTATTTTGGATGACAGATTTTTGAATACATTGAAATTAGGGAAGCCAATAAAGTGGCTGGTTGATACCGCTAGCCACCAATCTTCCTACAATAGGCATGGCATGGGGTCTAATATAAAGCAAATTGTAGGTAGTACACCTCAAACACCATACAAAACTAGCTTAGTTCACCAAATGGACACTTGAATAGTTTCCCGATGGAGGTAAGATAATTGAACAGGCACCTCCAAAGGTTGCTTTCCTGGTAATAAGAATGATTATTGTAGGACCCTCTCAACAGCCATTTCTGGCATTTAGGCATTGTTGGAAAAGCTAACAAAATACAACCTCTAATGAGCATTATATCTGACTGTATGTACTGTGGTGGGGATAGCATAAGAGTCACCTTTGCATTTCCTAGTTTTCAAAATCTGCTCTGGGACAAGCAGGAGGACTTTTCAGATGTGGGAACGTAAATGTATTTGGACAGTTGTGCTAAGCATTGCCACTTACATGATTATTTGTAGCTTCTGAAAGTAGCCCTGTGCCTTAAAAAGGAGATTTGTAAAATCGGTTTAAAGAGTTTACATAATGTACCAGTAACCAATATTATGGATCTAAATCCAGCCACATTGGAGATTGAATTAGTAAGATCATCACAGATATAGCTATCTGCACAGCACAGAGTCCCTGTTTACAAAAATGTTAGACCTCCACTTGAATTAAGAGCTTAAATAATTCTGACGTCTGTGGTTGTCATTTCCGATTTGTTTCCTGGAATGTTCTTGACTTGAGAGGACAGTTAGGTGACCCTGAATTTGTTTCCTATTTTTTACTGTTGGATGTTATTTTGTTTCATGAGAATTAGCCAATTTCACTGATATCTTTGGATGGTTGTGGTAACTTTTCTCTCCTGCAAAAAAAGACAGAGCAGTAGAAATAAGGCGGGGCTAGCTAGTTTCGTAGCATGCTAATTTGGATTTTTTGTAATGCCCATCAAGGCCATGGTTTGGGACATGATGTTATGAATCTTTTAGATATGGAACATTCGAAAAATAATGGTCTTAATCATTCTGACCTATTAATATGAGGGGATTTTAACTTAAGGTTGGGTGATTGTTCTGGGATTGTGCCTCTAACAGATAAAGAATATAATGATTTTAACATTCCAGAAATGGCTTCAACGAATATAATTCCTAGAAAAGTGGACAGTTTTTACTACTGTATTTGATCCAGCAGGGCTTGTGCTTGGTGAACGGAAGTGCTGTTTGACCAACCTGGCCAATTTACCCCTACCTGGTTTCCATAGGCACTTTGCGGATGGAAGGTGAAAGTGGTCGATTGGTTGAGGGAGTCGATACCGAAGACCTCGAGCTGAATTGCCGAATGGTGAGTAGACTAAGGGGAATGGCAAGCTAAGGGGATGGGATTGTGGTACTTTAGAAAGTAACGGGAAAATAACGGGAAAGTAAGTGGAAGTAATAAAAGTAACTAATGAGTAATGGAAAAGTAATGGGGGCTTCAGAAGAGATTATTTAAGACTCCAATCGGAGTAAAATAGGCTACATACAGGACAGATCCATATATGGAGATAATCTGCATTCTGGGTCAAGATGATGAGGTGATCACCATGGTTTAATGTAAAGAGTCAACTAGTTTATCTGTTTATGTATTTGGGTTGAATAAAGGTGTCGAAGAGCGGCACAATCAGTTGTGTGAGAACTAAAGCTAAATCAAAAGGTTATACTATCTAGGGAAACTCTCGGTACCGACCTAGAGGTAGACTGAGATATTGAAAAATAGAGGTTTTGAGCAGCGATTATTGGAGCATGATCATATTTGTTGTTTTCAATAAAGGTATTTTTGTAAGCACCAGTAAGTATTGACAGTCAATTGAGACTCGTCACAATGGGAGACATCACTTCCTAGATACATTTATGTAAGACGTTGCCAAATCATATGCCCAAGCCCAAATGGTACAGTGCAGAATGGGTAAAGGGCACAGCACACAAGATGTTCATGCCAGGACCACAAGGGGAATCATTGTCAAAAGCTGTATTGCAACACATGACCACATACTTGCATACTGCATACACAGGGAAGAAATTGGAGAAGAGGTTAGCTATTTTAGAGCTTTGTAAATGTATCAGGAAGAGAGAGAGGATCCACCACCTGAGGAATGTATGCTTAACCTGTGTACGGAGGACGGTGTTGAGTCTTCTGCTCCCCTTTCCTCGCCTGAAGTAAAAGGCGATAGTATGGAAGACATAGGATTATATCCGTTAAAGGAACTAAAAGAGATGACGGGGTATAGTAATCCGATATACGAAGCTCCTGCTTATAGCAGTGACGATAGTCCAGAGAAGACTAAGAGAAAAGAGGAGATCTTTAAGATCTTGCAAAACAAAGAAGAGAAACATAAGTGATCGATTGTATCGACAGACATAGAACAAGAGATTAAGAGATGGAAAGGAGAGAAGGACAAAGCTGACGAGCTAACACTCGTACAGAATGAATGGATGGGAGGACAGATATTACTCAAGCTAGATGGGAAAACTTAGAGGAAGTAAGGCAAAGGGAAGATTAAGACGATCAAGATAGAAAAGACAGGGAATGAGAAAAGTGGTTACAAGAGGACAAGCATAAAATAAAGAATAGATGTATCAGGAGCAACAACAAAAGAAAGAAGAAAGGGCAGAGGAGCAAAGAAAGTATAATAAATGGAAGAGAGCAATGGAAGAAAGGGACAGACAAGAAAGGAAAAGAGAGGAGGAGGAAGTGCGAAATTAAGGGATAGAAGAATGCAGAGATGAAATGAAGAGGAAGAAAGAGAGGAGGGTTAAGGAGAGAAGAGATAAGACAAGAACAAGAGAGGGTTAGATGGGAAACGAGAAAGTGAAGAGAGTTAGATGAAGAATTATAGAAGAAAAGAAGACAACGGGAGCGTGATATTGACCGCATTCAAAGGGAGCTAATGGAACCAAGTCCAGTAATACAAAGGGCCAAAATAGAGGAGTTTCTTCTGTTAAAGGAGGCAATGCCAGGGCAACCTAGAATGACCCCAGAAGAGAATTTTGATATAGGAAGCATCAGAAATAGGATCGATAAAGCTTATCAAGAATTAAGGAAGTTAGTAAATCGGAAAGCCGAGGGAAGGAAGATCAATTCCTGGTTTTCCAATCACAAAGCAAAGAAGAAAATCTATTTAGTCTTGTTTGTTTGTTTGTTTGTTTATTTATTTGTAATGCGCGCCAGACCCAAGGGTAACCGGGCGCAGCAGAAAAGAATATGGAAAGCTTACAGTGTTACAAGAATTTACAAAGTTGCATAGTTTACAATGATGCAGAAATAATATCAAGCCATACGATAAGTTATATACAATGTTAAGGTTATCTACATTTGTTAAAATGTTTCTAATAATACATATATACAGTCCAGATAAGCTAACACAACAGTATCTAACGGTAAATTACAAGTTGTTAGAGGTGATGTGTTTAATGAAATTCCTTCTGAAGTGTGAGAAGGGTTGGTCTGCTCTCAGGTTATGTGGCAAAGTATTCCACAGTTTGGCAGCTTACACAGGGAAGCTAATGCCGCCAATTTTGGCAAGTTTAAATCTAGGTACTATCAGGCAATTAGAATTGGTAGTTCTTGTCGGTCTACTGGACATTTTTCTTTTGATTTTGTCCGTCAAGTAGCTGGGAGCAGCATTATTGAGAGCTTTATGTGTCAAGGAGATAATTTTTAAGTGGATTTTATTATCAGTGGAGAGCCATTTATGTTGGCGTCTGATGGAGGAGATATGCTCCCTTTTATTTATGCCAAGAGGAGCTCTTAGGGCATTGTTTTGTAAGATTTGTAACCTTTTAGTGATGGTTTTGTTAACACCGCTGTAGAGGGCATTGCAATAGTCAAGTCGGGAGAGTATTAAGGCTCTCGCCAGGATCATGCATCGATCATTGGATAGGAAAGGCTTGCCTGCTCTTATTAATTTACAGGTATATGCTGTAGTGGAAGCTAAGGAATCAACCTGTTTGGTAAATGACATTGTGAAATCAAGATGAAAACCAAGCGTTTTTACTTCCCTCGAGACCTTAATGATATTGCCGTCTATATTGAACGTGGAGTAGTCCGTGCCTAACTTGTTGATATTGGCCTGTGTGCCCAGGATGATCAGCTCTATCTTATCATCATTCAGGCAAAGACCATGGGATGCCATCCATGCCTGAATGATGAGGTACACCCTGTTCACCAACTCCCTATCCTTAGTGTGATCCCCAGAAAGCGGGAGGAGAATCTGTGTATCATCTGCATAGTTGGTGTAGATGATACCTAGATGGTCCAGATCATCGAAGAGAGGTTTGGTGAATATGTTGTATAATGTTGGAGAGACACAGGAGCCCTGAGGGACGCCACATGTGATTGGTGTGGGGTCTGCTGCTACCGAAGGAGAAAAAACTCTCATAGTTCTCTCACTCAGAAAGGATTCTACCCATTTGATAGCCTGGATGGAGAAGTGGGCGGCACCGTCCAAGTGTCTGCAGAGGGTCTTGTGGTCCACAAGATCGAATGCAGGTGAGAGATCAAGTAAAAGGAGGAGTGCTGTCTTACCTTGATCTCTCAGTTCGTCTATTAGGGTCTTTTACTCAATGAGGGCAGTTTCCGTTCTATGAAGTGGGCGGAAACCAGATTGTCTAGCTCCCAGTAATTTGTGTAGTTCAAGATGTCTTTGAGTTTGTGTATATGCAACTTTATCCAATATCTTCAGTAAAAATGGTACCGTAGTAATGGCCCGGTAATTGGTGGGGATGAGGGGGTCTAGAGTCTGCTTCTTGAGAAGCGGGAGTACCCATGATTGTTTTAAGTTAGCCGGGATGTTGCCTGTGGAGAAAGAGGCATTAATAGGTTTGGAAATGAAAGGTGATAATTGTCTGGCTGCGTTTTTTATTATTTGTGCTGGGCAGATGTCACCTTTACAATTAAAGGGTTTAAGAGAGAGGATCATTTTCTCTACCTCTGTTGTGGTGGTTTTAGTGAAAGAGAATTTGTTGGTAAGGCCGTTAAGGGTGTCAATAGTCAGAGACTTGTTTGGGAGGTTTAGAGATTCTTTTTTTTGTTGGATTTTGTTTTGGAGAGTGTTTATTTTATTTGCTAAGGCATGTTGGATATCTGCACACCAGGTCTGATCCTTAGTACAAGTGTCTGGTGTAGCAATAGGAGACTCAAGTTCTTTCAGTAGGGAGAAGAGTTCCTTCATACTTGAATTGGAATTAGCAATACGATCATTGTAAGAATTTCGCTTTGCCAGGCAGACTTCACTTTTATAGTGGCGTGAAATACAAGTTAAGTTAGCCTTATTCTCATCAGTTGGGGAGAGTTTCCAGGTCAATTCACATTTTCTCTTTGTAAGGCACAAGGCTTTGAGCTCTGGCGTAAACCATTTGTTTAAATGTGCCTTGGGTTTACTTGTTCGCAGTTTAAGTGGGGCAATTTTTTCCATAGTGTCACACATGATGCTGTTGTATTCATGAACTAGTACACTAGGGTCTAGGTTGTCTGGCAGTGCATTTAAGGTTGGGAGGATAGCAGGAATAATATTGTCCACTGTCATGTTCTTTTTGTTTCTGGTAAGGCAAGATGGAGCCATGGGTAGGGCTGAGGTGGATGGTCTGGTGGTTAGGCGATTGAAAGACACCAGTGAATGGTCGGTCGAAGATAGAGACGTAATAGAAGAGATGACAGCTGTATAGTTAGAGTCAGCGACCCAATCTAGTATTCTACCCTTCAAGTGGGTAGGGTTGTTAACTTTTTGGGTTAGTCCTAAGGTGTTAAGGGTATTGGCAAAAGTTGATGCGTGTGCATCTGCTTGGTCATTGAAACCAAGGTTGAAATCCCCTAGTACCAGCAATTGTGATGTAGTTTTGACATTGTTGGTTAATAGGTTGTGCAGATCCTCCTCAAAGGACCCGAGTGGGCCCGGTGGTCTGTAGATACAGTGTATGGTTAGAGATTGGGTATTGTTTATGGGGATTTTGGCGGTAAGGGCTTTGCAAGATTGTATGGATTGGATAGGGGCTAGTCTTAGCGATAGGTTAGTTTTAGATATGATGGCAATTCCCCCTCCACGGGAGCCCTCTCGGTCTTGCCTAGATGTGGTGTAACCATTGGGGATGGCCAACATAAGTGATGGCCCTGCCGTGTTATGTAACCAAGTCTCGGTTATGGCAATGAAGTCCAAGTTGGCTTCTGTGATTAGGTCAGCTAGCTCAATGGCATGTGCAGCTAGAGATCTTACATTAAGGAGCGCTCCCTTATAGGAATACCCTTCCAGTTCCATTTTAATTTGTAAGGTATTCGGTAAGGTTTTGGCCTTAGACTTAGAATTAAGAGTTTGGGAATTCGTATTGGCTAGTGGGGCATTACATTCCCTAGTATGTTGGCCTTTCATTTCGCGCTTTATAGCAGGGAGGAGTCTTCTGGGCAGCTCATGTAGTTTGTTGAGTCTGGCTTGTAATTTATGCTTTCTATCATTAGTCAGGTTGGGCTGAGAAGCATAGGCTAATGGACCTGGTGTGACATAGTACATAGGGCAAGTATGTTCGGAATTGTTAAGTACCTTGGGTATAATAGGAGAGAAAGGGGGGGCAAGTATTTACTCGCCTGAGGGGACTTCAAGTTGGCAGTTCTGGTTACTAGAGCTATGGAATGTAGACATTGCCATTATACAATAGATGCTAAATAGGCTTGACATAGTGAGGAGCTGCCACTAACGACAGTCTGGGCTACTTAGGAATATGATCAGGCAAAGATTTCAGACAGTCTAGATACAATTTACTAGCATAGTCCAAGTATTATGAATTCTTAATTTATTTCAAGCAGTCTAGATGCAATTTGCTGAAATAGTCCCACTATTATTCGTTCTTGGTCAATCTAGGTGCAATTATACTGTAATGGCATACATGGTACAGTTATCAGGAATCTAGGTGCAATTTGCTAAAATGGTCATAAATGTTGCAGATATTTGGACAATGGAATACGAATGAGCTATTATGGCAGAGATAGTCAAATTCATAGCAATCTAAATACAATTTGTTAAGATAGTCCAACAGAGGTTCATAGCAGTCTAGTTGCTCTTTGCTAAAATGGACCAGGTGTTGCACATTTTTTGTCAATCTAAGTGTGAGTTAGCTTTGTGGCAAAAATAATCCAGTTCAAACAAACTAGATGTATTTTACTAAAAGAATCCAAGTATTGCAGGTTCTTGGGCAGCCTAGTAGCACTGTTACTGTTGTGATAGAAATAAACATATTTCAGGCAGTCTCTATACCGTGTGCTCGGATATTCCAAGTATAGCAAATTATAAGCAGTCTATATACCATTTGCTAGTATAGCCAAACTCAGGCAAGGCTTTCAGGCAATGTACGCGCATAAAAGTTACTGTGGTGTAAGGTATAATAGAGATTTGTACAGGCTGGGTTCAACTTTACTATAATGGCTCATGGCTAAGCAAGTGATTAAGCAGTATGCAGTACACTTTATTGTAAATGGACGTAAGCAGCCGGTAAGTCGGTATGAGCACTATGCATGCAAACTTAGAACAGCAATGGATGAATAGCAGGGGAAACAACGCGCGGAAGGAGGCAGGTTTCCTTCTCGGATATTCAAATGGCTATACTAAGTGCGTAGACAGATTATAGTAGGTTCAGGTTGTGCTTAAACTGTGACCCATGTCTGCGGGTGATAAGAGAAGCGGGGCTGTGCACGCACGTTAGGGCTACTGCATGGATAAAATGGGCGGTCGGTGATATATTGACATCAATACTGGTGGTCCGTACATAAACAAATTACTCAATGATGTAAAGTGAATATAGCATCACAAAGGTAAAGCAAAAGTAAATTTTTCGTGGCCAGAGAAATGCTTTGTAGTTCTGGATGGGTTACCTCGAGTGGGACCAAGGTGTTGCAGATGCAGGGGGTCTGGCAGATGGCAGACACAGGCACAAACAGGTAAGAAACAGGAAGGAGCCTTGTTTCTGTGGGCCTTGTGTGAGGTGGGCCGGCTACGCCTGCCTGCGGCCAATCGGGAGAGACATAGGTGAGGCAGCCAATCGGGGAGCGGTGCCTGGTCCTGGTTAGGCTCTGAAGGCACACATCAATATCGGTCGGCCATCTTGCAGCGATTTCGGTACCTCGTGTACCTTAATGGCGTTAGAGGAGTAGGGGCTTCATTTCGCATTGACTCGTGGCAAAATGCAGCCTAATCTTCATTCGGTGTCGGCAATGCAACGAATACTGAAGTTGTAGTAAATAAATATGATTTCTTGCAAAGCAGCGCTCTGGTTCCATCGTTTACCTATATTGCAGCCTGGGTGCTGTGGATGTTGTGCAGGGGCCCGCTGCTCGAGCAGGGCAGATCCTGGTCCTGGAGCTCCTGCTCCTGTGCTGGGTAGATGGGAATCTTGAACATAGAGCCTTATCTTTAAGCAGGCCATCCTTAGACAAGGGTGAAGGAACCAAGAGTCACACTAGTTGGGGACTTGACAAGTCAGACATGGAAAGGAAATCCTTCTGTAGGGAAGAGGGTGGAGGTGCATGTGTTCCCAAGGGAATCTTGCAGGCAGACAAGGAAGTAAGATGGCCTGACCTAGAGCGACCAGATCCCATAGCATGTCCAGAGTGTCCCAGGGGACGATTGTATAGTGAGAAGGGAGAGTCACCGCCATATGTAAGCAAGTTAAGATTGTTGCTAGGGAGGAGGCGGTCAGGAACCATTGTCCTCACCATGGATAGGCATACGATGGGAGCCGATTGTGGGTCAGGGTTTACGCAGTTTCCCATATTGGAAAAAGGCAGAGCAAGACCACAATATATTCCATGGCCACAGGTGAATAAGGATCATTTGAGATGCAAACTCCCCAGTTTAATGGTGGGTGTGGGAAAATTGTTTAGGAACTAAAAAATAAAATGATGAGAGGGAATACCTTGGTGATAGGGGACATTAGGGGTCTCTTAGCAGTCATTCTTGGGGAAAGCGCTGATGACATTTGAGAGAGAGCAGGCTATTTGAGTGTGACAGTGCAGAACACAGCACACGATGGAGCACCATTTAATAATTGTAGAGCAGATGTCTGGAGGGCTCTCAGGGTGAAGTATCCTAACACATCAGACATGGGTGCAAACATGACACGTAAATTGAAAAAGGATAAGGATCCGCTTTCTTACATTCAGGGCATTCAGGAACAGTGGACCCTTGAAACACACAAGCCATGGGGAAAAACAGTGTCAGTATTTTACCACATTTTATGTCAAGCAGGGGTTGCCTGAGCAGGTACAGAGGCAACTCAAGAAGCAAGTGGGAATGGAAGTGAATCCATGGGCTAAAATACAGTTGACTATAGTGCATCACTTCCGGCTGTTGCAGGAGGAAAAGCAGAAGAAAGTCAAGGCTAGAAAACTTGAGGAAGCCAAGTATATTCAGAAGAAATTGACGAAATATGCCATAGAAGTGGTGGTATTGACAAGCAGAGAAGGACTGGGGGTACAGCAAGCAGTGGGTACATTGCAGGTGAATAATCAGCACCCGATGAACCAAGGAGGGAATGGGTTTGTACCACAAGGGATAGGAATGGGCTACAAAGGAAGGGTGGATTTCAGAATAATCAAGGTGGGTTTCAGAGTGCACACAATGATACTCAGAATGCACAAGGAGGGTTCACCAAGGGGGACTAATCAGAAGGGCTCCTCCTATATGTTGGACTTGTGGGATGACAGGCCACATTGCACAGGTATGCGGAAGCCATGGGTATATACAGAATGGCCAATTCTCAAGAGGGGGGACAGCTTATCCTCCAGCTTATTGCTTATAAGCGAGGGAAGGGCTTTGCCAAGATCAAACAGTGTATCATGTGTAAGCGCAGCAAATGCAACAGGCATTGCAACCACAGCAAGCACAAATGAATCCACCACAAGGGCAGTTGCAGCATGCACCCATGCAATCACAGCAGAATACAAACACAGGGCAATTATTGAAACCTAGAATATGGGGTGTCACTGTGGTGGGAGGGAATCCTTTCACAGTTACTGGGGTATGCATGTATCCACAATAGGACAGCTCACAAGGCGATTTGATATGTTCTGTACTATCAGTGACACCAGACCCCCAAGAGGAACCAAGGGTTGATTTGATGATAGGAGGCAAATCTTTTTCTTTCCTTGTGGACACTATGGCTACTCTCTCATGTGTACGAGAGGGTTAATACCCATTGTCGGGAGTTGCCATGAATGCTCAGGGATTCTCTGGAGCTACAAGCCAAGTTCCTTTTACTGATGAATTGCAAATTTCCATAGGAAAGTGTGACATGTCTGTTCCGTTATTATATTCACGGCAGGTACCAGTTAATATTCTGGGAAGAGATTTAATGACAAAGCTTAACATGACGGTTTCTTTTACTGACAAAGGTATAGTGTGTTCCACTCCTAGGATACATTATATAAATGTGGGAAAATGTACACAGGGCAGGTGGCTCTGCGAGGTGTACCAATGGAGCAGAAGTTTTTCTTTATGGGGTGAGAATTCTTTTAACATGGCTACCTAGCATAGTGGGGTTAGACCACAGATACCTATCAATGAAGAGGGGAGACAGACTTTTGCCCTAGAGTTAGATGCAGCCATAGTACGAGGGGAAATGGCAATGCTCGAAGGAACAGATGACGAGGGTGGAGTGTGGAGAACAGTGATTGCCATTGGGGAAGGGTGTTAATTCTGGTAATTGGTATATGACAATCTGTATCACTAACCTGGGCAGACTGCGGTTTCCAATGAAGACAGCCAGCAAGGAATTGGAAAATCTCCCGTGAGAATCCTGCTCCCCTCTCTCCCCGCGGTTGAAAGTCAGGGAGGAGGAAGGCACAACCCCCAGGGAAACTCCTCGGGTAAAAAAAACCCTGTGTAGCAGCGAAGCTCCGGACTGGGCGATGGAGTGTGGATGCAGTTCCTTAGATGAGTTTGTACGCAATGAGGATTTGTGTTCTTTCTATGAAAGAACGGCAGAACAGGTAAGTGCAAGGAAAGAAGGGTGTCTCGATAGAGAAAGCTACCTATCGGGAGGGGACTTACAATGAATCCTGAAAGGTGTTCGATGCAAAGACTTGACTATTCTCTGAGGTTCGAGGAAGACAGAGGAAAGTGTTTCGGGAGGCTGGCTTGGTAGCTGCGATGGAAAAGAAAGGAGATTAAGAAATGGATGGTTTGAGGGGAAGAGTAATGGCAGGGGAGTAGAGACGGGTAATGTGAACACTCACTGTCAAGGGCGGAACTTCTCTCAAGAATTTCACCGTATAATCGGTGATCGGCCAGATCGTAAGTCGGAGATAAGGAGATTTGGAGAGATGATAGTTAGAACAACAAGGGAAGTTGCAGTCAGCAGAGTCAGAACGGTTGGATTCCTAGTAGCGGACTTACGGAGTGTTGGTAAAGACAGTAGCAACGCATTTGCTTGAAGCACTTCCTTCCTTATCAGGCATCACGTGATCTGTCGTGGAAGTTGCAGGCGAACGTAAAACAACTAGACCGCTGCTTCTGTCAGTCTAGAAAAATTAGATGCCCCTCGAACGGAAGGCAATGTAGGATACTTGGTTGGCCGAAGACCAACCGCCTCATTTTCAGTGTTAAAAATGTCTAATTATTAGTCATTATATAGTCATTAGCTTAACTAGAGTGGAGCCATTTTAATATGACCAAAATCGACATTTTGTTTTGTCTTCGTTTTCTCTAATGCTGCCTCTTTGCCTCATGTAAAACTGCTTTGCTGAGATATTATTCTGCTTCAATGGTCCAAGGCTGTTAAAAGGCATGTTGAAACATAATGCCGTAAGCCAGACAGAAATGCCTGGTTCCCTCCCTCACGTATCCTTGGAGGTGAGGAGCAAGGCATTCTAATCAGTACACAGATGCCAGCGAGTCTCCCTAGAAGAACAGCAATGTATGAAACTAATATTAAAAGGTTTAAATTATGTTCTTCTTTGTGGCCCCCCTTCTTGAGCACTGTGAGGCCCCAGAGAGTAAACTGACCTCTAGAGCGTGAATAGAAACCAGGAGATAGCAAGGCCTGGAATGTGCCATCCCCCTACGCACAGCTTGTCCACGAAAACAGAAGCATTGTGTTCTTTAAAATAAAGACTTGTGTCTGTAGATCCGAGATTATAAAATGTTGCTAAATATAATGGTCTAAGACAGGCTTGTCCAACCTTTTTGAATGTGGGGCCAAAGCATTAACTTTTTGTCACCCAGTGGGCCGGCGAGCCAAAAGTCAACAACCTCACCCAAAGCAGTATATTAAAAAACGATATTGTTTGACCTTTGACATAACAGGCAGTGATAGCCATGCAGTCCCAAAGATAACTTTTGGTGTCATGGGCAGTGATCAAAGGTTAGTTGCTTGTGATTTCTTTCAGTGTCCATGTGTTAATATTTATCTGAATTAGTGGGGGCGACCGAGCGTAGCGAGGGAGCTACAATGTTCTAGGGAAGGTTTGGGGGGGTTCCCCCCCAAGAATTCTTTTTCAAATATGGGGTTGAAATGGTGCATTTTATAGCAGAAAAGGTGTCCAAAAAGCCATAAGTTTACAATCAGTTCTAAAGGCGAACATGAAAATTCCATGTTACCAACAGCAGAAAAGAACATTTTAAAACACAACACATTTTAATGATCAATGTGTCCACAGTGTAAGACAGCACTGTGACTGATGTAACACATTGTCATGCTGGTTCTACCCAAAATATGCCCCGTAGCAACATGTCTATGCTGGCTGTTCCCAATTAAGGCCAGCATTGTCCTGTACAAAGCATGATTGATGCTGCCTGAGCATGTGCAGTGTGCCCAATACATATGACAGCTTATCTCTGTAATACACATTACTTCTGTGGTGATGAAAGAAGCATAATTCAATTCAACAGATAAAATGTGGAAAAGCAATCACCAAAGGTGAACCTAATTGAAGAAACGCAATGTGAGCACAATCTTAAAGTATGTAACCTAGCAGGCCTAGTGCACACTTTACCTTTTCTTTCACCAATAAATCAGGGGGAGAGCGCGAACGCAGTCCCCCACTACCAGATATAATGCAGTCGTGTATCCCGCATTTGGGAACATAGCAGGGTTCAGCAAATCCGATGTGCAATGGGTAAGCCACACCCTGGGAGATCTGCCCTTGAGGTCAGATTCTCCCCTGCCAGCTAAGTATGAGTTGCATGCAAGAGGGAAAGGGTTGGGTCAGTTCTGGGAAGCCCTGCTAAGTGAGGGTGAGAAGTCAGGCCCTAACCCAGCCCCAACCCTCCAACCCCCCTGGAAGCTCTGAGCATCTGCAGAGCTGCCTGTCCCACGTGTAGGGGGAAGCTCCAGCAGGCAGAACCCAGCAGAAGAGCAGATTGTAGCGCAGTTCCTTTCTCCCACCAGGCCCAGCTCAGGCCAAGATTTGTATAAATAGCAGGATGGCTCAGGCAGGCCTGTTGCAGTCTGCCCACTGGCCTGTCGGCCCCACACGGGTCCATGGCCCTCCTGAGCGGAGCTGCTCAGTGCTGGCCCCATTGACACCATCATAATCATCCTGGACCACGATGCTCCACCACCCCATAATCTCAGAGTTCTGCTCAATGACAATGCTGAAGCTTTGACATCTTTGCTGTAACCATATGCCGTGTTGTGTCAGCCGAGCCTGCACAGCGCCAAAGGCAAGTATTCCCTTGTCCGGGCCCAGAGGTCACTGAGTCTTCCAGTGCCATCCACTTGGCACGGCCTACTGTTCTCAGTGTTTTCTACCCGCAAATCAGCACCACTGCCAAACAGAAATGCATCATTGGGGCCCATTGCTGCTGCTCTCCGACTTGACCCCAGCCCAGCGCAAAGGTACCCGTGGTTCTGGTTTGATGCTGAAAATCCTGGCTCTGCTGAGATCCAAAAGACAAGAACTAAGGTATTTTGGGAACATAGTACTACTGTTTTTTGTGTTGCAACTGTATCAGCTCACACCTCCCCTGAAGGGTATAGGCTGCCCTCAGACTGCGCTACCAAAAGAGTGCAAATAAGTTATACCTGTTGGGCTTGTCTGTTTCACTTTTATGATTGGGTTCACTGCTTCATGGGTATTAAGAGCGTTATAAATAACCTATCATATCAGATCATATCATAGATCACAGATCAAGATCATAAGCAACTTCCAGAAACCTTGGCAGGTGGTCCACTGAGGCCCATTTGCAGGTTGCAGTGTGTTATTGGAGCACTCCTAGGGTAACATATTGTGCTGTACATGTGGTATTTGCCATGCTTTGATACCCCACTGGCCAATTCTATAATGTCCAATGTACTTGGTATAATGCATGGACATTTTCATCAATTCGCACTGTGCTTAGAGGTAAACGTAACTGAGCTCCCGCTGTTCTTCTTTGTCTTGAGACGAGGAAAAAAAGCACTGCAAAGGTTAAGTTTCTCAGCTGAAAGGTTCATCTTCAGTGACATTCGCAATTCAAAAGAACGATTTTTGGGGCAGACAGGCTGTGTCGCCGCAACCCCTGCTAAACATATGTCCAGAGATGACAAACCTTGAAAGTAACTCCGCACAATTGCCCTCTGAGCAGCGGCCCATGGCTAATCAGGGGTTCAGGAATCCACTGTGCTGCCCACGCTGAGAGGAACTCCTGCACAGTACCTGTCCACATAATCCTTTGCCCCGGGCCAGCACTCTCTTCTCCTCAACTCACCACCTACTCCCTTCATCTCGGCTCGCCTTTTGCCCCTCGGAGCACCATGCAAGAGAGGAACAGGCATGTCTGGGCCGGAGCCCATTCCTCTCTTGCATGGTGGGTCCTACTTGCCTGAAATGGGATATTTAAATGCAAAGTAATTGCTACTATATTAATCCCATTGTTCATAGTTTGTGGGAGTACTGGGCAATTGTATGGACCCGCGCTCACTGAAAATGAATGGTATTCCTGAGGTAACCCTCACAATGCCGTGATACAAATTAGTCTCTCCTTCCTCCATCATCAAGTCCCAAGATCTTCTTGATGAATTTATTTATTTCTGCAATGTTTGTCGGATATCCGACAAAACATTCCAGAAATAAATAAATTAACGCTTCGTGGCTGAGGACTGTAACTACCTCTGTTGACCCCATGGGGTCACCAGAGCGAGGTACAGTTTTGCGCACAGGCACATTTAAAAAAGAAAAAAGATATTATTTTTTTTATCAAGTGTTGTCCAACATACAGCCTCGCGGGCCACATAAAATGGCTTGGCTGGCCGCATTGTGGTCCACGGGCCGTATGTTGGACAACCTTGGTCTAAGGGGTCATATTCGTCACTATGGTCAATCATCGCCTCCAATTCAAAGGGAATTAATTAGGGGCGGAATCGAATGTGTCATTACTGATTGTAAGATGCTCATTTTGTATATATGTAACTGATGTATGATTCTCGCTCTCTTGCATCCCCCGAGGTCTGTTAGACACACTTTGCGGACGTGGGACCATTTGGCCAACTGGGACTATTTACTTTGCAATAAACCCTAGATTTTGGGAATACAACCTTGTGTCTGGCGTATCAGTTTGTGTGTGGTGATTGTGCCTTGTTTCCACATTCGAGGGTCCCTCAGGGGCCCCTTCAAGTGGCACCCGAATAGGGACCCTCCCCCACTTGTTTCATCGTGTGCGTTGCAAAATAAGGAAGGCGGTAAGAACGGCGAGGATGGGAGCGATCGAGCCGGGATCAAGAGGTGTTCGGGGCGCCCCTGCGTAAGAGATGAGACTCCTTTCTGCAGATCTGCACACAGCTGATCCCTGATCGACGTGCCCGGCCAGTGAACAAGGAGGCGAGGGTCCCGAAACGAGGCAGAGGCAAGATACGCAGAAATGACAACATTGGTTGCGTCAGTATACGGACGGATTGTGTCTTGGAAAGACAAATTGACTAATCAGGTGAGTCGTGCCCCGATTTATAGGTAATCCTGATATTGGTTGAGAGATGACTTTGCAAAATCAAACACCCAGAGTAAGTTTGATTAGCCATGGGTAAGATTAAAACATGACTGGGGTATTGTCCACTCTAGCGGGGCTTTTCCGCTGCGGTGGACAATCTTTGGAGACTGGCCAGGTCGCACCTCTGGGGGGAACGCCAGCTTATGATATGTATGTGAAGTATGGTGTGGGAGCGATAATGTTTTGTGAAATTTGGCATAAGCAAACCAGAAAGCAGGAAGATCTGCAGTGGCCGAGGAATGGGAGTTTTGAGTACAGAGTTGTATCACGTGCCTACAACACAATGTGGGGAAGGGAACAGTGACTCCAGCAGGCAGTTTTGGCCCTCCCTCTATGCCGTTTGAGTTGATCCATTTTGATTTCATAGAAATGGAGAGATGCCAAAACTTGAAGTATGTTCTGGTCGTTATATGTGCATTTAGCAAGTGGGTGGAAGCGTATCCATTAAAAGACTGCACTGCCATAAGTACGGCGAAAGTAATGTTGAAGGAGTACTTCTCCCACTTTGGTCTGCCCCATGTCATATGGTCGGACAATCGTCCGCATTTTGTAGGTGCAGTAATACTGCAGATTTGTTCAGGCCTCCAAATCAATAAGCGATTCCATTGCTCCAGACACCCCATGAGTGCCGGACTTATTGAACGTCACAACAGCATCCTGAAATCCAAAATAAGCAAGATCTGTGCAGGCAGCAAGCTAAGTTGGGTGGATGCATTGCCAATAGCGCTACTGTGTATGCGAACATCTGTGCAGGCGAGAACTGGGCTCTCCCCATACGAAATCGTCATGGGAAGACAGGCAAATGTTTGGTGTGCACCTCAGCTGAAAAGGTTGAGGGAGGTGGAACACCCTGTACTCAGCATTTATTGTAATCTATTAATGCAAAAATTGTGTTTGATTCATCAGCAGGTGCAGGAGGCGTTGCCCATAAGATACACCGGCCCAGGACACACATTGGAGCCAGGAAACTGGGTGCTAATAAAAAACTTTTAGCGAAAAACATCATTAGCACCCAGGTGGCGTGGGTCCTACCAGATCCTCCTGACTACGCAGACGGCAATACGGGTGGATGGGAGAAAGGCATGGGTGTATGCCACGCATGCCAAGAAAGTCCTGCCACCACTTAACACTTTGACTGATGGGGACGACGAATAAAAAGAAACAGCGGTTCCAGAAACTAAAGAAACAATTGCCAATTCTTTGACACAGAAACTGCCTGATCCTGAAACAAAGCCTGATGAGATTGCCATAAAAGAGGAAGGGCAAAGAATGCCCCAACGTTGTCCAGCAGATTCTGCATCACTGCTGGCCGACACCAAGCGTCTACCTCTGTGGCGCCCACCATCGTCTGTTGCGCCACAGCCTGCATCACCGCCTGGGTGCCCATCATCATCTGTCATTGCGCCCCAGGCTGACTCCAAGCTTGAGTCCGGAAGTGTACCCGCACTATTTGTCGATCACACGATACCGGGAGCAAATTGGTATAACCTGCGAAGCAGAAAAAAGGAGTGATCAAGCTCTTCATCTTTTTGTGATTTTGTTGCCTCTGTTTCCTATTCTCGGATGAAGTAGGAACCGGAGGCCTCGAGGAGAGTGGTGTGAGGGTTGTGTGAATCAGACAGCCCGACAAACGTGGCTCCTCGGTGCTAAATCCATGTGTCCTGAACCCGAGCGGACAAGCGGGGCGCACATGGTACAAAGGCTCTGAAACTTTAGAGCGATGTGCAGATGCACGGAAATCTTGCCAAACGAATGAGCAATCCAGGCTGATAAAAACTGGCATAGAAAGACTGTAGACATTTATCGAACTTTCTGACATTCCAACAAGTGCATCGACAGGAGATATTCACGACGAACACAGTGGAAGAAGAAGAAGCGTGAGAAAAGATGCTGGAATCAGCTTTCGCCCCCTCCTGCACCAATGCTGATAATGAGTTAAACGCAACACGTAGAAGGTTACAAAAAGGGAATAGTCGGAAGAATTGTATGTTGGGTTTAACAATAATAATGTGTATAATGAGTATACTGGCCCCAATATTGACCGTATCAGTATTATGGTACTTGGAGGAAATGCACCCCGTAGAAGTATTTTTGCCTGTTATGAACATTTCCACGACGGAAAGCCCAGTTCATGTGATTTCCTATACCTTGTCCCAAATGGAAGAGAGACATAGGGAAGGGTATGGGAACAACACATTACTATTAATAATGAACATGACACACTCAATATTAAGAAAAAAACAATTGCTGGGTGTGTGCCCACTTGCCACAGCATGGTGGTAAGGGAATCGGATGGTATGTACAGCCCCTGCCATTGACCTCTGCATGCTATGCCTCTTTGAGTGCCTTGTATTATGGGAAATGGAACAAGACTGAAACTGGTCAGTTAGACAAGACAAACATGAATGAATTTGAGGAAGTGATTATGAAACCAGTGGGTTGTTCCATATTCCATAAAGCACGATTGATTACACCAGCAATAATGCCACAGGATAGATTGTCTGTGCCTTATAAATCATCTGTGATCACGTTTCATATGAACCCAGAAGGAAATAAGGATGCGGAACCCTCTTCCTATACAGTAAATAATAATCCACGTTCTGTCCCCTTTTGTTTAAGGAAAAAAGGCTCTTTTCAGGTGGGGACATTCACTAGATGCAAGAACATAGCATTTCTTGATAAAGAAGTAGAGCCAATATATCTGGGAGACCCCGTGTATTTTATATGTGGAGAAAAAACATATCCTTGGTTACCTAGAAACTGGGTAGGTACATGTTATTTAGGTTTCCTGTTCCCTGGGGTGTTCCTTATAAAAACAGCAGACATAGCCAAATTGACCAGGTCACGACCTCGCCAGAATATTGAAGACAGGTTGATTGTAGAGGACATGGCAAAATCATTTATACCATTTTGGGGCCAAGCAATAAACTCTTATAATATAAGACGACTGTCCAGAATATTAGAGGAAACAATAAATGGAACAACCAACATATTATATAATATGACCCTTGAGGAAAAAGGAATTAGATTAATGTCACTGCAAAATAGAATGGCCCTCGATATAATCTTAGTTGATCGCTGCGGTGTTTGCAAAATCGTGGGATCAGCGTGTTGCGTATTTGTAAGAGACTCCTCCCCCACGATTTTCGAGGCATTAAGAAAGTTACATGTTTTGAGCTCTGATCTTCACCCCCCTGAGGGAGGATGGGAATTGAACATAAACTCCTGGTTTTGGGAGGTGTTACGATCCTGGGGATGGAAGCTATTTGCAATCTTAGTAGCAATTCTAGGAATATTCATGACATGTTGTTGTTGCATACATTATACAAAAAATTGAGTCGGGGTAGTCCCTTAGAGCATAACGTGGATTGGGACTGTCTGGGATATATCTGTTGTTAAACCAAAACTATCCACTATGCTGAGAAAATTATTTTCATTGAAGATGAATTAAACCAACTTCATTTATTTTATATCCTATGCCATGGATATCACAAAGATTATTTGCCACAATATTTTTATATACTCTGAAAACATTCCTTGTGTTGACAAAATCATTTATTTTGCATTTGTGAGAAAAAACATATAGGTATCAATATACAATCTAAAGTAATGAAAGGATGTAAGACTGGAAAAGAGAGAAAGAGAAAGAAGCAATTAATTCAATTTTAACAATTAGATGAATGCAAACAGTGAATGAACCAATAAATATAAATAGGACAATAGCACATATAAAAATGAACATTTCAGATCCCCTCATATGGAGGGGAGATATGACGGCCCACAATACAATATCCAGGTGCCGCTGAAATGAATAAATGCAGGTCTGCCGACGTTTTGGTGTTAAATTAGGGGAAGACACCTCGCAAGTACACAAATAAGTTTGTGCCTCGGTGGTTATATTTTACACATTAATTAGAAATTGAACTTCAGAATGAGTTCCAAAATTGGGTCTTCCTATCAGACATGCGGTTTAAACATCCATTACACTTTCGGATCAGCCCCCTGCTGGGCATGTACATTTTTCTGAAGCCTTCCTCAGGCCGAAAACATGAGATTATGGGGAACCCAACTTAACCCTGTGTGGAGGTAGACAAAAGAAAATATCAAAGAAAACGTTTTGTTAAAGGAATGTTTTCAGTTTGTGCGGCATTTGTCTAAATATAAAAAGAATAATTTATAATTTTTGGCACTGAAAATGAAAGCCTGGTGGGGGCAGCGTCCTTACCCTGATTCTGGGTGTGGACTGAGTCGAAAACCCACTTCGGCCGGAGTTGTGGTTTTCCACAGGTAAGGGGGACGCAGCATGGAACACGAGGTCCCCAGGGCGCAAACACCCGCTGTTGTCTTTTCATTCTTCAACTGGGGCAGGATAGAGAAAGAGAGGAAACAGAATCAAGCAGTGTATCTATCTCAGCCGGGGCTCAGATGTTAGTAGTTGTGAGCTAGAAGAGGTGGAAGAAATCGTTGTCTCATACCTCTTGTTAGGAAAGTCGTATCAAGGTAGCTATTTCTCCGTAAATCATGGGGTGTCTTGTGTAGATATATAGCGTTGAATTCAGCTGTGCTTGCTGTAGTACGCAGATTGGAGGAACCCCAGCCAAGGGAAAAAGGAGGAAAACCAAATCGGTAAATTTTGTTGCATACATTGTCTCCCTATAGTATGCACAGAGATTAGTGAAAATTGTGTACAGATGATGGAGAAAAAAAAACACTACTAAAGCAAACAAACACAGTGGTGGTGAATCCAAAACAATCAAAGAATTCATGGCAATCGATATTGATGATAATGAAGGGGAGATGACGAGTGTGCAGGATTCAGAAATAGATTCAGACAATTGGTCGAAGGAAGATGCAATGTATGGATGAGGCGTTTGGCATACGGCAAGAGGAGGGTTTGTTAGTCTAGAAAAATTAGATGCCCCTCGAACGGAAGGCAATGTAGAATACTTATTTGGCCGAAGACCAACCGCCTCATTTTCATTGTTAAGACTATATAGTTATTAGTCATTATATAGTAATTTGCTTAACTAGAGTGCAGCCATTTTAAGATGACCAAAATTGCCATTTTGTTTTCTCTTCGTTTTCTCTAACTGTGCCTCTTTGCTTCATGTAAAACTGCTTTGCTGAGATATTATTCTGCTTCAATGGTCCAAGGTAGTTAAAAGGCATGTTGAAACATAACGCCGTAAGCCAGACAGAAATGCCTGGTTCCCTCCCGTACGTATCCTTGGAGGCGAGGATCAAGGCATTCTAATCAGTACACAGATGCCAGCGAGTCTCCTTAGAAGAATAGCAATGTACGAAACTAATATTAAAAGGTTTAAATTATGTTCTTCTTTGTGGCCCCCCTTCTTGAGCACTGTGACGCCCCAGAGAGTAAGCTGACCTCTAGAGCGTGAATAGAAACCAGGAGATAGCAAGGCCTGGAATGTACAGTCCCCCTACGCACAGCTTGTCCTTGAAAACAGAAGCGTTGTGTTCTTTAAAATAAAGACTTGTGTCTGTAGGTCCGAGATTATAAACTGTTGCTAAATATAATGGTCTAAGGTGTCATATTCGTCACTATGGTCAATCATCCCCTCCAATTCAAAGGGAATGAATTAGGGGCAGCATCGAATGTGTCATTACTGATTATAAGATGCTCATTTTGTATATATGTAACTGATGTATGATTCTCGCTATCTTGCGTCCCCCGAGGTCTGTTATACACACGTCAAGGGACGTGGGACCATTTGGCCAACCGTGACTATTTACTTTACAATAAACCCTAGATTTTGGGAATACAACCTTGTGTCTTCCGTATCAGTTTGTGTGTGGTGATTGTGCCTTGTTTCCACATTCAAGGGTCCTTCAGGGGCCCCTTCAATATGCAGTATGCAATGCTGCAGCGTCGGCTGTTCTTCCAATAATGTTTCCCACAGTTCTGCCTAATCTTTTACTCTGCCACCATGACCAACGTTGATAATGTGTAACAAAGGGTGTAGATTGACTGACATCACTGATGATGACATGTTTAGAGATTTTCCATTGGATGAGGAAGTACAGTATTGGATTAGAACAGAGAAAAGGGAGTCCCACAGCAAGTGGCGATAACGTGGCAGCGTCCAGCATTTTTTAATGAAGATTTGGAAAAGGTGCCAAGCGCCTTATGGACTACATGCCCTTATGACGCAGGCCACTTGAAGGGGATAGAGGAGGTTAAGATAAAGCTGAAGCCAGGAAAACTGTTACCTCGAGCAAGATAGTACCCAATGTCTCAAGAGGCTGATGAGGGTATTTTTAAGACTAAATCAGTACTGATGGATGAAGGTATTCTGGTACCATCAGAATCATCGTGCAACACTGCGGTGTACCCTGTGAAAAAATCAAAGAGAGACTGATTAACCAGATTGTAGAGACAGAGTTTCATTTAGTTCCTAGTCCTGCGACAATGCTATGTAGTATCCCATTAAAAGCACAATATTTTACACAGATCGATTTGAGAAATGCGTTTTTCTCAATCCCATTTGCACGAGGACTCACAAGACCTGACTTCATTTACGTTCCGCCAAATCCATATATAACATACTAGGAAATATTGATTTGAAGACCACTCTGATACAGTATGTAGATGATATTTTGATTGTAGCATGACAGAAGACCAGTGTAGACAAGACTTATTTCAGTAAATGACTATTCTAGCAGACAAAGGATACAAAGTAGACAAAGAGAAGCTGCATTACTCTCAAGAAAAGGTGTTGTACATAGGTCAGTTGATTTCGCATGAGGGAAAAAGAGTAACACCTGAAAGAGCTGAGGCAATTATGAAAACTGCAAAACCGCCCATGGTAAAGCAGATGCAACAGTTTTTGGGGCTATGTAATTATGTAAGTGCATGGATGTTTGGCTACAGTTCATATATAAAGCCTCTTTTGCAGGGTTTGAAGAAAGCACAAATGAATAAGGAGAAAATAGAATGTACTGAGGAAACGGAGGGAGGATTTGAAGAGTTGAAAAAAGTAATTTATACAGTTCCTGTTCTAGGAATTACCAATTATGCTGAGGAGTTTTTCTTATTTTCACACACAAATGGGACTGTTAAGACAAGCAGTGCTTACACAGAGGACTACATTGGAGTACAAATCTCTGG
Organism: Ambystoma mexicanum; assembly: GCF_040938575.1. Classification (NCBI taxonomy): domain Eukaryota; kingdom Metazoa; phylum Chordata; class Amphibia; order Caudata; family Ambystomatidae; genus Ambystoma; species Ambystoma mexicanum. Next base: position 814,712,983 of record NC_090933.1, on the reverse strand, counting down.
CATATTACAGTGAGATTTTGCATCCAGTTATGAAAGGGCACTTTCCTTGCGAACAGTCATTGGCAGCCGCCGCGTTCGCAATTAAGAAATCTACAAGTATTATAATGGCTTGTTCTATGACGTTTTTTGTAGCATTGTTTGCCATTTTAGAGAAACCCAACGGTACGTTGATATCTCAGAGAGCTTCGGCATACAAAGTGATTCAAATTGTCAGATGTAAAATAGTGAACCCTGCCTCATTTGTAGCTGAGCCAGTGGCAGAGGGTGAGCATGTGCCGGATTGTGCGAATTACATAGAATTTTATGATGACATACTGTGCGTAAAGGAGAACTCACTGTCGGGAGGGGAGATTCTCTTTATTGATGGTTCTTTGTAAATTGATCAAACAAGTGGAGAAAGGCATTCTTCTGTAGCTGTGGTGAGGCATAGACCAAATGGCGAGTTTGAGGTTGAAGCAAGTGCAAGACTAGTGTCTCACTTTTCAGCACAAGCAACAGAACTGGTAGCACTTATTGTTGAGCTTGAAAATCATAAAGGACAGGAAGGGACAGTGTACAGTGACTCAGCCTACGTGACATCAACTGTACATGCAGAGCTAGCACGTTGGAAAAGGAGGGGCTACCTCCGGGTGGATGGCACTCCAGTACAGCACGCATCTTTATTGGACAGGTTTATTAAGGCACTACAACTCCCAGTAGCCATAGCGATATTTTAATGCACAGCGCATACTAAGCAAACTGATTTTATTTCTTGCAGGAATGAAGCCACAGATGCAGAAGCCAAAAGGGTTGCATATTTACCCGATATTATAGGTTTTGATACTCCAGATGCTAAGGAAAGAGTAGTCATGTGTATGATAGTGAACAAAGGATTTAATCATTTACCAAGACTTCAATAATGGAGATTTAAGGCAGTGAACCACATGAAGAGCAAGAATTGTGGAAGCAAAGGGGATGTTCTTTATCCCCCACAGAAGCATTATGACGACAGGGCAGCACTGGAAAGCCAGTGATGCCAGTAGCCTTTTTAAAGGTAGCGCTTAAACAGCTACACTACCCTGTACATGTAACTTGGGAAAGTCTTGCTGCAACAATTGCAGAGGATTGGTTTGTGCCAACTTTGTTAGAACACGTTGCATTTTATGTAGTAAACTGCATCACATGTCAAAAGATTGCTGTTGGGCATACACTGCAAATGATTAGAGGACTAATTCCTCAACCAAATGGTCCTTTTTAGCATTTACATATTGACTGTGTTGATATGCTGCAAGCATGTAATGGATATAGGTATATGATAGTGGTCATGTGTCCCTTCTCCAGGTGGATCAAAGCAGGTCCATGTGCACACCCTGGTGCCACTTGTGCAGTGAAGTTTTTAGTATATAAAGTCTTCCAAGATGTGGAGTGTGTGAGATGCTGAGATCCGATAATGGTATACACAGGAGGGAGAGCCCTAAACAGACCCAGGACAGAAGGGCTATAGATAAATGTATACAAAGAGGGGGTGTCCTGGCTGTTGAAGTCAGAGCTAATTGCAACTAATTTTATTGCAAATCGAAGTTTCAGTAATATTCTTCACTGAAACTGCACTGATTCTGCAACTGGACCACTCTTAACGGCCTCGGTCCTGGGCCCAGCCACTCTCCACTTGCACTGATGCCCTGGAACCCCTCTGCACTGCGGGACTGTCTCTGTATCCCTACAGCCCCCCCCCCTTTTCCAGCACTTGTTCTGCACTTACCTTGCACTTGCCACCGGCTGGCCCTATTTATTTATTACTTTACGCCACTTACCTTGTACTGCACTTCCCCCCCTCCCCTTCCCCTTGCACTTTTCCCCCTCCCCCACCCCTGCAATTGCACGCTCTGAATGACACCTGGCCTAGTAGGATCGTTGTCTGTCTCCCCTTGTTCCTCCCCTCCCTGCCTCGTCGCGCCTTGAAACACCTGTGTATAGGCGCGTTACAAATGCCATATCATATCATATCATAAAATTAGTTGCAATTAGCTCTGACTTCAACAGCCAAGAGATCCGATAATGGGCCACATTTTTGCAAATGAAGTATTTGAACAGATAAGTCTTTTACTGAGCATTAAGCACAAGTTTTGTTCTGCTTATCACCCGCAAGCAAATTGGACATGTGAGAGACTCAACGGCCTCCTTAAAGAAAGGATTGCTAAACTTAACTTGATACTGAAAAAGGGGTGGCTACATTGCCTCCCCTTAACCTTGTATGCATTAAGAAATCAGCCCGGTTCGGACCACCATCTCACACTCCACAAGCTAGTGACAGGAAAGTGAATGAGAATGCCTTTAACTCCTCCAGTGAGGAGTAGAAATGATGTTCAGAGTGCAGCAAAAATGTCAGGAAATAATTCATTGAATATTTGACATGTATGACCGCTAGTATCTGCTTGAGCCACAGGAAGTTTTGAAAAATAAACTTTAGAAAGTTGTTGATATATCACGATTATGCCTAAATGACAACACTTGGTTAAAAATTGGAAATGAGAGCAGTACCCTGATTCATTTCTTACAATGTATTAGTTTGGCTAAGCCTACGGTCGTCCCAGAAAGCGATGTGCATCGTCTCGTGCTTGCTATCTTTGTATTTATTCTTCAAGTTTATCCTGCTCTTGTCAGGTGTGATGTTAACATTCACACCTTTTTACAGGATCCGAAAAATGGCCCAGTGATTAGAAGGCTGCTCGTAGCAATAATAGAGGAATTGTAGCAGCTACCAAATGTGTTACAATTGTCGGAGTAAAGTGTTTTTTCCTTCCTTAAACAATTGCAGCAAAGATGAGGGATGTTGAAAATGGTATGATTTCAGGGAAGGACCGAGCCCAAGAGACACCACAATGGTACAAATGGTGGGGATTAATATGTTTGTTTGCAATATAAATATGCACTATTATGCTTTCTACCTTTTTGTTTCTTCTGATTTATTATTTTATTGGGCCAAGTAAGGCAGAAGTCCCTTTGATCCTCCTTACTCCAGTAACTCGTGTAGATTTGCCTATTACCAATGAGCCGAAGCCCCTTGTGTTGTCTCCCCAGAGTAGAGCTGATTTAGAGTTGTTTCAATGGGCTGCGAAGATCCTGTTAAGGAGGCAAAAGAGAAGTGTGGAGGAAGATGATGATGAAATAAATAATTATCTAGATAGGGCAGCACATTTGGGTCATAACATGTGGTATCAGCACATGAAACAGGTGGGAGAGATAGCATCCAAAGAGAGTTTCTAGGTTTGTGCTCTTATACCTTATGCAATGAATGCTGCCTGAACTTTCATTGCCAGAGAAATCCCGGGGTACGATGCCAGATATCTCGTTCATCTTGTAGCATACATGACAAGAGGCCAGTTTCAAGGAAATGGAGCCACTTTGCGATGGAGATCAAAATGGTAATTTCGATTCCAGGATGATTACATCGCGACTATGCAAATAGAAAAGGAGCCTGCATAGTAAAGAAAGATGCTTACATATCCTAGGGCAGGACAGGATGAAGTGGTCATAAAGTAAATGAAGAAGATGGACTGTCCTGATAAAGTAGAAAAGCCTTGGGTGCTTGGATACTGGGAACAATATCAGATGTTAGACTATGGACAAGTGAAAACCAAGAAAGGATGGGAGGAAGGACTGATGTCGTGTGCATCTCATCTATTGAAGTGAGAATACATGCGAGAAGTGCAAAATGTGAATGATGAGTGCTTGAAGTCATGGGCCAAACATGCCAAGCCGTTGACATGGGTAGAAGATGAATCAGGTCCAATAATGGTGATCCCCTTGACAAACGTGACATTGTGCTTTCGAAGATAAGGAAAAAAGCATGAGGGAACTAATGTAGGGTGCAAGACTACAGTTGATGTCTCTAAAATAGGAGCAGGGACATCCGTCCTAATGGATCAATATTGGGCCTGTGGATCCAGAGCCTACATGAAGTTACCAAAATATTGGGGAGATACTTGTTCCTTACTGATCATTCATGTTCAGCTTTAGTAATTCCTCGAAGCGACTTGAACATTGGTGAATTTCCAAAAGCAGATGCTCATTGGAGAAGGAGAATATCTTTTGAATTTCTCAATCGGACAAAGAGAGAGAATTATTTCTCAGCTAAATCAATAGAGGATTTTGATTCTATTTCATATTAACACCGGTGGTCAGCCAAACTTCAGCAATATTCATTACTATCTTTGCGCCGGAATCCAGACAAAGGCCAATGTGAACTGGTTGAAAATCACTCACTGGTAGCTCCTGCAGACTATCAATAATACCATAAAGGGATTTGATGCAATTAGAGAAGAATTGAGAGCCATAAGACTGATGACTCTTCAAAATAGATATGTCCTTGATATGATCACAGCTATGGAAGGAGGAGTTTGCGCCAAAATCGGGCCATCGTGCTGAACGTTCAAACCTTCTCATGATGACGAGAATGGAACCTTGACAGACACCATAACGTTGCTGACAAACCTGAAAAAAAAATGGAAGATGAAGTAGAAGACATTGCAGGTGACAGTTGGTTTGACTTGATCTTCTCATGGGTTCCACAATGGATGGCAAACATCTTTACGTTTCTGGGACCAGTATTGGTGATGTTAGGAGTCTGTGTAATTAGGAGAATAATCACACTGTGTAAGAAGACAGCAAAAAAGGCAGTAGGAATGAAGATTATGATTGATGTCGAATCAGGGTTTGGACCCAAGGAGTTGAAAGATGAAGAAATCAGAAAATATGTAGAGGCCAGCATTCTAAATACTTGCATCCAAGAAATCACAAGAAATATGTGCGACGATGGATCTTCTGTAATCCGAATGGACAATGCAGTAACATGACCTGGAGCATTGATGAACATGTAAAATCAGCAGGATACCTGAAGGGAGTAGTTAAGATTTGCACACTGAAGAAGCATTTCTTCAAGAGAAGAAATCAAGATGTAGAGACTGGTGAAGGTGTGGTTGATGGATGAGTCAGAGGGGGGAGTGTAGCGGAGCAGTCAAATGCATCTACCGGAAGTCCCGTCCCCCTGCTACCTGTATGTTGGAAGCCAAAAATTGCGACATGCGCATCGGCAGTATTTGTATTTGTTTATTATTTATATAGCGCACCAAACCCTTAGGTAACTGGGCGCATTACTTGGTTGCATAGGTTACATACAGATCATACATACACGGTAATGTTCAAACAGTCATAAATATTTACAATATAATTATTATAATTACAGATGTTACATACAGATATGTACAAAGTTGAGGCGAAACAAAGCTTATACATCAAGGGACAAGAGCCAGGATTTTGTGTTCTTCCTGAAACTATAGTAGGATGTTCCTGTTCTTAGGTTGACAGGTAATGAGTTCCATAATTTAGAGGCCATCAATGGAAAGCAACTGCCACCTGCTTTCAGCAGTTTGTATCTGGGAACAATCAATTGGTGTGTACATACAGATCTCAAAGGGCATTCTGAAGTTTTTGCTGTTGAATTTGTCAGCTAGATATTTAGGGGCAGAATTATCTAGACATTTGTACCTGAGATTTGGAGTTTTGAAATTAATTCTGTCTTTCACTGGGAGCCATTTAGTGCTGTGCCTGACAGATGAGATGTGCTGAGTTTTAGGATCATTGCATATCCGAGTGCAGGCAAGGACCACAGTCGCCCTTAAGCGTATGAAGGGGCCCGATGGCTGCAGAGCTCCTTCTCTTCACTGTACAATTAGGACGCCAAACACAAGCCGCAGCCATTGGGCCCCTTCATACGCTTAAGGGCGACTGTGGTCCTTGCCTGCACTCGGATTTACACAGAGCCAGCACATGGAGCCATGGTAACTTTCTCCTGACTCCGAGGCCACATTCATTTGCCCGTGCCTGCAAGGGTGAGGATGCCTCCATCCTCACATGAACATTCTTCACAAGTTCTCCTCTCCAGAATTTCTGAGCCTACTATTCAGAAGCTCCTACAAAGGGAGACCTACTAATACTTGGCCCAGGAAGAAGGCACTCATCCAGCTGAGCTGAAACGTCAGTGGTCACCGCTTCCCCCAGAGGGGTTGCCCTGATTCTGGACCATATGAACTGCTAACCTAATATCCAGATGTCGACCAGTCCTTTCGTCACCCTTTTGCCAGGCTCTGGAAGACCTTGCCTATAGGCCTCCATATTACACTTAAAGGGTCAGACTAGAACCTTGGGACTCTGCATTAATTGAAACTTAAATAGGCAGCCCCCAAGGACACTTTTTTCTGCTACTGAGTGATGAGCACACCAGAACACAAGTGTGAAGAACTTTGGAGTATATGCACCTTTAACTCATGTTTTCAGTGCATTATGTTTTGAATGATGTACACAATATAACTACATGTGTTGTTATAGTAACTGATTCATGAGTTCATGGTTATATATGGATTACAGTGGACACATTAACATTTGACTGGATATTTAACCCATTTGATGCACTGTTTAGTCATGTTCTGCTAAATGTAACAGCAATTCCAAAATAATCATAAAGGGTTGATTGGCCCTCATTACGACCCTGGCGGGAATCGAAAAACGATGGCGGAAATGCAATACCGCCATCGAATAGCGCTCGGTGCGATCATGACCCGTCACCACAAAGTACGATGCCATTAGCGACACCGTAGTGAACGCCAACGCTGACAGCACCAAGCACGCGCGCGCGCGCCATGCCAAACCGTAATTACCACCATGGCGCAACGGTACGCGAATTCCGACCCTAGCGGACATGCACCTAACGCCATCAAGCACGGCGGAAAGTACCATTCCGCCATGGTGAGAAGTACGGCATCGCGAACCAACCGTAAACGGCCCTACTGAGTGCTTGTACACCGCTCCCTGGCCACATTGTACAACCCCCCGTAGGTGCAATGAAGTCACACAATGCAACCAGTGAAATGTACTAGTCATCCATGCCTGCCAACGAACAAATGAATCTCAAGAGTGCCCAATGGGAGCTGCAGGGCACAGATGGCACGAATACAGAAGCTATACAAATGGACATGACCTCAGTCTCCCACCAAGAAACGCACGCAAACACAGGCACCTGTGACCAGCAAAATTCCGATAATCACATCATTCCACCAATCCAACTGGCTGACCGGCATCTGTTACACAAAAGCTAATCCCCCGCCCCTGAGCATGACATCATCAAAACAGTCATAATGGCAGCCCTTATCCCTGACCTCACTGGGCTCCGTAGGCAAACGCGCCCAGCACAGTACCATGCAACTATACTCCGAAGCTGGAACCAAATGCAGATCTCCTCACAATACATTGCTCCCCAAATAGGAATATGCCACATCACTCGCAAAGAAGAACGCTACACGGTTCATATCAGAATAGAAATTTAATGCACAACAAATTCACCAAGCCCATACAGCCATTAGGCCATGAACTCCAAAATATATTTCATTATCGTGGGCTGCATCCGCAATAAATGACCAGCTACTTCTTGTGTGACGCCCTGTTCCTTCATGGTACACAGGGGCTACATTCCCATACGAAAAGGCAACATGGAAGCGCCTAGAACCGCAGGGCCGTCCCAATAGGGAGGCACTAGTCCAGCTGAAAGGCCGAAATGTTGCTCCTAGCCACTAGTACTGCGTAAGGGCATGTGGCCCATTGGCGATCGTCCCATAAGATCGTAATGCTGCTCCACTGATTAACACGAAGCAGCAGGTGTCGGGAGTAAAATCCATCTGCAGGAGTGGCATACAGATGGCAGTGGCAAAAGGGGAGGAGATACCTGTCAACCAAATGAAATGAAAAAGAATAGTATGGCCATCAGAACTACAGTTGAATTAACCACTTCAATGATCACACCAAATCCACAGCCATATGCATGCTAGCCCACTCCAAAGGATCATCACCACCCACAAACCACTTGCGAATCATAACTATCTATATCGAGGTGAAAACACTATCACAAACGAGTGTACCTGTGCATGCGTCTGTTACAACAGAATCCATCTGATGGGATTGGTAACGTGCATAGACACAAGTGTCTGAAGGCGCGTCGAGACAGGGAGGGCTCAACAAGGCCAGATAGACGATGGCCCCACTATGGCAGCCCTGCATCACATAGCGCAGGGGAGGCGGATAGATTCCAAGAAGCCCTGTACATGGCAAACTCTGTATCAAATCATCTGTCCATGCATCCATACATCATTCCCTCATCCCGTAATGAAAACGCCTGTTTCCATACTCACATAACATGTGAAATTTCCATTGAGTCTGTGCGTTATGCAGCCTGCAAAATCCACCGTGCCCCAGCCCGTTATTCAAGTGTTGTGAAGTAACATGTATTTGGGAACGTCCGGCCTCATCGCCCACGTCGCTATTGCGCATCCCATACTATTCATATCAATCATTGCATCCTCGCCATGGCCCCTGTCCCAAGGACATTGAACAATAGAACGTTATATTTGCAGTCAGACCTGTGGGCATCTCCTCGCCGCTAGCTGAAAACCAAAAGCGCCGCCCTTCGAATTCCTCATTTGCAACATCAAGTCGAAAAGGCATCTGTGGCCGCTTGAAACCACAAATTAATCCATCTGGTGCGGCTGTGTGTGAAAATGGCAACTGCCTTCACTCACAAATGGAACGCCCCGCCCGTCGGTGAAGCTCGGTACAGTGTTGCATGAGGGTCCACCGTTACTCGAGTACTACGTTCCACTGACCCTTCACAAGTCTGTTCGCGACTGCAAAGATTGTATGTGAAACAATGGGACCATAGCCGAATGAACATATCAACCAATGTTACACTGCCATCGGGTACAAATACATGATTGCAATAGCAAGATGCCATTCGTCGAATTGCAGCGTTGTGTGCGGGACGTGCTCGCCCAAAGGGGAGTGCAGCTTGCACAGGTGGAATGAATCACCACAGGTGGAGGCCATACATCCTGAAAACACATAAATTGCACACCCAGTCTCCTCCCACAACCACACCCACTCCGAAATGCTACCGGCAGGACTAGCCATGTTGGCCCTGGGGGACCTGATAGCACTGCAAGTACTCCAACTTCAAGAAGAAGACGAACACCAACTACTACCGGCCGCACGGCGGAGACGCAGGAGGAGGAGGAGGCCAAGGCAGGGCCAGCAAGGGCCGCCAGCACAGCCACTACCACCACGCAGGCAGCCCGCAATCCCACGCCTCCGAGCACATCTGTTCAACCTCACTGATGAGCAGATCCACACCCTCTACCGTTTGGACCGGGACACCATAACCGCCATTGTGGACATGACACAGGCTGACCTTGTCAGCATGATAGATAGCCCAACCGCCATCCCACCCCTACTGAAGGTGGTGTCTGTACTACACTTCCTGGCCACAGGCACCTACCAGCACACAGTCGGACAGTTGCATGGCATTTCACAGCCACTGTTCTCACGGACACTATTGCAAGTGCTCGATGCCCTCCTGAAGCACGCAGACGACTTCATCTCTCTACCACGCTCGGAGCAGGAAATTACGAACACAAAAGTGGGATTCCATGCACTTGCCGGCATACCGGGTTGCATTGGTGCCATCGACTGCAGCAATGTGGAATTGGTCGTCCCACATGCCATGGAGGCCCAGTACCGCAACCGAAAACAATTTCATTCCCTGAATGTACAAATGGTGTGTGACTCCAACAGGATCATTACACATTGTTGTGCCAGATTCCCTGGATCTACCCATGATTCTATGGTCTTGAGGAACTCCACTATACCACGCTACATGGAGCGACACGCAGGGAACAGATCCTGGCTACTCGGTGAGTCTCATTTCATGCATGATGATGTGGGGTATGTGATGCGGCAATGACCTGGCAGGAAGGGGGGGGGGTGCGTACGTAGCAATGGCATTCCTCAATATTCCTTTCTTGTCCACATACAGGTGATGCCGGGTATCCACTGAAGAGATGGCTCCTCACACCAGTCCGGAACCCACGGGACCAGCATGAGGAGGACTACAACCATGCCCACTCACGTACCCGTGTAGTCATAGAACAGGCATTCGGCCTACTGAAGACTCATTTCCGCTGCCTCAGCAGGTCTGGCGGGGCACTCCTGTACCGCCATGTGAAGGTTGCAAAGATGGTCATGGCATGTGTCATGCTCCACAACATGTGCGTACGTAGAAATGTGCCCATGCCCCCTGACGCAGAACTGCAAGCACCTGATGATGGTCATGATGAGGGTGGGGATGTGGCAGCACCTCAAGGAGTTTGCGAGGCACAGGAGGGCCGTGACATTCGTCAGCATCTCATAGATGCATGCTTCTAGCACTCACGCCTGGTGGCTGATACATGGACACGGGACTCATGGCACTGTGTGTGTCTGGGACATGCACAATATGGACTGTACGCCTATAATGGCCTCGTACACAAAGATCAATGTCCACACATCTCATTGCATGATCGTGCATTGTTTATGGCATATGTGATATCATGTTAAACACCCTATCAACCCGCCACCCAAGTGAGCCCAACACACCCCCTCCAACCTCCTACCTCCCCCCCGAACACCAGTGTCCAAAGATGCTCATTGTCAGTGGGCTGTCGCTATTGCAAGCCCCCTCTGCGGGTATCAGGGGCACCCCTGCCTGTGGAGCGCAGGTACCTCCCAGATCTACGTTGGGGGCTGCCCTGGACGGAACTTGCAACGGATGATGTCTCTGCCTGCTCACGTCCATGCATGTCCCTAAGGGTTTGTGAGAGCTCAGTGAGCACACGGCGCACTGCGGCAAGTTCGGCACATACGTCTTTGGACGTCGCATGCAGTTCCCCCCTCAGGCTCTCGGTGCTTCTCTCCATTTGTACTCTCAGGCTCTCGGTGCTACTCTCCATTTGTACTCTCAGGCTCTCGGTGCTACTCTCCATTTGTGCCCTTAGTGTCTCTGTACTTCTCTCCATTTCTGCCCTCAGTGTCTCAGTTGATGTTTCTATGTCTGCCTTAGTGCCCCCACATTCATCGGCATGGTCCTTGAGGAGCGTGGCCAGTTGCTGCTGTTGCACGATTAACTGGTCGAGGGACTGTTGCCTCTGCTGGGCCATGGCCATTTGCGGTGGTGTCACAGAGGGGCTGATCACCTCATGTTGCCTTGCCACAGGGCTTGTGGGGGATGGCCAGTCGTCGTCTTGTGGGTGCCCCTGCGTGGTATCCTCATGGTGTACGGGATGGAACAGACAGGGGGATTGAGACAGGTCATGGATGGATCTAACTTCGACATCCCCGTTTTCTGTGTCAGAGCATGCTGCCATTAATGCAGTATCACCTATGGTGCTGCTGCCACCAGAAGCAGTGCCTACTGTGGCATCCATTGGGGGGACCTGTGGTGGTGGTGTTGTGGGCATGCTGGCTGCTGGGGTGCCTGTTGGAGTTCCCTCCTGTGTGCTGTCACTTGATTTGTGCTGCTGCCGTGTCTTGATGCGTGCAGCTGAGGTGGAGGGTCTTTGGCCGTTGGTCTTGGCCCTCTTTGCAGGTGTGCTGGTAGGGGTGTCCTGGAGCTCGTCGTTTGGATCGGACCCTGTGGTGGAGTAAAGGAGGGCGAGCGTTATTAATGGGTCTGTGGGAATTGGAATGGCAATGTATCACATGCATTGGGGTGGTACCTGAGGGTGATTTGGGTCGGGGCCTTGGAGGTGGTTTCATTTGTGTGTGGAGTGAGGGTGCAGTTGTTTGGCAGCCTGCAGTTAGGGTGTGCCTGCTGCACGTGTAGAGGGTGTTTTTAGGATTTTTAATTATTTATGTATTTGATGTGAGTTTTAAAGTGTGCTATCAGGCCTATGTATGTGGACGTTCTCCTGGACATGTGTTCCTGTTGCACTGTGTGGGCACGTGGTACTTCACATGATTGGACATTGTGGTTTTGGCATTGTTTTATTTGGGACACCTACCTGAATCTTCGGATGTCTGCACTCCTTTCTCCATCCCTCCGACTCCCTCTATGCTCTCCATTCCAATGGTGGAGGCACAGATTTCTTCCCAGGGGGTCAACTTGATGGGTGATTCCGATCCTCCCCCGGTAGCTGTGGCAATGTTGCGGTTGGCAGAAAGTATGCTACGGACGCGTATCCGCAGGTCGTCCCATCGCTTTCTGCATTGCTGTGGGTTGCGGGGTGCGGTCCCCACCGCACTTACACGCTGTGCCACCAGGGCCCATATGGCCTTCTTGTTCGCAAGTGCCGTCCTGGTCATTTGCGTGGAGAAGACGACGGCAGCATTCTCCTGGAGGGTCTCCGTGAGCACCGTGAGTTCCTCACGGGAGAAGTGGACCTGCCGCTTGCGGTCGCACGCTTTCTTCGCTACCTTTCCCATTTTTCTTGGTTTCACTAGGGTGGATGACGGGTTGGGATGTGTCTCAGGGTAGTATTTTTTATGGTTGTGTGGATTTTGTGGTTTTATAGGTGTACGGCGGGATGTTTCCCGTTCCGGGACCATGCTTTTACTTCCGTTTCCGTATATTTACGGTCACCGTACTTTCCGGTTGGCGCTCACTGCGGTGTCCGCTGTGATGGGTGGCGGTATTGCACCTAGGACGCCGTACGGCGGCGGTGTGGGCCGTTTTGGGGTCATTTCCGCCATCGGGGACTTTGCACTTCCGCCATGGCGTGGTGCTCGTGCCCGATGGGTCGGAATGAGCCGCACTTTGCTCCATCGTGCAATGGCGGAAACGCTATTTACGCTATGGCGGTCCGGTCGGTTGATTTCCGCAAGGGTCGTAATGAGGGCCATTGTATTTTATGAAATTGTATAAACTCAATCAAATATAGGATTTGCACTGTTCACATTACATTATTTATGTATATGTATTGCTTGTCACTTTAAACTTTAAAACCTTAACTTCCATCTACAGCCAAATAAAATAGGTGGATGTGACTATATCATGTGTATTAATGGATCCTTCTTAGTGATACAAACCTGGTTTTGATCAACTGAGACTCTTACAAAGGTTTGAATCATTTTCTGAAAGAAATGATTACAATTACATTTGTGAGGGTAGGACGCCCCCCTTGTTTATGTCAGGCAACAGCAAAAGGCTGTTGATACCGATTTCCTAGCAGGCTGGTCGCAATGGGCGATTTGCCTCCTAGGAACGCCAATTGCACCCTGGCTACAGAGCGCAGGATGTCCATCATGGTCAAAATTGATTCTAAACTAGGGGAGCGGGAGCCGCAAAAGGGAAGTTATTTGGTGACTCCTTCATAAACGACATGATCAAATTTGTTAACACTTATACAGTGCTCGACAAAGCACAATCAGCCATGAAGAAGGTTTTCGGAAGTAGAGTTTTTGGTAGGGCTGGCAGAGGCCGCTCTGCCAGCTGCTCCTTCGGCTACAGGGCCCCCTCCAGGAGAAGCTGGCGAGACAAGGAGGACTACAAGCCCAACCCCTTCTTCCCGTCCTGGTGGAGAAGGAGAGCAAGAGACTGGAGACACAGCAGAAAGCAGAAATTCACCAATTCAGGTGAGAGTACTGCCTGCGCCATGCAGCAATCCACCAGGCACGTATGTCCATCCAGTAGGGGGGAGACTGGTGCAGTGTGCAGCAAAATGGCTAGAAATCACCAAAGATGAGTGTGTGTTACAAGCGGTACAGCAATGCTGTTTAGAGTTTTATCGGCATCCCACCCAAGCACAGGTGCCCAGACCCATAGTGTTTGCAGCAGAGGATGAGTACCTGCAAGGAGAGTAGATTACAGAGCTGCAACGCAAGGGAGCTATTGCACCAGCAGAAAGCTGCCCCAGCTCATTCATGAGCAACATGTTTCTTGTGAGACACAGAGCCAAGTTGCGCCCGGTGATCAATCTATGGGTGCTCAGTGACTTCTTAGTGTATCACGGATTCAAGTTGGAGGGCATTAATATCCTGCGGGATATCTTTCAGACGTGAGATTGGCTAGCAAGGATAGATCTGAAGGACGCGTACCTCGCTGTGCCCATAGCTCAGCAATTCCATTGTTTCCTGCAGTTCTTGTAGCACAGCCAAAGGTGGGAGTTCACCTGTCTCCCTTTTCTGATTGACGGCCACACCTTGGTGTTTCACCAAGGTAATGAAGCCAGTCATGTCCAGGCTGAGATACCAGGGCATCTGTCTCATTATCTACCAGGCTTCAGAGCTGCCAGGAGCACGGAAACTGCTCTCCTGAAAATCCATGAGGACCTGTTCTCCAATCTCGACTCCAACACCCCCTGTGTCCTCATCTTCCTTGATCTCGCTTCTGCCTTTGACACGGTCAACCATGCCATCCTGCTCAACCGTCTCCGTGATAACCTGGGTATCACAGATCAGGCCCTGGCGTGGCTGACCTCCATCCTCTCTGACCGACCCTCCCAGGTCCAACTTGGGTCCTTCCTCTCCTCTATCTCTGTCTCTACCTGTGGTGTTCCCCAGGGGTCTAACCTCTCTCCCTGGCTTTTCAAACAATACCTGGCACTTCTTGCTCACCGCATTGCCGCTCCCTGTCCCAACTTTCAGAGCTATGCGGCTGACACCCAACACATTTTCAGGCTCTCCTCCACCACTTCTTCTCCTTCTCTCATCTCTGACTGTCTTTCTGCTATCCAGGAGTGGTGTGCTGCCAATGATCTCTGCCTTAATGGCAGTAAGACTGAAATTCTCCTCATCGGCACACCTGCTCCCTCCTTTCTTGTTGCTCTCTAACCAGCCTCTCTTGGCCTTCTTCCCGCTCCCACCTGTGAGGCTAAAAACCTCAGGGTTATCTTCGACTCCACACTTTCCTCCTCGCCTCACATCTCTGAAGCCTCTAAGAAGTCACACTACCAGCTGCACCTCATCAGAGGTACTCTTCCTTTCCCCTCCTTGCAAAAGCTCACTGTCTCCAGAGCTCTGGATCTCTCTAAGCTGGACTATTGCAACAGCCTCTTTCTCAATCTGCCTGCCTCTACTCTCCGCCCTCTGCAACTCATCCAAAACAGGACTGCGAGACTTGTCCTTGGCCTCAAGCCCAGGGATCGTATCTCTCCAGGACTGAAATCTCTGCACTGGCTCCCATTGGCGGCGAGGATTAAGTTCAAAACCCTCTGCATTGTCCACAAGGCCTTCAGCGGTCTGGGATCTCAAGAACTTCAACTCCCTCTTCGTAAATATTTTATCTCTTGAGCTCTTCGCTCATCCACCTCCAACTCTCTCAGGGTCAGTCGCTTCTCCAAGCAGCTAGTTTATGGTAGATCTCTTTCTTCTGCTGGGGCCTCCCTCTGTAACAGCCTGCCGGCCCCTCTGAAACTTGAGGAGAACCATCTCTGGTTCCGCAAGCAGCTCAAGACCTTCCTGTTTGCTTCTGCTTAATCTCCTCTCCCCTGCTGATCTCCTGACTGAATCTGAACTTGCACTGGTTACCTGGTTACCCCCTGATCTGGGACCCAGGTCCGGTCCCAGCCAGTTGAACACCTGCACTGCCCCCTTGGCAACCCTTGCACTTGTGGACTGTTCTGCATCCCTACAGCCCCGACTAGCACTTATACTTGGTGACTGCACTTACCACCTGCTGTCCGCACTTTATTTATTTATTTACTTATTTATTGTCTTTATTTGTCTTACTGTTATCCTATGTACTGCATCATCCCCTCCCCTTTCCCTCCACACTTTTCCCCTTCCCCACTCCCCTGCACTTGCGCGATCTGAATGTCACCTGGCTTAGTAGGATCGTTGTCTCTGTCTTCCCTCTGTTCCCCTCTCACACCTCGTCGTGCCTTGAAGAACTTGTGTATGTGCGCATTATAAATGTCATATCATATCATATCAAAGGTTCACTACCAAATTAATGCTGTTTTGGCCATTGATGCTGGACTATCATAGATGCATAATTTGTTTTTAAGTTGATTCTATTATTTCTTTTTTTTCAAAATTGACCTTCTTTGCCACCCTTTGTGTTTTTTTTCCCGAAAAAAGGGTGTCGGGAGGCTGTGGGGAATCAATACTGTCAAGGTGGGGGTCCCATTTTCATAAAAATAACTTCATTCAATAAATAAAAAAGCGTGCGTGCCTTTTTTGGGGTGTGTGGAACATTCCCCCGAATTGGATGTCACTCAATTAAAGCATCCTACACTTTGCCAAATCACTCAAATTTTGTTTGTTTTCTGTTCCGGCAAACATCTCAAGCTTCTCCAGAGCAAAGTTGGTGGTCACAAAAATGTAGAAATTAGGGCCATGCAAAGGAGGTCAGGCTGCTGCATGCTATATGCACCACTGCCATACTGGATCCTCACAGCCTTCTGCAAGGCAGTGGGGCATATTAACCTTTTTCGAAAGTCTGTGCTTTTGCATAAGGAATAGAAAAACAAATATTCTTGGGGTGCTGCGGTGGGAGTCCATAAAGAGTAGTGGAGGCAGAGGCTGGTATAGGGTGATACTTTTAGGAAGAGGAGAGGGGCTGATGTGCACCTATAAACATGAAATAATCTTTATATCTATTGGCCTCATTACGGGGTTGCTGATAGGCTGCTAGCAGTACCGGGGGCTACCATTAACCTTGGCTTACCATTTACGTCACACGAGATCCCAGTGATACTGGGATATTACGGGCAGCGGTGGAACAGTAAATTCCCATTCCCCATAGGACTCCACAAGAATGGGAACAATGAAGCACTGGCACCGTTAACAATGGTGCCAGTGATTATCTGCCAGTAGGGGCCTGAACTACCAGCAAGTTGGGCCTGCCGGTACTTCACAGTCCCTACCGGCAGACTCCGAGTGATTCAGACCAAAAATGGTACCGGCACCTTAATTCCAGACCGGCTCACTCGCAATGAGGTCCTCTGTCTCGTTAATATTGTGGGGTCGGGGGGACATTTAAGGCAGTTTTTCCAGTCTTTGGGCCTCATTACACGGACGGCGGTAAGGAAATAACGTTACCGGTAAGTGAATACCGGTAACGCTATATTTCCTATCCAATTACGACCCGGACTTGCCTCTATTAGCGCCATCGTTAAGTACTGTGGCACTAATAGCGCCAAGTCCGTGGGCGCGTGACCCCCAGGTTGGAACTAGCGGCATGTCGATAATAGCATCCCATCACAAGGTAGGCGGACACAGTAATAGCGGCATGGTAAAGACCCCAAAACACCCTACCGCCATGGCGCTAATACCGGCACCTTGAACCACCCGTTAAGAGACCTGAGCAGTCCACCTGGCACAGGTGGACACATCCATCACAGGTGTAGGGGATGGAGACTGTGGCAGCACAAAAGGGCACACCACACCCCTTCCCACACCCCTTCCCACACAAAAATGCCTCCAATACTGCCCGCATTACATGGGCTGGAGGATGTGATTGTAGTGCGGCACCATCAACAGCACGAAGCACAGAGGAGACGCAGGAGGAGGAGGAGTAGGAGTAGGGCAAGACAGGCGCAGCAAGCACTAGCAAGGCACCCAGAAATACCACAGAACCAGCAGGAAGAGGACAAGAAAATTGCACATAGCCGTACCTGCGCTGTGATGGAGCAGGCATCCGGCCTCTACAACACACAGCACCGGTCCCTAAGCGTGCTGGGTGAAGCCCTCCTGTACGGCCATGACAAAGTGCCGAAGTTATCCATGACATGTGTGTTGCGGGACTGAAATTACATGAGGCGGGATGTGACTATGCCACCTGACATACAAGCACAAGATGAGGATGATGTGGATGGTGATGAGGATGGTGCAAAAGGCCCGCAGGGACATGCAAGTGGCAATGTCCAGGCAGGACACGATGTGCGTCAGCATCTGATGCATCAGATTGCATGTCATACAAGGTATGACTGTAATGAATAAAGATGGGTATTACTGCCCTGATGCATGTGTTCAGTCCCACAAAGAACCATCTCCCCAATACAGTACACACACACAATGATGAATGCCAAGCCAGTGTAAACTTTCAAACAGTGTATTGTGAACAAAAGACAACAATAAGTTGAGGGCCCCAACTGTGAAAACACCCTTACGCCCCTCCCCCCACAACACTCCCAAAATCACCCTTACCCCCCTCCTCCCACAACACTCCCAAAATCACCTTTACCCCCCTCCCCCCCAACACTCCCAAAATCACCCTTACCCCCTCCCCCCCACAACACTCCCAAAATCATCCTTACACCCCTCCCCCCACAACACCCCCATGTGAGCCTCATGGCGTGAATTTGTCCCTCTCCACATGTGGCACCCAGTCCTTGCTGGCACTAATTGCCAGTGCCTGCTCCGTCATCTGGTGGTTGTGAAGTAGTGCGCCGCAGGTTCCACAGAGACCGGCGTAGGGGACTACTTTGCCGTGAACTCCCAGAGGAGGTTGGGCCCGGTTCTTCCTGGGTTGGGAGTGGGCATCGGCGCGAAATTGCATCTGCTATGCGGTTCATGGCCTCCCTGAGTTGGGCCATTTCGTTGCAGATTCGGTTGGTGCATGACTCCATGGCCTCCCTCATCTGCTGTGGAAATGTACCAATGTCCTCCCTCAGGCGACCTGTCTCAGCCAAATGCTGCCCTACTAGACCAGTCATCTCGGTCTGCCTCTGAAAGATGGATGATAGGTAATTTCGCATGGTGGGTGCTGGTGGGATGGCTGATGTGCCTGGATCCATGGCACTTGCATCAGGTGAGAACACCTGGGGGCTCCATGGCCCTTCAAGGGTGGGGATGGGTGATTCTCCTTGGCTACCCGGACCTGATGACAGCCTCGGGCTTGACAGTAAGGGGCGTGTTGGTCTGTGGCTCTGGCTTAGATCCTCAATTCCAGGTGCTTCCTCCTCATCCGAAAGTGGGGCAGTGGCCGCTGCCTCACCCGTTGAGCTGGTGGCAGCAGAGTGCATTCCCTCAATGCTGCCTTCACTTGCTGGGAGACACTCCCGTGGGTGCCAGGACGGCAGCAGGCATGGCCTGTGGCTGCGTACAACTGGTGCTCCTGCTGCCTTTGTCCCTGTGGTCATGGTCACTCCTCCTGGCTGCCCTTGAGGATGTGGCGGTGTCCCCAGTGGCATCCCTCCTGGGTTTCTTGCTGGATGTGGGAGCAGGGGTGGAAGTGCGTGCCTCCTCAGTTTCTGTGTGTGATCCTGTACGGGCGAGAAATGTGGAAAATCATCAATAATGGGTCGACCTGTCTTATGCTGAATGAATACGTCATGCCGTTCTATGCATTTAGGGCTCTTTAGTGTGGATGCAGGTAATGGGGATGTTGGGTGGGTCATGCATGAATGGCTCTGTGTTGAACGGGTATGTGGTGATGCATGCATGTTTGTTTGTGGCTTGATCCACGGCATTCATATGGACACATGATTGGGGGGACCATCACACTTCACTGTGCATTGTTTGATGCATACACTCACCTCCATCAGACGAAATGGCCACGCCATGCTCCATTTGTCCAACTCCCTCGATGGATTCCACGCCGATTGTCGATGCACAGGTCTCCTCCCACTCACTGAGCTTAATCGGCGATTCGCTGCTTCCTCCTGTGCCCGTAGCCAGGTTTCGGTTTACGGATAGGATGTTCCTTACACATAGCCGGAGGTCGTCCCACCTCTTTCGGCAGTCTTTAACTGTGCGGGTGGTGGTGCCTACCGCGCTGACCTTGTGGGCTACCTCTTCCCAGATGGCCTTCTTCTTCAGGATGGTCTCCCGCCGCATGTCGTTGCAGAAGAGCACCTGTGCATTTTCTGCTAGTGTCTGAGTGAGCATTATGAGCTTCTCCTTGCTGAAATTCTCCTTGCGTTGCCGCTCTGACGATTTTTTAACGGCCTTGGGCATCTTTACAGTGTCCTGGAAGGATTTCTGAACGTGTTTCCTGGTAAGGTGTCCTGGATTAGGAGGATGGCAATGGATTGTGTTTTTAAAGATGGCCGCCGTGCTGTTTCCCGTTCCTGTGCGAGGACGCTATTTCCGGTTCTGCAAAATAACGGTCACCGCTATTAGCGGTGACCGCTAATGCCGATGTCCGCTAATTGCAGTGACTGCTATTTGCATGTTGCGGCAGGTCGGAAGTGCTAACAGCGCTTTCAAGGATGCCGTTAAGGGACTTTTTGGGGACTTTTGCGGCATGGCGGTAGGATCATTACCGGCATGGCGCTATGCTCGTGCCCGTGAACTCGTAATGGCACGCAAATGGCGGCCTCTTTCGAGGGCGGACACGCAAATCACGCCATGCCGGTAAAGTCCTATTTTTACCGCACAACGTGTAATGACGCCCTTTGTGTACAGTGAAGTGCCCGCTGAGTGTCTACAATCCTTTAGGAAATGACAAACCACTACAAATGATTTGCAGGCAATAATCTTCATGGGCAGCATTTTTTCACAAGATTAGGTACATTTCTTGATTTTGGGAAAAGAATGAGCCAGTGATGTTGGTGGCAGAAGAATCATACTAATTTCTGTATATGGTGTCTATTACTGCACCATTTATAACACCAAGCATAATGCACTGAAATCCAAAAATCTTCTGCAAAGTTTTTTAAGTGCCTTTTTGTTTACATTTAGTGTTGTGCATTGTCATACAAGCTCACGCAGACATGGGTCAACGTCCATTGGTACTTAGTGCATGTCTACTCACTATAATATCAATAGTCAATCTTTAAATGTTTCTTCCAGAAGCCACATGTGATTGACTCAACCCATTGGCAAGATTAAAGTCTAGGGGCCGCATTACGAGTTTGGTGGTAGCCATGCCCCTAATAAGGACATGGCTACCCCAAACCCGGGTCCGGGTCTGGGTTCCCTGAATGGGGAAATACCAGGCCATTCCGACCTTGGAGGGTCTGGTATTTACCCATTCAGGGAACCCGGTCCATCCCCATTCCCATTTGAGCCCCCATAGGGCTCAATGGGAATGGGGAGCATGCTAACAATGGCCCGTTAATGACGGGCCCGTTGTTAGCATGCTGGGCTGCTCACGGGACCCGCTAAGGACGTCTGGTAAAACCAGGCACCCTGAGCGGGTCCCGTGAGCGGACCTCGTAATGGGGCGGTAAGGGGTTAACGGCTCCGGCACCTTTACCGGCGCCATTAACCCCTCACCGCCCTCCTCGTAATGAAGCCCTGACATGGCTATCTTCTGCTTGTGAGTTGTAGTGGTGATAACCTGTTCCTTTGTAAGGGTTTAACGTGCACCTTGTCTAGGGTTTTTCTGTTACTCTGTGAAAACAAGGTGTGACGCTGAACAAATACCCGAGGGGCATAAAGCAGGTGCAGGCTCGGAAGAAGATGCAAGAAGCATGGTGAATGTTGAGGAAATGAGTAAACAGGGAGTAATTAGCAGTAATTAGAAATCTAGGATTTCTTTGAAATGGCCCTGTCAAGAGACTTAGAGGCGCACATATTGTTATCTTCCAGGACAGGTGTTGGTAATGTATATTGTTTTATAAGTAGGCCCAGTTTGTTCCGTGTCTTTGGGATTTACTGGTATAGGTGCTTTGTTTTCACTACTTCCCCACCACCTGTGACCACCCACACAGCCGATATGTAAAACGTCAATGCACTGATTGAAGCGATTTCGCTGAATTGGCTTGAAAATGCATCACTAGCAAATTATGAAATATCAGAAAGAATGTGCAAAACTGTAATGGAAAAGTCCCATGCTGATTATAAGCAGCGTGCTACGCAGCACGAGAATAGCCTATTTTCATTGGGGATTTCAGCAAAGAATTGTGTCAGCAGAAGGGTATAACCATGGCTACACCTGATTGGGGAATATAGAGCGCTCCCCGAGAGAGAGCGGTGCAACTAAGTGACATCCTGCAATGCCAGCGGTCGGAAAGCTAATGCGACATGATACCATCTGTGAAGTGCAAGTGCTACTACAAAGGACAGTGTTTGGGCGATCAGACGTTTTGAAAATGGCAGTGGAAAACTAAACATAGCCATCTGATCTGTGCACGGCATGTTAGAAGAAAAGAGCAGATCCTTATGACATGTGTAAATGTGTGTTTGAAAAAAAGCACACACATGTAGCAATGCAGACTAACAGCCCATCCTATATGTCTAATCTCGAAGATCACATTTTACAAAAAGTTAAGGTTGCTACGCAGATAGAGGCGGTCTACACACTGTGCGAATGCCAAACTTAGGTAAAGTTTACAAGCGCTTGGGAATGTCAATGCTAAGGTGTCGGTACTCAGTCCATCACACGACAAAATAGACGACAAATTAAACATGCACTCACACTTCATCGTCATTTCACAGGCCTCCCTAATTGCCAAGGACGAGAATGTTCATCCTTTTTTCATAGACTTGTGTAATAGCTTGCCAATTAAGGGGCTAACTGCAGCCTGTATGTAAACTACCTAGTATATAATGTGAGTTTTGTTAAGGAGTGGCGCAGTGTGACTTAAGGTTCAATTTCCAATTTCTTTTTGTAGTAAAGAATTCGTTATTTTGAACAGAGTACTTGTTTCTTAACGCTGGTATTCCCATCATTTGTAGACATCGTAATTTCAGGTAGTAATCTTAACTCTTTTTAAGAACTTGTTTTCCTACTGGTTTCCTTGTTTTCAGTTATTGTGCATTTGAAATGTAAAGTCTGCACATTAACATTACGCACATATGGTATATGCATGTTGGTGGCGATTGTTGTCACTAGCCGTTGTGCTTCTTGTCATTCCAAGGAGAGTGTGCGTCCATAGGTTTATTCCATGCTTGTTGTTTCAATCACTGATTGTTTGCAGTGCATACTGATGACCTTAGTA
Source organism: Ambystoma mexicanum (assembly GCF_040938575.1). Lineage (NCBI taxonomy): Eukaryota > Metazoa > Chordata > Amphibia > Caudata > Ambystomatidae > Ambystoma > Ambystoma mexicanum. Next base: position 814,690,319 of record NC_090933.1, on the reverse strand, counting down.
TTCTGCCTGTGGGGTAGGTGCATAATTTCTGCTCTGGTTTCTTGTTGGTGATGGTGTCTGCCTGTATGTGCATATCTCATACGTAATGTGCATAAGGATATCTTTTTTATTTATTTATTTATTAGGGTCCACAGCTCATACATGTACACTTATTCACATTGAAATCAGGCTGTACAATACAATGAGCTGTAACATACATGCCTACAGTGTCACGATTAATCAGGCGGTCACGCTCAACTCAGAGAGCTCCTTCCCCCCACCAAGCACGGTGGCATGCACCCAAAGCGATCATACAGATTCAACTTTAGTGAGGCCTCCAACCTGTCTCGCACGGCCCCAACAAATACCCTCTAATCCCCCAACCAAACGATCAACCACCAATACTGTGGCACTACACAAGATCAGACATTCAAAGTCCTTTCTCTAATTGAATGACTTATATTTCAAATTAACTTAAAAATACTACAACACACAGGTAGAATTTTGAAATATGAAGTCAAAACTTGCATCAGATTTAATTGCAAATGAACCATTAGAGAACACATTCACAATACAATGGAAACATCGTTTTGGCTATATTTTCAGAAAGGAAATGTTTGAGAAAGAAACTCCATGGGAAAATCGTTTTGGGTGTTTATTTGAAAAGCAAGGTTTGGAAAAGGAACTCAAATGGGAAATTCGTTTTTTAGGCTTTTATTTGAAAGGCAAGGTTGGGAAAAGGAACTCAAATGGGGAAATTGTTTTTCAACTCATCTTCAAAGGACATGCAGTGCTTTGAGGATTCTGGTTTGGGGATGCACAATACAAATGGGAAATTGCATTTTGAACACTTTACATTCACTTGAACGGCAGTCTTTTAGGATTACTTATTTTGGGGATTCGCCTCCCCCCCATCCCTTTCTGGAATGGAGTCAGCGTTTTCAGAAGGACAATCATCCAAGTCTTTATTGTCTATACTGGCTCTAACACACTGGGCATGAACTTTGTTAGTTTCAAACTCTAACAACACAAGTCTTGTGAATTTCTCTATGGGAATTAATTGATTTAACTTCAATTCAATGAGCTAAGGATCTACACAGCCCACCCCTCCCCACAAGTTCATGTAAAGGATTTAGGCAGGTAGTCCCCAATACAATTGATCTTAAATGGATAGGGTGATTTTGGCCCGTGGGAATTGTAGTACTCGGGCTGTTCTCCGTCCCAGGGCCATAGTTCTGCAAAAGGGATGGAGAACACACCTGAAGGACTGGGTGGAAGGCTTTCTGCACCCTGTAAGGGCAGCTACCACCCTCCTTTCCCCTTCACCAGCCCTAACCCTGACACCCGGGCCTCCTTCTCTGTGTGATGCTCAAACACAGAATTAGTAGCCTGGGAGTCAAAAGAATATCTCACTCTATGCATACAAATAATGTAAATTGAAGTAATTTCCTGGTAACATCAACTGAGTTTGTTCCTGGTGGTGACCCATGCAAGACAAAAGAGAAAGGGTCATTAACTGCTCCCCTTTTTCCCACCTTTAAGTTGCCCATTGAAAATGACAAATGTACGCTTGTACACGTTAACGAAATAGAAAAATCTCTGAAGGGAATTTAGCAAACATATATTTTCATTTGCTGGTGATTCACATGTGGAAATGTTAAGTAGCATCTTGCAATTGAGCTTTCTGGAAAGAAGTTGTGAAATTCTTAGATGAATAAAACGAACAGGTGTCCACGAACTTGTGGAATACTCCCTTCCCCTGCACACCAAAATCTATTGTAATCCAATCAATATTTTCCACAATTTGTATTGTTTATATTTATAGGTTTTCTTTTCAAAGAAACAATCTTGCTCAGAAATTTTTGTATCCACAATCTTGATTGTTTATAATAAAGAAAACAAAATATGTTATGCATACAATTGTGTTTTCAACGCAACAAAGTTTTTAATCAATGTTCAGAATTTCCCAAATCAACATCCCATAATATCCTGTGCTCTACACTTTTCGAGTATTCTATTCCCTTCATCCAAACCGATTCTTCATATATTTTGTGCCATGGGTGCACACTGTTCTGTTCAACCAAGAAAATAAAGAGTATCTGTATTAAGTAGAGACATTAAGGACATTCTTATTATTAACATCTCAGATTTGTCTATCATGTAATTTTCTCCATCATATTCACCTGATGTTAGTCTGGCAAACACAGTCCTGGCTGTGCACAGTATACATAAAGCCCTGGAGCGCTAGGTTTTATTTCCTCAATTCAACTCTGTATAAAAATAGAAATGTATCAATCCCATGCATGTAATATATTCTTATTACCTATTGGTACTCCATCTGTCTGCACTTTATTCTGTTCTCACCTTCTATAGGTAATTCTACATCGGGTTGTGTCATAGGCCTTCTGCTGAGGTGATGTTTCCCTCTATGGATATTCAGACCGGTATAATATAAACAAATAAGATTGTGGAAAATATTGATTGAATTACAATCGATGTTGGTGTGCAGGGGACGGAGTGGTCCACATGTTTGTGGACACTTGTTTTTAAAAAAAAAAAATATATTGGTACTACAACTTAGTGTCAGGGTTGTTCTTCTCCCCTGCACTCTAATACCTGTGTTTTTTTTAATTTAGCTTAATGATTTTTATTCAATGTTTAATAGCAGTAGCAGTAGAACAAATAATTAGATCAATCTTTTGGTAGGTATAACATGAGTAGGTGAAACAACCAATGACAAAGGTATCACAACAATGTAACACCAATATAGGGGCATATAAGATAGATGATCCAATCCGCATGTGATAATTATGAATGGACGAACAAGGGGAGGACATGAGAGAACAGACATGCAACAAAGGAGAAGGGGAGAAGGATATGTTCAGAGTATACAAGCTTGGGCATAGGTAATAGAGGTATATATGTTGGTAATTGGATATTTAGAACATAAAAGTACAAGTTATTCACGAACCATGTGTAGACATATTGTGAAGGAGAGATATTCAGTTAAGAGGGACCATTTACCATCATGTTTGCATTTCATATTAAGACGCGCTGCCATACAGCATTCTAATCTGTGAATGTGACATATATTGTACCAAAAACCATTTACTGATCCATTTTTGGGATCTTTCCAATTGGCTGTAATGAGTTTGATGGCAACAGCTATGAATAAATTATAGAGATTAAAGGCAGGTTGTGCTCTCTTCGCCCTCTCGCGAGCAATGCTACCAAGGAGTATGTTTGAGAGTGTGAGGGGGAGAATGACCCTGAAAATGATGGCCAGAAGAGACCACACCTTTTGCCAAAATGATGGAACAAGAGGAATTGAAAAATCATGTGATGGTAGGATCCACAAGTGTCACCACAAGTCCAGCAGCTTCCATCTGAGGCAAACTTGGTTTTCGAGAGATGCATTGGGGTTATGAAGGCTCTGTGGAGAAAGAAAAGTACATTTTGTAAAATATTGGCAGCAGTGGAGATAGTTTTGACCCTAGACCATAGTCATTCCCAGGTATTGTCGTCAAACCGCGTCCCACAGTCTATTTCCCACATAACTTGGGTAGGCCATCGGTCAGTCAGAGAGTTCTTGGTACCTAGAATTTTATAAATTTGGGCCGCTTTGATGTTAAGAGAGGAGGTCATGAGCAGGATTCTTGCAGGGTTGGGAGTGAGCTAATTTTGGGTGAAATTATCAAAACTGTTGAGGCAAGCATTAACTAAATTGTTGTAGAAATTGAAGTCAGGTGACGGTAGGGAGAACCTTCTTGTAACACCTTCGAAGGATTCCCAGCTAGTTGTTTGATAGATTTGATGAACAAATCTAATACATTTGAGGAGCCAGGACTTCGAGTAGAGTGTTTTGTTATTGTGTGTTATATGTTTGTTGTTTCATAAAAATTTGAGAGATAGCGAGTGAGTGGGATAGAATAGGAAGGTTCTGAGGGCAGGCACAGCTGCTTTGATCGGGTTGGTTAGCTTAGAAAAAAGACATCCAAATATATATACCAGATCTTGAGTTTCAATAGGTGTAATTAATTAATTTTCAAGAACAAACCATGAGGGGAGATCTTCGACTTCAGAGGAAGTGAGCCAAATACATGATTGTTTAATGAGAAGTGCATCGTGATAGGATTTGAAGACAGGAAATGTAACACCACCATGCTCAAAAGGGGCTCTGAGCTTACTGATGGCGATTCTTTTGCTTTTTGCCGATAACCCTTAACAAATTGATTAGAATAGAGTTGATTGCAGAAAATAAAGAATGATGGGTGATAGCATCATCTTGATAGTTTCAAGGCTTCCCTACCACAAATGATATAAGGGAGACCAGAGAGAGGTAAATTCCTTGAGTCTAGGAAGGAGAGATGAAGAGTTCAGTTTAAAGGTGAGCTTGGTGGAAGAGGTGTAAAGATGGACAAGGTATTTGAGTGAATCGTCGCACTATTTGAAGCCAAACAAGTCAATTTCATGCTTAAAGCAGAATGAGTTGAGAGGTAAGATCTCTGATTTATCTTTCTTTAATTTATATCCGGAAGCTGAAGAGAAATCATTCAGGACTGAAAGTAGTCCTGAAATATGATCTTTTGGATTCTTTAATAGAATAAGAATGTCATCAGCATATGTCGCTATTTTGAATTATTTTCGGCCACATGTTACTCCTGGGATCTTTGTGTCGCTTCTTATACGTTGTAATAAAGGCTCAAGAGATAGGATATAAAATAGGTGAAAGTGGGCAGCCCTGTCTTGTGCCTCATTTGAGGCGGAAATAGGGAGATGATTTTCCATTAATAAAAATGGAAGATCCGGGATTTGAGTATAGAAGTTTGACCAGGGAGATGAAACCTTCCCCACAATCATGCTGGCGTAAGGATTGAAACAGGAATTCCCAACCTAGCCAGTCGTAGGCCTTCTCGACATCAAGCGCGATGGCAGCATAGCCTTGTTTGTCTGTTTTATCGTTTGCTATAAGATAGATGCATTGAGTAAGAGTCTTGCATTCAAGGAAATGTTTCTCCCTTTTACATAGCCAACCTGATCCACTTTAATTAGTTAAGGAAGGAAAGATTCAATTCTGTTGGTGAGAATTCTTGCAAATATCTTGCATTTGACATTTATTAGGGAGATGGGACTGTAGTTTTTAGGGAGATCAGAATCTTTCAGGGCTTTGGGAAAGAGTACCAAGGTGGCCTCAGCAAAAGATCCAGAGGAAGACTTTTTGTTAGAGAAGTGGCTGAAGAGTTATTTTAGTTTGGGAGATAGGATGTTGGAAAAGTGGTGGACGAACGTGGGGGATAGACCATCGGGACCAGGTGCTTTGACTTTTTTGAGATCCTTGATAGCTTGAGTAATATCATGGGTGGATATTTGGCGATCAGGGCTACTGAGATCCATTTGGGGATAAGAGTCTCTTTTAAGGTTTTGAAATAAAGAGAGCAGACAGTCAGGGGTAGTAGTAGTGTCCAGAGAGTAAAGGTCAGAGTAAAAGATCCAGAATACTTCAAGAATCTCATCCAATTTAGTAACGGTAGTGCCCAAATTGTTTTTAATGTGTGAGACGAAAGCTTTCTCTTTGCATGATTTAAGGTAAGAGGCAAGAGCTTTCCCAGCTTTGTTAGAGGTTTGATATATCTTGGATTTGAATCTGAGTATGGTATTGGATGCCTCTGCTGTAAGTATCTTGTTGATTTGTGTACATAAAGATAAGATGGGTTAGAGTTTAGACTGGGTGAAGGATTTGTAGTAGGCTTTCTCAATTTTAGAGAGTTCAAGAAATAACTCATCTAATTCCTTTTTGTATTCTTTCTTCTTTCTGCTAATGCACTGAATGACCTGGCCTCGCAAAGCTGCTTTAAAAGCATCCCAGTTATTGATGGAGAGGTGTCTTCGTCATTGTTATCACTAAAACACTGTTGCTGAAAGCTGTTGAATGACTTGATAAATTGATAATCTCGTAACAGAATATTGTTAAAGTGCCATCTGCTGGAGTATTTCTGGATATTAAGAAAGCCAAAGGTGGTAACAACAGGGGAGTGATCGGATATAACAATGTTGGTGATACAAGAGTCAAGATTAGTGTGTGACAGTGACTTGTTAGCAAAGATGTAGTCCAGCCGTGAGAAGGAGTCATGGAGCAGGGAATGAAACGTGTAGTCGAAGTCAGTGGGTTGTAAAAGTCTCCATTTATCAACCAAACCTGTCTCTGAGATGCAGCGGATGAATGAGTCATGGGATTTAAAACTTCGGAAGATACATTTGGATCTTCTGTCCATGAATGGGTCAAGAACATTGTTGAAGTCGCCACATACAACGAGATTTGAAAGATTAGATTTTAAGATCTTTTCTTTCACAGAGTCCCAGAAATTAGGATCCGGTCTAGTGGGACCATATATATTCATGATAGAAATAACATTGGCCACTATTTGCAGCTTAACCCACACCCACCGCCCTTCATTACCCATTTTCTGATCAATGATTTTATGGGGAAGATTCTTATTGATGAGAATGGCAACACCATTTTTCTTGGTTGGTTCGTAATAACATTTTGAACCCAAAGAGATTTCCGTTTCATCGATTCAATCATGGACAAATGGGTTTCCTAGAAGCAGGCGACAGAGGGACAAAGGGCTTCATTACACGGTATGCAGTAACCATGGCGCTATTAGCACCATGGTTGCCGCCGGTATTTTACTGTGTCCGCCTTGGTGGATGGCGGAATTACCGCCCTACTCCAAGGTGAGTGGGGGCGATAATTCCCCATTCACCAAGGCACTTCCCCATTCCTATTTTTGCCCCCATAGGGCTCAATGGGAATGGGGAAGGAGCTAATTACGGTACCGCAAATTGCGGTACTGTAATTAGCACCAAGGTCCCTTTGCGGCCCGTTCCTTAACGGCTGGTAAAACCAGCCGTTGAGGTCGGGTCCCGCAAAGGGACCTCGTAGTAAGGCAGTAAGGGTTTACCGGTACCGGTGCCCTTACCGGTACTGGTAAACCCTTACCGCATTCCGTGTAATGAGGCCCAAAATCTTTTAAGATGTGAGATAACCTTACTCTGCTTAATGGAGTTATTTATCCCTTTCACATTCCAGGAAATGCATTTAAATCCGTTCATTAACGCTACATGCATTTAAAGGAGAAATATGAGCAATACATCTAAAACATAGCAATGGTACAGGAGCGATACCATTTTCAGAATCATAATAGAAGAGTAAGCATATAAGAATCTTAGTGTATATAAAATACTGCATGAAAACTCGACACATGAGGAGGATACACAAGGAGACTGGGGAGACAAACGGACCTGACATTTGTGTAACATACCAGAGAAATAAGAAATATAGAGGAATATGAGAAGAGTAAAAAGTGTGAACAGGTACAAGATAAAAAAGATGCCAGGAAGAAAACAGAAAAAGAAAAGAAAGAGAAATGAACCTAGCAAAGCTGAGAGCGGGGTGACACCTGGAAGGACTACAGAGGAGTCCAGCAGGTTGAGGGGTACAGAAATGTAAATGCAAACATGATAAAGAAAGATTGAATATGAAGTCAATGCCCGCAGCAAAAACAGGGACAGTAGAACAATGAGACAAAATATTCTGGATGGAAAGTCAAGTGCCAGAGGTGGAGGGCATGGGTGGAGTAGAGGTATCCATACAATCAGCCTTAAGGGATCTTATGAAGGGCTTGAGGTCTGCAGGATCATCGAAGACAGACGTTCTCCCATTATGTGTAACTTTAAAAGAGCAGGGATGGAAGAGACCATATCGGATGTTGCGCTGCTTTAGGGCCAGACGGTATTAGAGAAATTCCTTATGCTGCTGTGCAGGTTTCCGAGTGACATCCTGAGAGATAAACATTCTGTTTCCTTGCCAGATGAGAACATTTCTTTCCTTAGCTTTGTAGATAATTGACTGCAGCTGTGTATATTCCAGAAGCAAAAAAATAAGAGTATGTGGCATGGGGTGATGTGCATGAGCAGATTTGAGGGGCCCAATTCTGTGTGCACTTTGAATATTGAGAACAATGTCCGGTGGAATGTGGAGAAGAGCCAAAAGCATTTTCTGCAGGAACAGGGTGGCGTCATTCCCTTCACATCCTTCAGGAAGGCCAGTGATACATAGGTTGTTTCTTCTTCCTCGGTTTTCAATTTCTTCATTATGTTTTTGGAATTCTTTGACGGTACTTTTGAGTAATGATACTCTAGGAGAAAGATCTTCCACCACGCCAACCCTTTTCTCCACCTCCTCCATTCTTCATTCAAACGTTCACAACCTGTCATCCACTTTCTCTTAGTTTTAAGTTGGTGGTTTCTATAAAAGGATTTAGAGATGTTATTTCATGTAATAATAATTCCATGTTGGTGTCGTAGGATTTGGATGGAGGAGGGGACTCACTTTTGGGCCTTTTTAATGCGGCTGGAGATGAGGCTGACTGGGAGTCTTTGTTAGCTTGTGTAGGCGTGTGGCTGTTTTTTCCTGAAGCCATGATATAGCTCTAGTATGGTCAACTGTGACGTTCAGAGATAATAAGGTTTTAACCAGGGTGAGTATTTGTGGTAATGTTGCAGTCAAAAGTTATCAGTAACATTTTAGTCAGATTTGCAACACAATGAAGCCAGAGGAGCGGTGAGCCACTGCGCCGAAAAGATAAAATAGGGGTAGAAATAAAAGTTCTCACCGCAGCATGGAGCCCTTGTAGTAACACAAATATTGGTTTGCTTTTCCGACTTACTTCTTATCTTATTGCTTTATTTGTTGCAAAATATTCTTTGTCCAGCAGGTGGCATGTGTGAGAAGCCTGTGTTTCCAGAAGAGGTTGCCGGGGGTCTCTTCAGTTGTGTCGGCTCCTGTCAGCTAGAAGTCACGTCAGTGAACCAGAGACAAAAAATGTCAGCAAAAACGCCAGAAAAGCAAAAGAGAGTGGTATCTCTCGAAGCCCGAGAGGAAAAGCAATGAGCGAAATCAGGCAGCCATCAGCCTCAGCGTAAAGCCATGGCCCGCCTAATAATTGTCTTAATAAAAACACCATGTTAACATGTAGGAAGGTGTGTTCCTGACCTGCAGGAATTAGCATTGTGAAATGATGTGATGGCCATTGAGTGTGGACGGGTGGGTGTTTCTTTACAATTAATAAAAAGTAGAGAGATTTAGATAGGCATGGATGTTCTGATTAATTTAGATTAATTTGGCATTCTATAAATGACAATTTTATCTGGGGCCCTCATACACTGTTGAACGCCTAGTGGATGTGTGCTCAGGATATTTCGAATGCACATGCAGTCATGCGTGTTCTTTAACATTTCACTACCATATTAATGCTATTTTAACCATTGATGCTGGACTACCATAGATGCATAATTTGTTTGCTTTTAAGTTGATTCTATTATTTCTTTTCAATTTCAAAAATGACCTTCTTTGCAATGCTGTGTGTTTCTTGTCCTTAAATAAGGGTGGCAGGAGGCTGTCGGGAGTCAGTACTCTCAAAGTGAGGGTCCCAGGTTCATAAAAATAACTATTCAATAAATAAAAAGTGTGCATGTCCCGTTTTGGGGTGTGTGGAACATTCCTACAAATTGGATGTCACTCAATTAAAACACACTATAGTTTGCAAAATCACTCAAATTGTGTTTGTTTTCTGTTCCTGCAATCATCTCAAACTTCTCCAGAGCAAAGTTGGAGGTCACATAGATGTAAAAATGATGGCCATGCAAAGGAGGTCAGGCTGATGCATGCAATATGCACCACTGCCATATTGCATCTTGGCAGCCTTCTGCAAGGCAGTGGGGAGTATTAACCTTTTTCTACAGTCTGTGCTTTTGCATAAGAAATAGAAAAATACATATTCTTTAGGTGCTGCGGTGGGAGGCCATAAAGAGCAGTGGAGGCAGAGGGTGGTATATGGGTGAGGCTTTTAGGAAGAGAAGAGGGGCTAATGTGCACCCAGAAAAATAAATAATCTTTGTCTCTGTGGGCCTCATTATGAGGTTGCCGGTAGTACCGGGGCTACCGGCAACCTTGGGTTACCATTCAATCGCCCGAGATCCCGCTTCCTGGGATTTTATGGGCAGCGGTGGAACGGTAAGTTCCCATTCCCCATAGGACTCCACGAGAATGGGAACAATGAGGCACCAGCACTGTTGTTAACGGTGCCGGTGCTTCAGTGATTTATCTGCCAATAGGGGCCTGAACTACCAGCAGGTCAGGCCTGGCAGTACTTCACAACCCCTGCTGGCAGACTCGGAGTGGGCCGGTTCAGAAAAGGTGCCGGTAACTTTGCTACCGGCACCGTAATTCCGTACCAGCTCACTCGTAATGATGCCCTGTGTCTCGTAAATATTGGGGGGACACTTTTAAGGCAGCCTGTCCAGTGTTAATGTACAGTGAAGTGCCTGCTGAGTGTCTACAATCCTTTTGGAAATGAAGTACCACTGCTAATGATTTGCCTGAGATAATCTTCATAGGAAACCTTTATTCACAAGATTCTTGGTAAATTTCTTCATTGCCAGTGATGTTGGTGACAGAAGAAACTTACTAATTTCTGTAGATGTGTCTATTAATGCCCCATTTATAACACCAACCATAATGCACAGAAAGTCAAAAATCTTCAGCAAAGTTAAGTGCCTTTTTCACGTTTGCTGTCGTGAATTTTCATACAATCTCACGCAGACCTGGGTCAATTTCCATGGGTACTTAGTGCATGTCTAGTCACTGTAATACCAATAGGCCTTCTTTAATTGTTTCATACAGAAACCAGACGAGATTGACTCAACCCATTGGCAAGTTTAAAGTCTAGAAATGGCTATATTCTGCTTGTGAGTTGTAGTGGTGATAACCTGTTCCTTTGTAAGGGTTTAACGTGCACCTTGTTTAGGGTTTCTCTGCTACTCTGTGAAAAAAATAATGTGACGCTGAACAAACACCCGAGGGGCATAAAGCAGGTGCAGGCTCGGAAAAAGATCCAAGAAGCATGGTGCATGTTGAGGAAATGAGTAAACAAGGTGTAATTAGCAGTAATTAGAAATCTAGGATTTCTTTGAAATGGCCCTGTCAAGAGACTTAGAGGCGCACATATTGTTACCTTCCAGGACAGGTGTTGGTAATGTATATTGTGTTATAAGTAGGCCCAGTTTGTTCCCTGTCTTTGGGATTTACTGGTATAGGTGCTTTGTTTTCACTACTTCCCCACCACCTGTGACCACCCACACAGCCGATATGTAAAACGCCAATGCACTGATTGAAGCGATTCCGCTGAATTGGCTTGAAAATGCATCACTACAAATTATGAAATATCAGAAAGAATGTGCAAAACTGTAATGGAAAAGTCCCATGCTGATTATAAGCAGCGTGCTACGCAGCACGAGAATAGCCTATTTTCATTGGTGATTTCATCAGGAAGCAGAAGCGCTACTGGCTCTTGGAGACCAGCAAAGAGTTGTGTCAGCAGAAGGGTATAACCATGGCTACACCTGATTGGGGGATATAGAGCGCTCCCCGAGAGCGGTGCATGCAATGCCAGCGGTAGGAAAGCTAATGCGACATGATACCATCTGTGAAGTGCAAGTGCTACTACAAAGGACAGTGTTTGGGCGATCAGACGTTTTGAAAATGACAGTGGAAAACTAAACATAGCCATCTCGTCTGTGCACGGTATGGTAGAGGACAAGAGCAGATCCCTATGACATGTGTGTTTGAAAAAAAGCACACACATGTAGCAATGCAGACAAGCAGCCCATCCTATATGTCTAATCTGGAAGATCACATTTTACAAAAAGTTAAGGTTGCTACGCAGATAGAGGCGGTCTACAAACTGTGAGAATGCCAAACTTAGGTTATTGACACTCAGCCAAAAGATAGCATGTAAAGTCTACAAGCGCTTGGGAATGTCAGTGCTAAGGTGTCAGTACTCACCACAAATTAAACATGCACTCACACTTAATCGCTATTTCACAGGCCTCCCTAAGTGTTGCATAGACTTGCATAATAGCATGGCACTTAAGGGGTTAACTGCAGCTTGGATATAAGCTACCTAGTATATAATGTGAATTTTTGGAAAGAGTGGCACAGTGTGACTTAAGGTTCAATTTCCAATTTGATCAACTTGGTTTTGATGTAAAGAATTAGTTATTTTGAAGAGAGTGCTTGTTTCTTAATGCTGGTATTCCCATCATTTGTAGACATCGTTATTTTAGGTAGTATCTTTTTAAGAACTTGTTTTCCTACTGGGTTACTTTTTTCAGTTATTGTGCATTTGAAATGTAAAGTCTGCACATTAACATTACGCACATATGGTTATGCATGTTGGTGGCGATTGTTGTCACTAGCTGTTGTGCTTCTTGTCATTCCAAAGAGAGTGTGCGTCCATAGGTTTATTCCATGCTTGTTGTTTCAATCAGTGATTGTTTGCAGTGCATACTGATGACCTTAGTATTCTGCCTGTGGGGTAGGTGCATACTTTCTGCTCTGGTTTCTTGTTGGTGATGGTGTCTGCCTGTGTGTGCATTTCTCATACGTAATTTGCATACAGATATCTTTTCTATTTTTTTTTTTATTTATTAGTGTCCACATCTCATATATGTACAGTTATTCACATTAAAGTCAGGCTGTACAATACAAGGAGCTGTAACATACATGCCTAAAGTGTCACGATTAATCAGGCGGTCACGCTCAACTCAGAGAGCTCCTTCCCCCCACCAAGCAAGGTGGCATGCACCCAAAGCGATCATACAGATTCAACTTCAGTGAGGCCTCCAACCTGTCTCGCACGACCCCAACAAATACCCTCTAAGCCCCTAACCAAACGATCAACCACTAATATTGTGACACTACACAAGATCAGACATTCGAAGTCCTTTCTCTAATTGAATAACATATTTCTAATGAATTTAAAAATACTACAACACACAGGTAGAATTTTGAAATATGCAGTCAAAACTTACATCAGATGTAATTGCAAATGAACCATTAGAACACATTCACAATTAAATGGAAAATTCGTTTTGGCTTTATTTTCAGAAAGGCAATGTTTGAGAAAGAAACTCCATGGGAAAATCGTTTTGGGCGCTTATTTGAAAAGCAAGGTTTGGAAAAGGAACTCAAATGGGAAATTAGGTTTTTTGGCTTTTATATGAAAGGCAAGATTGGGAAAAGGAACTCAAATGGGGAAATCGTTTTTCAACTCATCTTCAAAGGACATGCAGTGCTTTGGGGATTCTGGTTTGGGGATGCACATAAACAAATGGGAAATTGCATTTTGAACACTTTACATTCCCTTGAATGCAGCGTTTCAGGATGAATTATTTTGGGGATTCAGGACCTCCCTTCTGGACAGGAGTCAGGGCTTTCAGTAGGACAGTCAACCAAGTCTTTATTGTCTATACCAGCTCTAACAAACTGGGCATGAACTTTGTTAGTTTCAAACTTTAACAACACTCGTTCTGTGAATTTCTACATGGGAATTCATTGACTTAACTTCAATTCATTGTGCTAAGGATCTACACACCCATCCCCACAAGTTAATGGAAAGGATTAAGGCAGGTAGTCCCCAATACAATTCACTTTAACTCGATAGGGTGATTTTCTATAGTGGAATTATTTTGAATTGGATTTAATGTGTTTCCAATACAGATGATACACAAACACCACACGATAGACCGGAGTCAAGATCAATCTATCTCTGCAGTCTATGGGGGACACAACTATTAAAGTAATAAAAAGAGACAGATAGAAATTATAATCATAATGTTTCTCATATATTGTGATAGGCCCTTCTCTTCGTTGACTGTAATTCCTGAAAAAATGTACCCAGTAGACCTAAAAGTAAAAAATCCAAAATAATTTTATTTTGTCAATATGAAATATATCAACCATTAAAACTCTTAACCAATATCACCTAACACGAAACAAAGAAAAAATCATATACCTGTACACTAGAATCACACATAAATAACAATACATAAATATCAACAATTTATCATGCAGGCACAATTTCACAAGCATGATGGCTCAATTCAAATAATGTGTCCCAATTTCATAGTCCCAACATGTTTCTGTTCATCACAACACGTTGGTAGAACATTCATCAGGTGATGTCCTTTACAAGTTGGTGATTTTGTTCCAAATATTTGTGCTGCGGGTGGACCTTACAAGAAAACATTCATTGCAGTGTAGAAAACACCAAGAAAATTAAAACCAAAAGGAAAAGAAAAGATACCATATTACCAAGTTGTCTATCAATGCTATAATTGCCTCTATACAGACCATAACATCAAGAAATTAATGCAAGGTGTATACAAGCTTGGGCATAGGTAATAGAGGTATATATGTTGGTAATTGGATATTTAGAACATAAAAGTACAAGTTATTCACGAACCATGTGTAGACATATTGTGAAGGAGAGATATTCAGTTAAGAGGGACCATTTACCATCATGTTTGCATTTCATATTAAGACGCGCTGCCATACAGCATTCTAATCTGTGAATGTGACATATATTGTACCAAAAACCATTTACTGATCCATTTTTGGGATCTTTCCAATTGGCTGTAATGAGTTTGATGGCAACAGCTATGAATAAATTATAGAGATTAAAGGCAGGTTGTGCTCTCTTCGCCCTCTCGCGAGCAATGCTACCAAGGAGTATGTTTGAGAGTGTGAGGGGGAGAATGACCCTGAAAATGATGGCCAGAAGAGACCACACCTTTTGCCAAAATGATGGAACAAGAGGAATTGAAAAATCATGTGATGGTAGGATCCACAAGTGTCACCACAAGTCCAGCAGCTTCCATCTGAGGCAAACTTGGTTTTCGAGAGATGCATTGGGGTTATGAAGGCTCTGTGGAGAAAGAAAAGTACATTTTGTAAAATATTGGCAGCAGTGGAGATAGTTTTGACCCTAGACCATAGTCATTCCCAGGTATTGTCGTCAAACCGCGTCCCACAGTCTATTTCCCACATAACTTGGGTAGGCCATCGGTCAGTCAGAGAGTTCTTGGTACCTAGAATTTTATAAATTTGGGCCGCTTTGATGTTAAGAGAGGAGGTCATGAGCAGGATTCTTGCAGGGTTGGGAGTGAGCTAATTTTGGGTGAAATTATCAAAACTGTTGAGGCAAGCATTAACTAAATTGTTGTAGAAATTGAAGTCAGGTGACGGTAGGGAGAACCTTCTTGTAACACCTTCGAAGGATTCCCAGCTAGTTGTTTGATAGATTTTATGAACAAATCTAATACATTTGAGGAGCCAGGACTTCGAGTAGAGTGTTTTGTTATTGTGTGTTATATGTTTGTTGTTTCATAAAAATTTGAGAGATAGCGAGTGAGTGGGATAGAATAGGAAGGTTCTGAGGGCAGGCACAGCTGCTTTGATCGGGTTGGTTAGCTTAGAAAAAAGACATCCAAATATATATACCAGATCTTGAGTTTCAATAGGTGTAATTAATTAATTTTCAAGAACAAACCATGAGGGGAGATCTTCGACTTCAGAGGAAGTGAGCCAAATACATGATTGTTTAATGAGAAGTGCATCGTGATAGGATTTGAAGACAGGAAATGTAACACCACCATGCTCAAAAGGGGCTCTGAGCTTACTGATGGCGATTCTTTTGCTTTTTGCCGATAACCCTTAACAAATTGATTAGAATAGAGTTGATTGCAGAAAATAAAGAATGATGGGTGATAGCATCATCTTGATAGTTTCAAGGCTTCCCTACCACAAATGATATAAGGGAGACCAGAGAGAGGTAAATTCCTTGAGTCTAGGAAGGAGAGATGAAGAGTTCAGTTTAAAGGTGAGCTTGGTGGAAGAGGTGTAAAGATGGACAAGGTATTTGAGTGAATCGTCGCACTATTTGAAGCCAAACAAGTCAATTTCATGCTTAAAGCAGAATGAGTTGAGAGGTAAGATCTCTGATTTATCTTTCTTTAATTTATATCCGGAAGCTGAAGAGAAATCATTCAGGACTGAAAGTAGTCCTGAAATATGATCTTTTGGATTCTTTAATAGAATAAGAATGTCATCAGCATATGTCGCTATTTTGAATTATTTTCGGCCACATGTTACTCCTGGGATCTTTGTGTCGCTTCTTATACGTTGTAATAAAGGCTCAAGAGATAGGATATAAAATAGGTGAAAGTGGGCAGCCCTGTCTTGTGCCTCATTTGAGGCGGAAATAGGGAGATGATTTTCCATTAATAAAAATGGAAGATCCGGGATTTGAGTATAGAAGTTTGACCAGGGAGATGAAACCTTCCCCACAATCATGCTGGCGTAAGGATTGAAACAGGAATTCCCAACCTAGCCAGTCGTAGGCCTTCTCGACATCAAGCGCGATGGCAGCATAGCCTTGTTTGTCTGTTTTATCGTTTGCTATAAGATAGATGCATTGAGTAAGAGTCTTGCATTCAAGGAAATGTTTCTCCCTTTTACATAGCCAACCTGATCCACTTTAATTAGTTAAGGAAGGAAAGATTCAATTCTGTTGGTGAGAATTCTTGCAAATATCTTGCATTTGACATTTATTAGGGAGATGGGACTGTAGTTTTTAGGGAGATCAGAATCTTTCAGGGCTTTGGGAAAGAGTACCAAGGTGGCCTCAGCAAAAGATCCAGAGGAAGACTTTTTGTTAGAGAAGTGGCTGAAGAGTTATTTTAGTTTGGGAGATAGGATGTTGGAAAAGTGGTGGACGAACGTGGGGGATAGACCATCGGGACCAGGTGCTTTGACTTTTTTGAGATCCTTGATAGCTTGAGTAATATCATGGGTGGATATTTGGCGATCAGGGCTACTGAGATCCATTTGGGGATAAGAGTCTCTTTTAAGGTTTTGAAATAAAGAGAGCAGACAGTCAGGGGTAGTAGTAGTGTCCAGAGAGTAAAGGTCAGAGTAAAAGATCCAGAATACTTCAAGAATCTCATCCAATTTAGTAACGGTAGTGCCCAAATTGTTTTTAATGTGTGAGACGAAAGCTTTCTCTTTGCATGATTTAAGGTAAGAGGCAAGAGCTTTCCCAGCTTTGTTAGAGGTTTGATATATCTTGGATTTGAATCTGAGTATGGTATTGGATGCCTCTGCTGTAAGTATCTTGTTGATTTGTGTACATAAAGATAAGATGGGTTAGAGTTTAGACTGGGTGAAGGATTTGTAGTAGGCTTTCTCAATTTTAGAGAGTTCAAGAAATAACTCATCTAATTCCTTTTTGTATTCTTTCTTCTTTCTGCTAATGCACTGAATGACCTGGCCTCGCAAAGCTGCTTTAAAAGCATCCCAGTTATTGATGGAGAGGTGTCTTCGTCATTGTTATCACTAAAACACTGTTGCTGAAAGCTGTTGAATGACTTGATAAATTGATAATCTCGTAACAGAATATTGTTAAAGTGCCATCTGCTGGAGTATTTCTGGATATTAAGAAAGCCAAAGGTGGTAACAACAGGGGAGTGATCGGATATAACAATGTTGGTGATACAAGAGTCAAGATTAGTGTGTGACAGTGACTTGTTAGCAAAGATGTAGTCCAGCCGTGAGAAGGAGTCATGGAGCAGGGAATGAAACGTGTAGTCGAAGTCAGTGGGTTGTAAAAGTCTCCATTTATCAACCAAACCTGTCTCTGAGATGCAGCGGATGAATGAGTCATGGGATTTAAAACTTTGGAAGATACATTTGGATCTTCTGTCCATGAATGGGTCAAGAACATTGTTGAAGTCGCCACATACAACGAGATTTGAAAGATTAGATTTTAAGATCTTTTCTTTCACAGAGTCCCAGAAATTAGGATCCGGTCTAGTGGGACCATATATATTCATGATAGAAATAACATTGGCCACTATTTGCAGCTTAACCCACACCCACCGCCCTTCATTACCCATTTTCTGATCAATGATTTTATGGGGAAGATTCTTATTGATGAGAATGGCAACACCATTTTTCTTGGTTGGTTCGTAATAACATTTTGAACCCAAAGAGATTTCCGTTTCATCGATTCAATCATGGACAAATGGGTTTCCTAGAAGCAGGCGACAGAGGGACAAAGGGCTTCATTACACGGTATGCAGTAACCATGGCGCTATTAGCACCATGGTTGCCGCCGGTATTTTACTGTGTCCGCCTTGGTGGATGGCGGAATTACCGCCCTACTCCAAGGTGAGTGGGGGCGATAATTCCCCATTCACCAAGGCACTTCCCCATTCCTATTTTTGCCCCCATAGGGCTCAATGGGAATGGGGAAGGAGCTAATTACGGTACCGCAAATTGCGGTACTGTAATTAGCACCAAGGTCCCTTTGCGGCCCGTTCCTTAACGGCTGGTAAAACCAGCCGTTGAGGTCGGGTCCCGCAAAGGGACCTCGTAGTAAGGCAGTAAGGGTTTACCGGTACCGGTGCCCTTACCGGTACTGGTAAACCCTTACCGCATTCCGTGTAATGAGGCCCAAAATCTTTTAAGATGTGAGATAACCTTACTCTGCTTAATGGAGTTATTTATCCCTTTCACATTCCAGGAAATGCATTTAAATCCGTTCATTAACGCTACATGCATTTAAAGGAGAAATATGAGCAATACATCTAAAACATAGCAATGGTACAGGAGCGATACCATTTTCAGAATCATAATAGAAGAGTAAGCATATAAGAATCTTAGTGTATATAAAATACTGCATGAAAACTCGACACATGAGGAGGATACACAAGGAGACTGGGGAGACAAACGGACCTGACATTTGTGTAACATACCAGAGAAATAAGAAATATAGAGGAATATGAGAAGAGTAAAAAGTGTGAACAGGTACAAGATAAAAAAGATGCCAGGAAGAAAACAGAAAAAGAAAAGAAAGAGAAATGAACCTAGCAAAGCTGAGAGCAGGGTGACACCTGGAAGGACTACAGAGGAGTCCAGCAGGTTGAGGGGTACAGAAATGTAAATGCAAACATGATAAAGAAAGATTGAATATGAAGTCAATGCCCGCAGCAAAAACAGGGACAGTAGAACAATGAGACAAAATATTCTGGATGGAAAGTCAAGTGCCAGAGGTGGAGGGCATGGGTGGAGTAGAGGTATCCATACAATCAGCCTTAAGGGATCTTATGAAGGGCTTGAGGTCTGCAGGATCATCGAAGACAGACGTTCTCCCATTATGTGTAACTTTAAAAGAGCAGGGATGGAAGAGACCATATCGGATGTTGCGCTGCTTTAGGGCCAGACGGTATTAGAGAAATTCCTTATGCTGCTGTGCAGGTTTCCGAGTGACATCCTGAGAGATAAACATTCTGTTTCCTTGCCAGATGAGAACATTTCTTTCCTTAGCTTTGTAGATAATTGACTGCAGCTGTGTATATTCCAGAAGCAAAAAAATAAGAGTATGTGGCATGGGGTGATGTGCATGAGCAGATTTGAGGGGCCCAATTCTGTGTGCACTTTGAATATTGAGAACAATGTCCGGTGGAATGTGGAGAAGAGCCAAAAGCATTTTCTGCAGGAACAGGGTGGCGTCATTCCCTTCACATCCTTCAGGAAGGCCAGTGATACATAGGTTGTTTCTTCTTCCTCGGTTTTCAATTTCTTCATTATGTTTTTGGAATTCTTTGACGGTACTTTTGAGTAATGATACTCTAGGAGAAAGATCTTCCACCACGCCAACCCTTTTCTCCACCTCCTCCATTCTTCATTCAAACGTTCACAACCTGTCATCCACTTTCTCTTAGTTTTAAGTTGGTGGTTTCTATAAAAGGATTTAGAGATGTTATTTCATGTAATAATAATTCCATGTTGGTGTCGTAGGATTTGGATGGAGGAGGGGACTCACTTTTGGGCCTTTTTAATGCGGCTGGAGATGAGGCTGACTGGGAGTCTTTGTTAGCTTGTGTAGGCGTGTGGCTGTTTTTTCCTGAAGCCATGATATAGCTCTAGTATGGTCAACTGTGACGTTCAGAGATAATAAGGTTTTAACCAGGGTGAGTATTTGTGGTAATGTTGCAGTCAAAAGTTATCAGTAACATTTTAGTCAGATTTGCAACACAATGAAGCCAGAGGAGCGGTGAGCCACTGCGCCGAAAAGATAAAATAGGGGTAGAAATAAAAGTACTCACCGCAGCATGGAGCCCTTGTAGTAACACAAATATTGGTTTGCTTTTCCGACTTACTTCTTATCTTATTGCTTTATTTGTTGCAAAATATTCTTTGTCCAGCAGGTGGCATGTGTGAGAAGCCTGTGTTTCCAGAAGAGGTTGCCGGGGGTCTCTTCAGTTGTGTCGGCTCCTGTCAGCTAGAAGTCACGTCAGTGAACCAGAGACAAAAAATGTCAGCAAAAACGCCAGAAAAGCAAAAGAGAGTGGTATCTCTCGAAGCCCGAGAGGAAAAGCAATGAGCGAAATCAGGCAGCCATCAGCCTCAGCGTAAAGCCATGGCCCGCCTAATAATTGTCTTAATAAAAACACCATGTTAACATGTAGGAAGGTGTGTTCCTGACCTGCAGGAATTAGCATTGTGAAATGATGTGATGGCCATTGAGTGTGGACGGGTGGGTGTTTCTTTACAATTAATAAAAAGTAGAGAGATTTAGATAGGCATGGATGTTCTGATTAATTTAGATTAATTTGGCATTCTATAAATGACAATTTTATCTGGGGCCCTCATACACTGTTGAACGCCTAGTGGATGTGTGCTCAGGATATTTCGAATGCACATGCAGTCATGCGTGTTCTTTAACATTTCACTACCATATTAATGCTATTTTAACCATTGATGCTGGACTACCATAGATGCATAATTTGTTTGCTTTTAAGTTGATTCTATTATTTCTTTTCAATTTCAAAAATGACCTTCTTTGCAATGCTGTGTGTTTCTTGTCCTTAAATAAGGGTGGCAGGAGGCTGTCGGGAGTCAGTACTCTCAAAGTGAGGGTCCCAGGTTCATAAAAATAACTATTCAATAAATAAAAAGTGTGCATGTCCCGTTTTGGGGTGTGTGGAACATTCCTACAAATTGGATGTCACTCAATTAAAACACACTATAGTTTGCAAAATCACTCAAATTGTGTTTGTTTTCTGTTCCTGCAATCATCTCAAACTTCTCCAGAGCAAAGTTGGAGGTCACATAGATGTAAAAATGATGGCCATGCAAAGGAGGTCAGGCTGATGCATGCAATATGCACCACTGCCATATTGCATCTTGGCAGCCTTCTGCAAGGCAGTGGGGAGTATTAACCTTTTTCTACAGTCTGTGCTTTTGCATAAGAAATAGAAAAATACATATTCTTTAGGTGCTGCGGTGGGAGGCCATAAAGAGCAGTGGAGGCAGAGGGTGGTATATGGGTGAGGCTTTTAGGAAGAGAAGAGGGGCTAATGTGCACCCAGAAAAATAAATAATCTTTGTCTCTGTGGGCCTCATTATGAGGTTGCCGGTAGTACCGGGGCTACCGGCAACCTTGGGTTACCATTCAATCGCCCGAGATCCCGCTTCCTGGGATTTTATGGGCAGCGGTGGAACGGTAAGTTCCCATTCCCCATAGGACTCCACGAGAATGGGAACAATGAGGCACCAGCACTGTTGTTAACGGTGCCGGTGCTTCAGTGATTTATCTGCCAATAGGGGCCTGAACTACCAGCAGGTCAGGCCTGGCAGTACTTCACAACCCCTGCTGGCAGACTCGGAGTGGGCCGGTTCAGAAAAGGTGCCGGTAACTTTGCTACCGGCACCGTAATTCCGTACCAGCTCACTCGTAATGATGCCCTGTGTCTCGTAAATATTGGGGGGACACTTTTAAGGCAGCCTGTCCAGTGTTAATGTACAGTGAAGTGCCTGCTGAGTGTCTACAATCCTTTTGGAAATGAAGTACCACTGCTAATGATTTGCCTGAGATAATCTTCATAGGAAACCTTTATTCACAAGATTCTTGGTAAATTTCTTCATTGCCAGTGATGTTGGTGACAGAAGAAACTTACTAATTTCTGTAGATGTGTCTATTAATGCCCCATTTATAACACCAACCATAATGCACAGAAAGTCAAAAATCTTCAGCAAAGTTAAGTGCCTTTTTCACGTTTGCTGTCGTGAATTTTCATACAATCTCACGCAGACCTGGGTCAATTTCCATGGGTACTTAGTGCATGTCTAGTCACTGTAATACCAATAGGCCTTCTTTAATTGTTTCATACAGAAACCAGACGAGATTGACTCAACCCATTGGCAAGTTTAAAGTCTAGAAATGGCTATATTCTGCTTGTGAGTTGTAGTGGTGATAACCTGTTCCTTTGTAAGGGTTTAACGTGCACCTTGTTTAGGGTTTCTCTGCTACTCTGTGAAAAAAATAATGTGACGCTGAACAAACACCCGAGGGGCATAAAGCAGGTGCAGGCTCGGAAAAAGATCCAAGAAGCATGGTGCATGTTGAGGAAATGAGTAAACAAGGTGTAATTAGCAGTAATTAGAAATCTAGGATTTCTTTGAAATGGCCCTGTCAAGAGACTTAGAGGCGCACATATTGTTACCTTCCAGGACAGGTGTTGGTAATGTATATTGTGTTATAAGTAGGCCCAGTTTGTTCCCTGTCTTTGGGATTTACTGGTATAGGTGCTTTGTTTTCACTACTTCCCCACCACCTGTGACCACCCACACAGCCGATATGTAAAACGCCAATGCACTGATTGAAGCGATTCCGCTGAATTGGCTTGAAAATGCATCACTACAAATTATGAAATATCAGAAAGAATGTGCAAAACTGTAATGGAAAAGTCCCATGCTGATTATAAGCAGCGTGCTACGCAGCACGAGAATAGCCTATTTTCATTGGTGATTTCATCAGGAAGCAGAAGCGCTACTGGCTCTTGGAGACCAGCAAAGAGTTGTGTCAGCAGAAGGGTATAACCATGGCTACACCTGATTGGGGGATATAGAGCGCTCCCCGAGAGCGGTGCATGCAATGCCAGCGGTAGGAAAGCTAATGCGACATGATACCATCTGTGAAGTGCAAGTGCTACTACAAAGGACAGTGTTTGGGCGATCAGACGTTTTGAAAATGACAGTGGAAAACTAAACATAGCCATCTCGTCTGTGCACGGTATGGTAGAGGACAAGAGCAGATCCCTATGACATGTGTGTTTGAAAAAAAGCACACACATGTAGCAATGCAGACAAGCAGCCCATCCTATATGTCTAATCTGGAAGATCACATTTTACAAAAAGTTAAGGTTGCTACGCAGATAGAGGCGGTCTACAAACTGTGAGAATGCCAAACTTAGGTTATTGACACTCAGCCAAAAGATAGCATGTAAAGTCTACAAGCGCTTGGGAATGTCAGTGCTAAGGTGTCAGTACTCACCACAAATTAAACATGCACTCACACTTAATCGCTATTTCACAGGCCTCCCTAAGTGTTGCATAGACTTGCATAATAGCATGGCACTTAAGGGGTTAACTGCAGCTTGGATATAAGCTACCTAGTATATAATGTGAATTTTTGGAAAGAGTGGCACAGTGTGACTTAAGGTTCAATTTCCAATTTGATCAACTTGGTTTTGATGTAAAGAATTAGTTATTTTGAAGAGAGTGCTTGTTTCTTAATGCTGGTATTCCCATCATTTGTAGACATCGTTATTTTAGGTAGTATCTTTTTAAGAACTTGTTTTCCTACTGGGTTACTTTTTTCAGTTATTGTACATTTGAAATGTAAAGTCTGCACATTAACATTACGCACATATGGTTATGCATGTTGGTGGCGATTGTTGTCACTAGCTGTTGTGCTTCTTGTCATTCCAAAGAGAGTGTGCGTCCATAGGTTTATTCCATGCTTGTTGTTTCAATCAGTGATTGTTTGCAGTGCATACTGATGACCTTAGTATTCTGCCTGTGGGGTAGGTGCATACTTTCTGCTCTGGTTTCTTGTTGGTGATGGTGTCTGCCTGTGTGTGCATTTCTCATACGTAATTTGCATACAGATATCTTTTCTATTTTTTTTTTTATTTATTAGTGTCCACATCTCATATATGTACAGTTATTCACATTAAAGTCAGGCTGTACAATACAAGGAGCTGTAACATACATGCCTAAAGTGTCACGATTAATCAGGCGGTCACGCTCAACTCAGAGAGCTCCTTCCCCCCACCAAGCAAGGTGGCATGCACCCAAAGCGATCATACAGATTCAACTTCAGTGAGGCCTCCAACCTGTCTCGCACGACCCCAACAAATACCCTCTAAGCCCCTAACCAAACGATCAACCACTAATATTGTGACACTACACAAGATCAGACATTCGAAGTCCTTTCTCTAATTGAATAACATATTTCTAATGAATTTAAAAATACTACAACACACAGGTAGAATTTTGAAATATGCAGTCAAAACTTACATCAGATGTAATTGCAAATGAACCATTAGAACACATTCACAATTAAATGGAAAATTCGTTTTGGCTTTATTTTCAGAAAGGCAATGTTTGAGAAAGAAACTCCATGGGAAAATCGTTTTGGGCGCTTATTTGAAAAGCAAGGTTTGGAAAAGGAACTCAAATGGGAAATTAGGTTTTTTGGCTTTTATATGAAAGGCAAGATTGGGAAAAGGAACTCAAATGGGGAAATCGTTTTTCAACTCATCTTCAAAGGACATGCAGTGCTTTGGGGATTCTGGTTTGGGGATGCACATAAACAAATGGGAAATTGCATTTTGAACACTTTACATTCCCTTGAATGCAGCGTTTCAGGATGAATTATTTTGGGGATTCAGGACCCCCCTTCTGGACAGGAGTCAGGGCTTTCAGTAGGACAGTCAACCAAGTCTTTATTGTCTATACCAGCTCTAACAAACTGGGCATGAACTTTGTTAGTTTCAAACTTTAACAACACTCGTTCTGTGAATTTCTACATGGGAATTCATTGACTTAACTTCAATTCATTGTGCTAAGGATCTACACACCCATCCCCACAAGTTAATGGAAAGGATTAAGGCAGGTAGTCCCCAATACAATTCACTTTAACTCGATAGGGTGATTTTCTATAGTGGAATTATTTTGAATTGGATTTAATGTGTTTCCAATACAGATGATACACAAACACCACACGATAGACCGGAGTCAAGATCAATCTATCTCTGCAGTCTATGGGAGACACAACTATTAAAGTAATAAAAAGAGACAGATAGAAATTATAATCATAATGTTTCTCATATATTGTGATAGGCCCTTCTCTTCGATGACTGTAATTCCTGAAAAAATTTACCCAGTAGACCTAAAAGTAAAAAATCCAAAATAATTTTATTTTGTCAATATGAAATATATCAACCATTAAAACTCTTAACCAATATCACCTAACACGAAACAAAGAAAAAATCATATACCTGTACACTAGAATCACACATAAATAACAATACATAAATATCAACAATTTATCATGCAGGCACAATTTCACAAGCATGATGGCTCAATTCAAATAATGTGTCCCAATTTCATAGTCCCAACATGTTTCTGTTCATCACAACACGTTGGTAGAACATTCATCAGGTGATGTCCTTTACAAGTTGGTGATTTTGTTCCAAATATTTGTGCTGCGGGTGGACCTTACAAGAAAACATTCATTGCAGTGTAGAAAACACCAAGAAAATTAAAACCAAAAGGAAAAGAAAAGATACCATATTACCAAGTTGTCTATCAATGCTATAATTGCCTCTATACAGACCATAACATCAAGAAATTAATGCATCATGGTGAACATATGTGACTCACACAGATGAACATTTTTGTATATGTGGAAAAACCTGCAAACTACACATGATACTACTGCCATGTTGTAGTATTAATTCCATGATTCCATGTCATTTGGAATACAATAGATTTCAAATGCTTCCAATTGGATTTAATAAAATGTGCCCAGGGTCTTTCCAGTACCACCCGCCTACCCGCCATGTGAGATTGAGATTAAGGCTGGCAGTTTCCCCCACACCTTTGATAGCTGATAGTTGTAAAGTCTGTCTGAGGTAACATCTCTTCAACTGATTGATATGGACCCATTTCTCTTCCGTATGTTCTTCTCTAGGGATGCAGATCTTATAGGTGACAGGTCATATGTTATCTACAATTTAAAAGGAACGATGCCAAGAGGGGAGGGACCTCCGCTCCTTGGTCTGGTTCCTTTGGAAATTGTACAAGTAGACTCTGTTGCCTACTTCATACTATTTATTGGTCATTTTTAAGATACAGTGGGCTTTCATTCCTTCTGCTGACTTCTCTAAATTTTGCGGAGCCTAAGCAAAGGCGCACTGAAGGTGTTTCCATAATTGTCAATGTACTCATGGATAGTGGACGTTGTGGGTGTTGCTCAGGTCTGCTCTTAAGTTCTGTGGAGCAGATGATGAGGTAGCACTATTTTTCGTCCAGTCATGAGCTCAAATGGAGACATTTAAGTTGCAGAAGACGGCGTAGACATAATGGCCATCAGGACAAGAGGTAATCAGATGTCCCAACTTGGTCTAACATCCACCACGAACTTCTTCAAGATGCCCACAGTTGTTTTATTGTACCACTCAACTCACCCACTCAAGGCTGGGTGGTAGGCAATGTGGAGTTTTATCTTTATCCCTAGAATCTCACACATCTTGCTTATCACTTTGCTGGTAAAATGACTACCCCGGTCCGACTCATTCCTTTAGGGAATGCTGAAATGAGAGAAAATGTGGTTTATCATTTGAGCGGCAGCTGTCTCCACCTTACAATTTGGGGCTGGAAGACGTTCTACCCACTTGGTAAACTAGCATGTTACAGTGAACATGTACTTGTTTCCTCTAGAGGAGCAAATCATTGGCCCGATGAAATTGACTTACAAATCCGACCAAGGCAGTGTCAGTCCCCTTTTCTCTAGGGAAGCTCTGTGTGTGAGAGAACTCGGCTGAAACTGAGCACACACAAGACACCCCGTTAAGTAGATGTCGAGGTCCTGGTGAATATGTGGCCAATATGTGACCTCGCACAAGATTTCCAATGTTGTATGAAACCCCCCATGACCGGCAGTGGCAATGTTATGGGCGTGACTTAACCTCAGCATTCGGAATGAGGTAGGTACCACCTTCACATCTGGATATGGATCTCCATACCAACAAACCGTCTTGAATTCTGAACATTTTGGAAAACTTCATCAACACCCAGAGATCCTCCTTCCTGGTATAATCGGATTTTGTCAGAGGAAAATTCATGGGGTATTTTATATGTTGATAACATTTCCTGATAATTGGGCCCTCTTTTTGTGCAGTAATCAAATCTGCATCTGGGGTTTCTTTACTCCACTGGACACTTGAGAGTTCATTATTGGCAATGGTTTGGGACCTGGTGACACCAGCGACCTGGGTTTCCACCAACAGGTATTCGGTTTCTATGAGATCCCTGGGAATGGCTCAGGTTTTGGCCAACTGGCCAGCCAAGTAATTTCCAGTTTCGTCTGGTCCCTCTATTTTGGAGTGACCTCTGATAGTTTTCTAATAGATGGTCATCTCATTAGAGGTCACTAGATCATCAATTAATTGGATTAATTTCCCATGCTTGAGCAGATTTTTATTCGCACAAAGCATAACTAAATTTTTCCAATTAATCGGTGTTCCACAACCCATTCATGACATAATCGGAATCAGTGATTATGACCAGTTTTTATGACCAGTTCTTTGAGTTGGTGTTGGATGGTAGTGAGGATGGCTTGATGTACCACCATCAACTTTTCCACCTGACTACTACAAGGATCTATTTTGTACCCAGCTGAGGGTTCTGGGGCATCATTCTCCCAGGCATCCCCAATGCCAGACACTCGTTCTTTTTCCCTGTGATTGTCAACATGGTAGGAGCACCAATCCACATAAACTGTGGGAATCCCCTGACATATGTGTTCCTCTTGGACTTTGTGAGGGGGAAGTATGGTAAGTCTCCATATTGTCATTGGTCCTGAGACTTTGGTCCTCAAGACAGTTTTCTTGAGCACAGTCATGCAAGTCAGCCAATAATTGTGGTAGAGGACTCTTTTTGTTTTGGCCATATCTGACCTCTACAGGAAAGCCTTGCATGGACAGAATTCAGGAAGTAATTCTGGAATTACTTACATTCCCTGTTTGGTCATTTTGGAGATATTAGGGTTAGTGAGGAGTCCCCACTAGGATGTGCTGCCCCTGGATGAAGGGGTGGTAATTCTTCAAAGCCCACACCATTGACAGGACTACCTTTTCACAATCATTGAAGTTTTCCTCCAGAGAGGACAAAGTATTGCTTACGTATGAGATTATTTTGTTGACCTTGTCATGCTCTTGGTATAATATCACTGTTAAGCAACTATTTGAGAACCTTGTCTCTAAGAAGAACTCCTTGTTCTTTTGGGGGTAAGATAAACAAGGGGATCGATAAAGACTTCCCTTTAGTTGTTTTACTGCCTTAGATTGTTCCGGACCCCACTCCAACTTGACAGTGGCCTTTAATAAATGGACCACTGGTCCAGTGACCTCTGCATAGTCTTTAATTAACTTTCTGCTATAATCAATGAGTCCAAGAAGGCTTCTTATTTCTCGCAGAGTAGTACAGTCTTTCAATTTCAATAATGTTTCCACCTTTTTCACCTGGGGACTGAGACACTCAGGGGTGATTCCGTGCCCTAAGAAGTTCACACGGGTCTTACACCACTGTGCCTTCTGCAAGGACAGTTTTGCTCTGGCTTGGGCTTGATTAAGACATCATCTACATATGCCATTTTTCCCCTTTCCCCCAAATCGGACATGGCCTTATGTAGGAAGATATTAAATTGATTTCCAGAGTTTATGTATCTAAAGGGGGTTCGTGTCCATGTGTATTTACACTCCCGAAGGTAAAGGTAAGCTTTTACTAGTCTTCCCTACTCATGGGTACTGTCCAGTAACCATTGGTCAGGTCAATTCAATGGGAAGCGTACACCTTTGACCCTTGGATCTGAGCCAGTTCCTGATTGATGTAAGGAAGGGGCCATTTTGACATGTGGACCCGTTTATTTAAAACCCTTATATCTGTGCAAAGTCTCCATTGGCCATTGGGTTTAAGTATCCCCAGTTCCGGGTTGTTAAAGGTATTATGGATTGGATGTATTATCCTATGGGATTTTAAGTTTTTAATAATCTCTATAGACATGAGAGGTAACCGATATTGCTTCACAAATACTGGAGCCATCTCGGGGTCCGTGGGTATGGCATGATATGATATGGCATTTATAACGGGCCTATACACAAGTGTTTCAAGGTGTGACGTTTCAATGGTGGTTGAATGTATCTCTGTGCATTCACAATCATATGAGTCCACTGCAAAGATATATAGAAAATTTAGGAACACCTTTTTCAGTTTCTGTTTTTGCTCCTCTGTCTCACAGGCATCAGCGAGATTGATTAATTATTTCACCATCTGCTTAAATCTTAGAAAGACCTCGGAATGGCAATTGTGACAGTATCCTCCAGTTGGGTGGAGAGATCTCTTGTTATGGTTTTGGCCTGGACGTGAGGTTCCAAAAATAGGAGGTAGTCACTGTTGACTTGGAATACCACCTCATCCTTCCTGATGTCACAGGTCACCTCTTCCACATCATAACGGGAGCAAGAGTACACCAAGAAGTTCCCTCCCTGCCTGGTAAAAATCTTTTCTGGAGGTATACTGTCATCTCTTTGTATGCAGTCATTTGGAATTGGTCTAATGATCTCATTACCTAAATCAATAGAATAATGTTGGGTATCAATCACCATTCAAATAAAAGTGATACTTCAAGGGTCGCTGTTATCCATCAATATTCAAATGGTGTCATGTTCTAGGTCGACTAGGGGTGTCCGATGTATGTACAAACCTTGTTGTTGGAGATGACAATTCACATTTATATAGGCGTCCTTGTTTTTGAGGTTCTGTCTTCACTTAATGAAGACAGAACAGGCTCCTCCCACTCATTTACTTTAATGGGGAAAAACTGCTGTTCACCATTTGTCTGGATGTCAGTCAAACTTTGAGCTGGTTTTTCATCATCTTTTGTCATGGGATTTGGGTTTTTCTCTGATTGTGGATTGGTATAAAACTTCAGAGTATTTCCCTCCAGTGTGGAATGCCACTTAAAACTGGGAGGAAGGATGATTTTCAAAAATGGAGAAGGGTTCCCATCACCAGTCTATTCTCGTATGGAGATGACGGTGATGTCTGGGACTTGATTGTTCCTAAAATGTCATTCTATTTTCTCGGCCCGTTGTTCAATCATGTGGCATGTGCCATTCAAACTCACATAATTTGTGCTTTGTTTTAATTTAATTGGCTAGAGGACTTTGTTCACACAGTCAATCAGGGGTGATAACCTCTGAAGGAGGTCATTCCCCAAGAGACAAGGTGTGCACTCTGGAGTGACGACCATCACTGGGTGTTTCACCCTACATCACCCACTTTTTATCTCCAGTGCCGCAGTCCCTTTGACAGAAATATCATTCCCATTGAAGTTTTGGAGTTGTCCAGGAAGAGGTGTGCGGGGAATTTGGTGATTCTTCCCCTTCCTGAATTTAGTTGGTCGAAGGCCTTTTCGGACACGAGGGTGCCTTGGCATCCAGTATCCACCACCACTGATAATGAACACTGACCCTGTACCCTGACGGAGGCATAACATATTCCTTCGCTCTCCACTAGGGGGCAAAGAAGGTGTGCAATATGTGCCAACTTGGTGGTTAACCTTTTACATTGAACTCCGACACTGTGTGATCTTGGACTGTTTTTTGTGTCGGAGTCCGGGAAGCTGTAAAAAAGATTTTGCACCCAGAAACAGTTGGGATTGGGAAGTTCCCCTGTTTTCCCCCAATGCTTTGCTGTCACCCTTTTCCTGCAGACGGTTACCCGAACCTGTTTGGGAAGAGAATACCTTTGTGTTTCTAGGTACTATGGGTGACATTGTTTGGGTTTAAGAGCTTCTTGATCAGTTTCCATACTTACCCTGTTGAAATCACGGTCTTTTGGGAGCCATTTTTTCTTGGGAGGGATCCCTCCATCTTTGAAAGAGAAGATTTTCTTCCCTGAATCCTTCAGGGATTCTTCTCCTTTGAAAGGGATGATGCAGATTTCCTCCACAAAGTGGGTTTTCTTGGACTTTTGATTTTTCCTACTTACCCTCTGATCTTTAGGTTCTAGCTTTTCAGGGGTAGAAGATTAATGTACAGGCTTAGTGGTTACCAGTGGTTTTGTTCTGGTGGGAAATGACGCTTACTCTAGGGCTCCACATCTCCCTCCCACTCAGGCCCCCTCCTCTTTAACCTGCCCTCCTCTTTAAGCTGTTGGTTGACAGATGTTTCTTCCTGTCATTGCTCTGGGGCACCAATACCCAGGTGTCGAGTTACTCAAGGCAGCAGTTTCCAGTTAATGCTTCTGCTGAGCCCTCAACATGTGACCCATGTCTTGAATTAGTTGTTGGAAGCGTAGCTGCCCCTTCTCCCAGAGTAGCTCGGGTATTGGGAGTTTTCCTGATAACCTTCCATCCTAGGTCTCCCTTCTTCCGGATTCAGGAATCTATTGTACTGAAAGTTGGGCGAAAGAGGAGGATTGTTCTAGAAATTGGGGTTTGAAAGGTTTTTGGGAAAGAAACTTAGGTTGGG
Source organism: Ambystoma mexicanum (assembly GCF_040938575.1). Classification (NCBI taxonomy): domain Eukaryota; kingdom Metazoa; phylum Chordata; class Amphibia; order Caudata; family Ambystomatidae; genus Ambystoma; species Ambystoma mexicanum. The sequence goes on along the minus strand of NC_090933.1, from coordinate 814,658,771 downwards.
GTGTAGAATTTCTTCCCTCCTGATGGAAGTTTGATGGATGATTTCCTGGGGCAGTACTCACCAGATTGAACCCCCCTTGTGTCGGCGGGGTCCATAGATACCCCAGGATGGGTCTGTTACCCTTGTATCTGGGACTGATATAGGTGGCAGGGTCATATGGAGCGTTGGTCTGGTATCCTGCCTAGCTACCACCTGATTGGTGGTATCCAAAGGTCTCGTCTGCCTCTCATTCTGCTTGTTGGTAGGAGGAGTATTTTTAGGCCCCCATCTCCAAGTCCAATGTGGAAGTACTTTTCACCTCTGCTACCTTTGCAGCAGTGGGTGTGTTTGATGGTTTGGAGTTTTTAGGGTTACCTTTGTTGTCTGAGGGCTTCTGGACCTCATAAATAATGGTGGCCTGTTCTATCACCCAATCCAGGGTCCTAAGCTCATGGAAGCCACTTTCTAATTGGGTCATTATGTATTTTTAGAGCGCATAAAAATAGGTGTTAATGAATCCCCAGCTATTGGTGTTTACCAACTTGGAAGTCTGTGTAAATGCTAATTTCAGCTCCTGCACAAACTCTCTGTGCTTGGTCTTCCCCACACTGCAGGTTGTATGCCACCTTGCGGGCCTCCTGCAGGATCCCATGAATGGGGAAGTGTTTCAGAATGGCCTCCTTGTAGGTAGACCATTTTTGGTGATCTTGATCTCCAGCCCTGCAAAGAAGCTGGAGTATTCAGTGGGAAAAGTACATTTGACAAACTCCATGGAGTTTCTATCATTCTTAATACCAAATGAAGTCATCATTTGGTCATAAAGCTTCAATGCTACCTCACTGAATATTTGGCGTTCTTCTGGTAGGGAGTCATAAAGCTCTTTATGGACTTTATCTGCCAAATTGGGTCTTTCACAAGACCTCTCTTCTGTTTGGCAGACTTTCTTTTCTGTTGCACCTAAGTCCACTCACCCTCTTACTCAGAGTTGCTGCTATTGGTGGTCCATTCCCTGTCCTTTAAGTTCCCCCTACCTCTATGAGACTGGGAAAAACTCCCAGAATGATGGAGTCTGGACTGTTCTCCCCTGTGGTGCGGTGGGCTCTCAGGGTCATTTCCCTTGTACTACCCTTTTCACAAGGGGGAGTACTCACCTCCTCATCCCTCCTTCCGGGTATGGTGGGGAATTCCCCCACCTCCCTGAATGGGTGGAGATTTTTAAGATGCTCTTTTGAGACCTAAACTCTGGTCTTTCTCTTTCTGCAAAATGGACCAGGCGGTTCCGTTGTAACTTCATTTTCTGCCAGTGCAACTCCCTGATCTTTTCATCATAGGAGCACTCCTGGTCAGAAGTACATGCCAGGGTATTTTGAAATTCCCAGAGCTCACTGGTCCGCAACCTTCCGTTCTGCTTGGTAGAGATGAATATTCATCAATATCTAATAAGGACTGGCCTTCTGGCCCAATTTGACTGTGCCCAGGTGAGACCAGCTACCTCATGTTTCCCTGTTCTTGAGAAGCAGTAGGTCTGAAGTCAGCTGCACTCTGTACATATGAGGCGGTGAGTTGGCTTGAGGTCCCTGGTAAGCAGGTCATCACTCTGTAATCGGAGGTCAACTTTCCTGTTTATATTTGGCTATTTCACTTTCCAGCCTCTCACATTTGTTTTTCCCAGTCCCTATCTCTTGGTGGTATGCAGAGACCTGGGTTTTTAATTCTGACACCAGTGCTTGAGTGGCTTCCAGCACTTTACTTTGTGCCATTAATCAGTCTCTTATTCCCTTGTTCTCTCCACAATGGGACTCATTTTCCATCTGTGAGGCTTGTTTCGTCTGCGCATATTCAGATCGTTTCTTTTTCAGGAGACTAATCTCCTCCCCGTGTGCAAATTTGGCCTGTGTTGCCTGCTCTATGTCAACCTATGCTTGCCTCACATGTTCCATTAATTTTGCTTTTTCTAGTCTCATGTCAGTCAGTTCCTGAGAACATAACTCACTTTTCTCCATGTCCACCCTTAACTGACACACTTCCTGAAACAGGGCACTATTCTCCTAATTTGTTATTTTCTTACCTCAACTCAACTGCTTTCTCTTCTGTTTCAAGGTGTTCAGATCTCTTGGTGCATCTGATCAAATTCACCCAGAGAATTAACCTTCTTACTAATTAACTGGCTATTTTCAGCTTCCAGTTGTTTAACCTGTGCTTGAAATGTGAAAATGTCCTCTAAGCAGGCTCTATTGTGAACAACCTGCTTATTAGATTTGAGTTCACTTGCGCTCAGATTTTCGACACATTCTTTATACTCCCCTTGCAGTGCAGAAAATTGAGCCTCTTGCTCTCCATTTTCTTGCTGCTGTGTTTTCAACTCCTTTTGTAGCTGTTCAATAATATTTTCTAAGTTTTGGCTCTGTTGCACTTTTGCTTCTGATTGTTTCAGCTCTTTCTGAACTTGATTCAAATGCTCAGTCTGGTTTTGAACAGAGGCCACACTATTCTGGTGTCTTTCTTCCACGATTAGCATATGGAAATGCATGTATGCTGTGAGCTGAGCCATTTCAATTTGCTAATCTTTGCTGGTCTGTGTCATGTAAAAGTTTGCCAGGGCTTTATGTAACAGCCCATTGCCCTGCCACATGTCAACATTTGCAGAGGTAACCTCCTGCATCAGTCTGGCTTGCCACATTTCATGTTCTTGTTCTACCCATTCACTGTTAATACATGATTTGGGTAGGAAGGGCTTCATGGCCATATTGATTTCTATGGGCCCATTCTGAAATGTGTTCTGCATCTGATCTACTCTCTATGCAAGGCCAACAATCTCAAGCCTGTTCCTGCACAATGAAAACTCAAAATCAACACTGTGTTATCTATACATCGCCCTGGTACATACGGTACAGGTCTGAATGGCACCTGCAAAATGCAACACAACTTTCCATCCACTGCAATGTGATTACACCCAAATGAATAGTCTGCTGCTACTGCACTGTCACATGTGAAGACTCTCAACCAAATCCCAGATGAATCCCCAGATTTGTCACGATTGATCAAGTGGTCACACTCAACTCAGGGAGTTGCTTCCCCCCCAAGCAAGGTGGCGCACACCCAAGGCGCTTATACAGTTTCAACTTTAGCGCGGCCTCCACCCCATCCCCACCGCCCCAATACCCTCTATGCCCCCAAGGAGCTAAGAACCCGGCCGGTGTATAGTAAGAATATATATATTTATTTAAGGTTTGACAAGATGGAATAGCAACCAAAGGATCAACCACCAATGTTGTGGCACTACACAAGGTCACAAATTCAAAGTTCTTGCACCAACTGACTGACTTATATTTCTAATGAACTTACAAATACTGCAACACACAGGTAGAGTTTTGAAATATGCAGTCACAACTTACATCATATTTAATTTCAAATTAACCAAAAGAAAACGTTTACAATACAATACAATGGAAACATCGTTTTGGCTTTATTTTGAGAAAGGCAATGTTTGAGAAAGAAACTCAATGGGAAAATAGATTTGGCTTTATTTTTAGAAGAGCAATGTTTGAGAAAGGAACTCACTGGAAAAATCACTTTCAGATTATATTTGAAAAGCAAGGTTTGTGTGTATTTTCCCTTTTGACATGAAGTCAGCATCAGCATGTCTTTTTGGAATACATTGGACAATGTTAGTAATATTACAGTTCTGAGTTGCACTCTTTTTCATCAGAGTGCCTGTACATTCCAACAAAGTGGAGGAAGGCCCATTCTCGCTCATTCACTAGGCCTCATGTTGGAAAAGAAGTGTGTTGGACTGGCATGCATATTCCAACGGTGTTACACAAGCCATCTTTGCTCTCACAATAGGGGCCTAGCATGGCCTTTCCATCTCTGTCGATCTGGGGATGTCCTTTTACGCCACAACAGCACAGGTGTAATAGCACACAGGGTATTTGTGCTCAGCGCCCCCAGGCCCATTCCACACCATAGAGACTGCTAAGCCTCTAGCAAGAACAGGCTCAATCATCTGGCTCGAGAGGCTGACGATAACAACACTTTCCATCCATCAGTATGCCATTAGGTATTACGATAAGCTACAAAAGGCCCCCAAATATCCTTAGGCCTGTTCTTTGCTGCACAGAATGCACCATACTCCCCATCAATATCACTATCTTCAAGCCAGGACTTAGAGGCAGGGGCAGTAGAGCTGGTCCATTGTACTAAAATACACCTTCATGCAAATATCATGCCAGTGGCCAACAATTTCCAGTTGCGCTTTAAAAAGCCCCAGAGCCACCCAAACAGACATCATAATATTTTGTAGGGGACCAATGGCCAACATCCTTATAAAATTGCTGCCTCTCCACGATACCTGGGGCACCTGTTATCCCTAGTTGATTCAAATAAACAAAGATGGGAGGGAGCGAGGTATACCCTATGAAGTGCCTTGAACTGGATCAGCTTAAGTCTAGTGCTTACCACAGTATTTTGTGTACACCCACTGTCATGACCACTGTGAGGGGGCACAAGTTGTGCCACAAGCAGGCTCCCACCATAACCCTGAGGGCCTTAAAACCACTGCAAAAGGACTCCATATGTAGGAAGGAAGGGCTGTTCAAACTAGGTCCCATTTATGTACATGGGCCTTTAAATCCAACATGGAAGCACCCACACAGTCTAGTTCTAAGAACCAAGCCATGTGGTCTAATGTTTTGGGTGTGGCAGGCCTGGAACTACTTTCCCTGGTACTACTTTACCTGGGCTATATAAACCACACCCTGACTGCAGAACACGCTTGGTGTTATTCTGCAACCAGCAGCGTGACGCTCACCGTGTCCAGCTCCTGGTCTTCAGCATCTTCCTGTAATCCTGCAAGAACAAGATTATTCTGTTTTACCTGAGAAAACAACAGCTGCTGTTCGAACATTGCGACCTGCAATAACGAGAAAGGGAAAAACAATATTTGAACGCGCGCTTCCAAAACATTGAATTCCAGAGTCTTACCGGATTTCCATCATGCTACGCTACGCTTCCATCCAGAGCAACACAGCAACATCTGCAAAGGAAAAGAGACATATTCAGGTTCGCTTTCCATATTAAACAACCGCACAGCGTTGTACTTACCTTAGCGGATTGCGGGGGCCTGTTTTTCATCGCACTCTCATCCACTCGCAGCACCACAGCGGCCTGTGAGGAGAAGAAGAAGAAAACACAGGTTAGCTTTAAAAGACAAAAAAGGTGCTGCGCTTCATGCTTCTCTTACCTAGAAACGTGCCTCTCCATCCGGCACGCCAGCATCAAGACCTTCGCACCTGAAAAGAAGGAGATAAAGACATTAACGAATTGCCACCATAAACAGAACAAAGACTTACAATTAACAAACCCACCTGCCTACCAGCAGAGTGTGCGGCATAACACCATAACACATGGTGTTATGCCGCACACTCTGGCACCACACACACTTATGACAGTCACACTTATGATGAACCCTTAAGGCAAACACACTTATGCCACATGCTCTTACCCAACATTCTCTTATGACACATGCTCTTACACCACACACACTTATGACATAAACTCTTATGAAACAAGATTGTATGCCACACTCTGTTATGCTGCATCCTCTTATGCTACATGCTCTTATTTAATGTATTTAATTGTTTTTTTATAATGAGCCTAATACCATACCTGAGTTCGGTTTCTAAGCATAGATCTGGGATTCAAACCTCTCTTGCTCTGTATGGTCTGGCTTTCAAGACCGGCGCATTGCCCCTGTGCTATCCTCTGTTCACAGTGCTACATGCTCTTACTGTACACATGCCTTGTGTACAAGCTCTTATGATACACCCTCTTATGCTACATGTTTTTATGCACTGTGTTCTTTTGTCACTTGCTCTTACACTTCACACTCTTACACCACATGTTTTTATGCCACACATGCTAACAACACACAACATTCCTCCATGTGTTCATTCCTAATGTGCTCGTATGCCACATTCTCTTGCACCACATTCTCTTACACCATGCAGGCTTACAGCACATGCTCTTATGCCACACACTCTTAAGGCACACACACCCATGCCATGCACTTGAACACCACATGCTTTTATTCCAACATGCTCATCGGCCACTCCTTTCATGCAACACACTTATGCTACCCTCTGCTACACTCACTCTTATCCCACACGCCGTATCATCATGCACTCTTACACCACATGTTCTTGTACAACACGCTCCTACACTATCTACTCTAATGTCACACACTCAGAGAATATATCACATAGGAGCATGTGGTGTAGGAGTACATGGCATAAGAGCAAGTGACCTATGTGTGGAGTAAGAGCATGTGACATAGGCATGTGTGGTATAAGAATATGTAAAGAGTATGTAGCAAAAAGAGCTTCTGGCATAAGAACATGTGTTGTAAGAGGTTGTGTCATAAGAGTATGCATCATCAGTGTGTGTTTCTTAAGAGCATATGTCATAACTGCATGTGGCATAAGTGTGTCAGTGTTATAAGAGCTGTTCATAAGTATGTGTATTGTAAGTGTGTGTTGTGTCAGACTGTGTGGCGTAACAGCATGTGTCATAAAAGCATGTGCTGTAAGTGTGTGTGGCATACAAGCATGTGGTGAAAGAGTTGTAAGGAAGGAATGGTATCAAAGTAAGATAGACACAAGTGATCACACTTCAAGGGTGTTTATTAAACTGTAAAATGGGTGAGATAAACACATATCTAAACCCAAATCTAAGATGGGAGCAAGCTATGACCATCTAATAATAACAATAATAATAATAATAATAATAACAATACAGTCCTTGTGGAGTCTAGTCAAAGAAAAGGGCCTATACTAAAACAAAAAAACTATTGCCAATCCTTACCTCTATGCTATAAAATAGTGTGGGATAATATTCACAAGAAAAAGAAAGAAGTGTTCACAAAATGATAAGTCAGGATGTTATGGTCAGGTTCACCCTTTGCTACATTTTTAACACGGGACAACGTGGGACTTTTGAGCACAGCACACTCCTGGTCTTCTCTGGCACGAGCTCACAGTTCCTTTTCTCTATATCAGCGCCTTCTGTGTCCAAGTCTGTTCTCATGCAAAGACTCTTGCTTCAGAGGGCCTGATATGTCAAAAAATAATAAAACAAAAGTTCCTTCTGTTAATCTTCACATCGGGTGATTACCCTTCTCCCTTGGATCCCCCTCAGCCAGGCTCCAATCTTCCTCTCAGTCGTCAGCCTCCCCAGTCGAGCTCAGACCAACCACTCAATGTGGACATCCCTCAGTCGGGTTCATACTTGCCGTCACAATGTAGTTAACTTAGTTTCTTCACAGAGTGGGATTCACTTCCCTATGCTTTTCTCTTGATGTCAATCAGTCGGGTTCACTACCACCTATCAATCATCTCTTCATTTGTAATATTCAAATAAGTCTTACAGGGTAATTCATAGAATTTCACACAAAAGTGGCACACGCGGCTGGCGCACAGTGTGCGCGTGCGAATGTCTGCGCCAGCCGCGTGCGCTAAAATCGATTTCCGCGCACAGCGTATTCATGGATTTTAGCCTCCAAAACCAGCCGTGGCGCAGAGTGGCACAGTGACCCTGCAGCAGCGCCAGTTACGCCCCCAAGAATGCCCTCGCGCAAGGAAAAGCCATCAAAATTCCCAATTCAGCGCAAAGGGCTGCGCTAACCCTGGACCAGTATACAGGGCTGCCAAACAGCAAACGCCAAGTGGGGAACGTGTATTACTGGGGTGTGCGGGAAGTTCCACATGCGATTTCAGCAGGGTACGTGTATTTCTGGGGTGCGGGAAGTTTAACACGTGATTTCAGCAGGGTACGTGTATTACTGGGGTGCGCGGGAAGTTCCACACGCAATTTCAGCAGGGTACGTGTATTTCTGGGGTGCAGGGAAGATTAACACGCGATATCAGCAGGGTACGTGTATTACTGGGGTGCGCGGGAAGTTCCACACGTGGTTTCAGCAGGGTACGTGTATTTCTGGGGTGCGGGGAAGTTTAACACGCAATTTCAGCAGGGTACGTGTATTACTGGGGTGCGCGAGAAGTGCCACACGCAATTTCAACAGGGTACGTGTATTTCTGGGGTGCGGGGAAGTTTAACACGCAATTTCAGCAGGGTACGTGTATTACTGGGGTGCGCGGGAAGTTCCACACGCAATTTCAGAAGGGTACATGCATTTCTGGGGTGCAGGGAAGTTTAACACGTGATTTCAGCAGGGTACGTGTATTACTGGGGTGCGCGGGAAGTTCCACACGCGATTTCAGCAGGGTACATGTATTTCTGGGGTGCGGGGAAGTTTCCCTCTACACCCTCCACGGCCCCTGCAGGCAGCCCACACCACAGGGGACTACCCTGCACCCCTGGTCATGTCCCGCAGGCAGCCCATCCACCATGGGCATGCCCCCCAGCCAAGCCACATGTCACCTTGCACTATTGATCACCAACGCATTACCCCCTTGCAGGCCCACCCCCCAGCAGTGCAGGGCACATGCCAGCAGGCCCCCACTCATGTCCCACTCATGTCCCCTTGCACCCCCACCCCCAGCACTGAGGGGCACCTGCCAGCAGGCCCCCACTCATGTCCCCTTGCACCCCCATGCCCCAGCAGTGCAGGGCACCTGCCAGCAGGCCCCCACTCATGTCCCCCAACACCCCCACCCCCCTGCACTGAGGGGCACCTGCCAGCAGGCCCCCACTCATGTCCCACTCATGTCCCCCAGCACCCCCACCTTCCAGCAGTCAGGGGCACCTGCCAGCAGGCCCCCACTCATGTCCCCCAGCACCCCCACGCCCCAGCACTGAGGGGCACCTGCCAGCAGGCCCCCACTCATGTCCTCCTGCACCCCCACCCCCCAAGCAGTGCAGGGCACCTGCCAGCAGGCCCCCACTCATGTCCCCTGGCACACCTACCCCCAAGCAGTGCAGGGCACCTGCCAGTAGGCCCCCACTCACGTGCCCTTGCACCCCCACCCCCAAGCAGTGCAGGGCACCTGCCAGCAGGCCCCCACTCATGTCCCCTTGCACCACCACCCCCAAGCAGTGCAGGGCACCTGCCAGCAGGCCCACACTCATGTCCCACTCATGTCCCCTTGCACCCCCACCCCCCAGCAGTGCAGGGCACCTGCCAGCAGGCCTCCACACATGTCCCCCAGCCAACACGTCATCACAAGCTAGATCCCTGGCCCTTATGGCTTGCCTCCACAGGCCAAAGACCCACCCAAGTATTGCATCCTCCCACATAGAAATGCCAATAACATGATACAACCCCAATGGCAAGTATGTAAATGAACACATGTCCATCACACACACACAATGGGTGCAAGTAAATGTCAAAACCCATATCATGACATGCATGAAACCAATGAGATAATACCACAAATGCAAATATAAAAAAATATATATTTAAGATAACATGGACGTAAATCAAATTAAACACACAACAATGGGAATAACAAAAGAAATGGTCCATGTCCGATAAATAATGAAAATCAAGAAAACATAAGCAAAAGAAATCCAAAAAGAAATGTCCAAAGTCACAGTCCAAAAAAGCAAATCCAAGGGAAAATAAAAAGTAAAAACCATTGCTCCATGGTGAACACAAAAAAAATATTAAAAAAGATGAATCCAATGTAGAACTATGTACAATTGAAGAATCCAGGCTCCATGAGCCCAACTTAAGAAATTAAACCTGCCAAAAACTACTACCTAATAAAAAAAACTATATACAAAAATGTGGTGCATTGTCCAAGCGGTCCAAAATAAAGAAAAAACGAAAGGAAACCTAATACTAACTAACTAACTATTTACAAGGGCAGCGGGCAAGTCCAACGGCTCACTTGTTGATGTCCCGGGCCAGGGCATCATCGAACTCCGGCTCGATGTCCCGGAGGCGGTCCTCTTCCATGGCCCGAGGGGTCACAGGGTCGATGAATCTGGATCTCCAGGTCCCTGCGAATGACTTGAGGTACTCGGCCCGCCTCAGGGCCCTACGCATGGAGTTCTCCGCCCTGACCATCGTGAGCCGCGCCTCTTCCGCCCGCCACCGCTCCGCACCTATCTGCTGGCCCAACCGCAGCCACACGGAAGACACTCCCATTCCTGGGTCCTCCTGCCCTATGGCCGATGCCTGCCCCTCCGATGTTGATGGCCCCGAGCCATCATTGCTCCCACCTACAGCCTGCTCCTGCTGCTGCTGTCCATGTGCCCTGTCCGATGGTGCCTGCACATCCTCCATCTGCTGGTCTCCAGTTGTGGTGTCCATCCCTGCTGGACCGCCAACTCCCGACTGTGACAGGGATGGGATCTCCACCAAGCTGGCTGTGTTGGTCAGGCCAGGTCTACAGGGGGCCCAGGTGGAATCTGGGCTGGAAGACGATGTGGAGAACGACCGGCGCATAGCCTCCACAGAGGAGGAGAGGTCAGCCAGAGTGCGCGTCACCTGTAGGAACCCAACGACCAGGGCCCATCCCAGCAGTGCCACGTCACGACGCTGCTCTTCGTGATGGTGTGCGTTCTCTGCCCAGGAACAACGCACGTCATCAAGAATGTCACGCGTGCGCAACACGACTCCCACCAGGACGGATCCCATACGGTCGCGGAACCCCTCACCCACACGTAGTGGAGAGGCAGGTGATATGGCACTCTCCCCTACCTGCGGACGGGCCTGTGACAGGGCCTCCCTGCTGGTGCATGATGGTGCAGTCACAGGGTCAAGGACAGCGACATGCACAGGCCCCTCCGCGGTGACCTGTGCTGCCTCCTGACCCTGGCCCTGGACTGTACCACTTGCACCAGTGGTACTACCCGCACCAGGCCCCATGTGCGGCTCAGTAGCGGGCTCCTCCTCCTCTGTGGAGACCACCAACCTGGATGTCTCCACACCGTCTTCTGCCATTGGAAGCCCCTGTGGGGGCTCACCCGGCCCTTCTGCCACAGCCGTTGTGGCAGACGTGGCACCAGCCCACTCACTCCCGGATGATGGTAATTCCTAGGAGGGTGGCTGGGCCTTGCGTCGCCGCCCGGTGGAGGCATCCCCGCGGTTTGGCTCCACAGCGCCGTCTCCGCCCTCTTCTTCACTTGACGCTGCGTAGAAGGAGACGTAGAACACAAGCATCAGGGTACAGCACAGAATACCCTAGACAGGAAGCAATAACACATGAGTGGCTCTGTCAAATGTCACTTCCATCCTGTCCTTCCACAACACATGGGTCAATGCATGCAACACACATGCAGAAACACTCCCGGCGCCTGCAATCAACATCAACACCCATGTACAAGGGCTCCTGTAAACCAAGATGTTGCCTTCAAAGTCCAACACACACACACACACACACACACACACACACACACTCACACACACACACACACACACACACATGTGCACCACACATGTATATGACATCAGCACCCATTCCTCACCCCCCCTCCATGTCCAGGAACAGAGACTGGCATGCTTTCAGGTGTGCATTCTGCATAGAGGTCCCCATGTTGCATTAAAACACATGCACCTACCATGTGGTTCACACATAACTGGTCCCACATGCATGACCATGATGTCCCTGCACACAGACATCCATACATGGCCTATGTCACACATACAGGCAAGTATCAGACTACCAGCACACTGCAACATGCCCTGTCTCACACAGCAATGCTTGGCCACTTACCGCTCAACTCCAGACGGGTCTGCCTCCGAAGGATCTGGGCGTGGAGCGCTGGGCCTACGCGTTCCAGGACCCTCATCTGGATGTTGCTCAGGCTGACCCGGCCCCCCTCCGTGAGGCGCCGGGCTTTGTTGAGGGTCCTGGACCTGAAGCCCTCCCAGCGCTTCTTGACATGTTGGTAGTTGCGGGTTGCCACCCCTCCGCGTTGATGGCAACCACTACGTCATCCCAGATCCTCTCCCGTCCTTCCTTGTTGGTGCGTCTTGGTCCAAAGAGGGCCTCATAATGCCCCAGGACATGCTTCACCAGGACACCGACTTCAGTGGCAGTGAAGCTGGTGGCCCTCTGCCTCTCTGGCTGGGGGTTGCCAGTGGTGCCAGATGGAGATCTGCCCGACATGGCAACCCCAGAGGCAGGAGTGGGTGGGCAACTGGGTCCTGGGGCTGGGCTGTGGAGCGATGGAATCCCATTCGGGAGTCTTCTGTTCCAGCAGGGGTGGACACAGCAACTGGACCCCTGCAGATGGCTGACGTGCAGGCACCAAATAGCAGGGCACGTGGGCAGCAGGCAGACAGGCAGCAGCAGATGGCTGGTGGGAGCATGTTCGGGGCTCTTGGGGGCAGGAAAATGGCATTCAGGGCAGGAGCATGGTCTTCCATGTGTGTACACGTGGCGAGCTTGATACGGAGTAATTGGGCACGTGAAAATCTTGCACGTCAGTGTGTAAATCGGGGAAAGGCCCTTAGCGCGTAAGCGCGTCAGCACACATACGCAATATCATTGGACCAAAGGCCCTTAGCGCGTAAGTGCATCTGTGACGTATTGTGCACGGGCGTTGCCCTTTCGCGTGTAAAACTTGCCGGGCACCCCTGAAATACACGTACTCCCTCGAACAGGGCCCTTTCGCGTGTGAAACTTCACGCGAACCCCGTAATACACGTACCCTGCTGAAATCGCGGGTGAAACTTCACGCGAACTCCATGAATACACGTACTCCGCTCAACAGGGCCCTTTTGCGTGTAAAACTTCATGCTGTACCCCAGAACTACACGTACCCCGCTCGCTCGCACAGGGCCAATCTTCCTGGGGTTCGCGCGAAGTTTCACACGCGATAGGCCTTGTGTGAGTGGGGTAGGTGTATTACTGGGGTTTGCGGGAAGTTTCACACGTGATAGGCCCTGTGTGAGTGGGGTACGTGTATTTCTGGGGTTCGCGGGAAGTTTCACACGCGATAGGCCCTGTGCGAGTGGGGTACCTGTATTACTGGGGTTCACGGGAAGTATCACATGCGATAGGCCCTGTGCGAGTGGGGTACGTGTATTACTGGGGTTCACAGGAAGTTTCACATGCGATAGGCCCTGTACGAGTGGGGTACGTGTATTACTGGGGTTCGCGGGAAGTTTGACACTCAATAGGCCCTGTGTGAGTGGGGTACGTGTATTTCAGGGGTTCGCGGGAAGTTTCACACACGATTTAGCTGTCAGAGCGGGGTACGTGAATTTCGGGGGTGCGCGGGGAGTCCTACACGTGAATTGGCAGTGTGGGTCCTCCCAGGTGTTCCCTCTACACCCTCCACGGACCCTGCAGGCAGACCACACCACAGGGGACTACCCCGCACCCCTGGTCATGTTCCGCAGGCAGCCCATCCACCGTGGGCATGCACCCCAGCCAAGCCACCTTTCCGCTTGCACCACTGATCACCAACTCATGTCCCCCTGCACCCGCACCCCCCAGCAGTGCAGGGTACCTGCCAGCAGGCACCCACTCATGTCCCCTTGCACCCCTACCCCCAGCAGTGCGGGGCACCTGCCAGCAGACCCCTACTCATGTCCCCTTACATCCCCACCCCACAGCAGTACGGGGCACCTGCAGCAGGCCCCCACTCATGTCCCCTTGCACCACCACCCCCCAGCAGTGCGGGGTACCTGCCAGAAGGCCCCCATTCATGTCCCCTTGCACCACCACCCCCCAGCAGTGCGGGGCACCTGCCAGCAGGCCCCCACTCATGTCCCCTTGCACCACCACCCCCCAGCAGTGCGGGGCACCTGCCAGCAGGCCCCCACTCATGTCCCCTTGCACCCCCACCCCCCAGAAGTGCGGGGCACCTGCCAGCAGGCCCCCACTTATGTCCCCTTGCACCACCACCCCCCAGCAGTGCGGGGCACCTGCCAGCAGGCCCCCACTCATGTCCCCTTGCACCACCACCCCCCAGCAGTGCAGGGCACCTGCCAGCAGGCCCCCACTCATGTCCCATTCATGTCCCCTTGCACCCCCACCCCCCAGCAGTGCAGGGCACCTGCCAGCAGGCCCCCACTCATGTCCCCCTGCACCCCCACCCCCCAGAAGTGCGGGGCACCTGCCAGCAGGCCCCCACTCATGTCCCACTCATGTCCACTTGCACCCCCACCCCCCAGCAGTGCAGGGCACCTGCCAGCAGGCCCCCACTCATGTCCTCCACAACATGTCATCACAATCCACAATCATGGGCCTAATGGCCACCCAAATCCCAACCCACGCCACCCCAGTCGAAACACACAACCAAGTATTACATACACCCCACACTGAAATCCCCATCACATGAAACATCCCAAATGGCAAGTATGCACATCAATACATGTCCATCACACACACACAATGGGTGCAAGTGAATGAGAAAACATGCATCGTGACATGCAGGAAACCAAGGAAAGCATACCACACAATGAAGTATCAAATAAAAATGTATTAGACACAAAAGCAAGGGAATGAAATGAAATCACACAATAATGTAAATAATAAATAAAAAGCTGCATGTCCAAAATATGTAAAAGAAGATGTGTAAAACCAGAATAAAAATCAATCCAAAAGCAAATGGGTCCAAAGAGTCTGTCCTTCAAATCAAATCCAAAGTGAAAAAAAAGAATAATTTATTGATCCATGGTTAAAATAAAATGGCAAATGAAGTGAAATCCATTGTGGAACTATATACAAAGTACAAATCCAGGGTCCATGAGCCCAACCATTGAAAGGAAACCTACAAAAACCCTACATAATGAACAACTATATACAAAAAGGTGGGGCCTTGTCCAAGCGCCCCAAATGAAAAGAAAGACAAAAGGAAACCTAACAGTATATGACTATTTACAATGGCAGTGGGCGAGTCCAACGGCTCACTTTCTGATTTCCCGGGCCAGGGCATCATCGAACTCCTGCTCAATGTCCCGGAGGCGTTCCTCTTCCATGGCCCCGAGGGTTCGCAAGCACGATGACATCTGGACCTCCAGGTCCCTGCGAATGGCCTCAAGGCACTCGGCCCGCCTCAGGGCCCTATGCATGGAGTTCTCCGCCCTGACCATCGTGAGCTGTGCCTCTTTCGCCCGCTGCCGCTCCGCATCTATAGCATGGCCCAACTGCTGCCACACGGAAGACACTTCCCGTCCTGGGTCCTCCTGCCCTCTGGCCAATGCCTGCCCCTCTGATGTTGAAGGCCCGAGCCATCATGGCTTCCACCTTGTTGCTGCTGCTGCTGTGCCTCTGCCTGTGCCCTGGCTCCTGCTGCCTGCAAATCCTCCTCCGGCTGGGGTGCAGTTGTTGATGTGGCCACACCTGCTGGACATCCGACTCCCGACTGTGGCAGGGAAGTGTCCTCCACCAGCCTGGCCGCAGGGTCAGTGGCAGCTCCACAGGGCACCCAGGTGAAGATGGCACGGAGGATGACTGGTGCATAGGGGGTTCAGTTGAGGAGGGGGTCGGAACAAGGTCCAGAAAACGGAGGAATCCGCCCCTGGTGAGCTGTCCCAGTGGGTCAACGCGGTCAACGAGCCATGCGAGAAGACGTGCAGTCTCCTCATGAAAAGACTGCAGGTCAGCTCGCATGGCACGTTGACGCAATGCCACCCCACCCAGGACAGGCTCAACCCGGTGCCGGATCGCCACATCTGCAGGGAGAGGAAGGCCAGTTGGTGTAAGCCGATCCCCTCCCTGAGAACGGGTCTGGACGTAGGTATCCCTGCTGGTGCAAGATGATGCAGTCACAGGATCGGGGACAGGATTACACACAGGCACCTCTGCGGCGGCCTGTGCTGCCTCCTGTCCCTGCCCCTGCACTGGACCACTAGCACCAGTGGAATCCCCACCTCCAGATCCCGTCTCTGTCCCTTGCAGGGCCTCCTCCTCCACCAAACCCCCCACCAACCTGGATGACTCCGTGCCATCTTCCTCCGTCGGGCCCTGTGGGGTCTCAGCTGCCCCTTCGGCTGCCGTGGAGTCCAACTCCAACCTCCGCTTCGTGGACCTCCCCTCGCCAGCTGCGACCTGGGAGGCAGCACCAGACTCCTCACTCCCCGACGAGATGACAACCTGGGAGGGGAGCCAGGCCTTGCGTCTCCGGCTGGCGGTGCAATCCCTGCCGCTGTGCTCCACAGCACCCTCATCGCCCTCTTCATCAGTCGACACTGCAGACAGGGAGAGATAGGACACAGGCATCAGGGCACTGTACAATGGACTCATACACACATGACAGTTGCACATGAGTGTCATTGTCAAACTTCAGACATGGCATCACAATCCCCAACACACATGTCATTTCAAATCACACACATTAGATATTCCACAGCCATATCTCAACAGCCAGCACCATCCATACACATAAAACAGCATGAGCAGGCAAAGGTGAGCCAGACATCACATGAGACACAGGGAGTGCACTAGACATGCACACACGCCACCACACTTACATGCATGTGTACACCTCCACCAAGTGTTGCAGTGATGCGATCGGCATCCATGTCACATCTGGCAATCAGTCTTCTACATATCAGTCTCACATGCATCCATGTTGCATGACAGTTGCACACTTGTCAGATACACATACATGCACATGTACACAGTGCAGATACATGTAGCTGGAACCAACATCCATGTGTGACACCACAACCTTGACAACTGACATACACAGTCATTCAAACATGTGTGCTCACACATCTGCATTTGGCCTGCATGCTTACCCACAAATACACCATCCATGTGTCTCACACATGAAAGGACTTGCATGTGTCAGCCTCACGGCCCTGTACATACACATCCATACATGGCCCTACAAAACCACATGTGCAACCTGCACACTACTGGCACACCACCACACGCACAGCTTCCAATCAGTATGCATGTACACTTACCGCTCGACTCCAGACGGGTCTGTCTCTCAAGGACCTGGACGTGGAGCGCTGGGCATACGTGTTCCAGGACCCTCATTTGGTCTTCCGACAGGTGGCCCCGGCGCCCCTTAGCATCCGCTTCCTTCAAGAGGCGCCGGGCCTTGTTCAGGGTCCTTGACCTGAAGTCCTCCCAGCGCTTCATGACATGATGGAATTTGCGGACTGCCACCCCCTCCGCGTTGATGGCAGTCACGATGTCCGTCCAGATCCTGGTCCGTCCTTCCTTGTCGGCGCGCGACCTTCCGAAGAGGGCATCATACAGCCCCAGGACTTGCTCCACCAGGACACCAACTTCGGTGACAGTGAAGCTGGTGGCCCTCTGCCTCTCTGGCTGGGGGTTGCCAGTGCCGCCAGATGGTGTAGTGCTGGACATGGCAACCCCAGAGGCAGGAGTGGGTGGGCAACTGGTCCTCGGGCTGGGCTGTGGAGCGATGGAATCCCAGTCGGGAGTCTTCTGTTCCAGCAGGGGTGGTCACAGCAACAGCACCCCTGGCTGACGTGCAGGCAGCAAATGGCAGGGCACGTGGGCAGCAGGCAATCAGTTAGCAGCAGATGGCAGGTGGGAGCGTGCTTGGGGCTCTGGGGGGCAGTCATTCGGCCTCCTGGGTAGGAGCGTGGTCTTCCGTGTGTGAACGCATGGCCAGCTTGATACAGAGTGATTTGGCACGTGAAAATCTTGCACGTCAGCGTGTAAATCGAGGAAAGGCCCTTAGCGCGTAAGCGCGTCAGCGCACGTATGCGATTTCATTGGACCAAAGGCCCTTAGCGTGTAAGCGCGTCTGTAACGTGACGCACGCGGGTGTTTCCCTCATAGCACGTGATGATAGAGCACACGTGGAAAAGCTGCACGTCCGAGTGTCAGCGCGTGCAATTGGAGGAAAAGGCGCGTACACACGTAAGTGACGTGTACGTGTGGGCCGGTTTAAAAGGTACGTGTAGCACGCCATTTGCTTGTACGTGCTTTTTGTGGAGAGCGAGTGGGTGGATTCTGTACTTCTTGTCGGTTCACACGCGATTACTTCACAGCATTTCAAGTTCGTACTCCCTGTTACCTCTGACAGCTTTCATTTTTCTACTTTTTTTGGGCCTGTTTCCTCAAACAGTGTTCACTTCTCCTTTTGTCCTGTCTCCTCAGACAGCGTACAATTCTTCTTTTGGCGGGGGTTTTGCCAACACGCACACGCGCATATTTTTCACGTTCTTTTTCCAGGCAGACGGTGAGTTCTGCACGTACTTAGCATCTGTGCTTGCCCCGTGTGTCGCGTACCCCTTCAGAGGTCATTGTAGGCTGCGTGTATTACGCGTACGCTTATTTTTGTGTTTCTGGGTGCCACAGCGTAGTGCGGGCTCATTTTTCCACGCACGTGGTCTACGAGGGGTTGCGTGCATGTTTATTTTTGTTTTTGGGCTGCCTGTGCATTGCGTGACCCGTCATCTTCCCCCAGGGGTCACAGACAGCCTTGTTAGAGCACTAGGGTACGAATTCCATCTAGTACCCTACCCCTTTGACCCCCAATCGCCCAGGACAATAATTTACTTCTCCTCCCATACGCACAACAACATCAGTGCCATGGTTGGGAGGCGACCAAGCGGTAAGGGAGGCAAAGGTGGCCGACCTTCAAAAGGTGGGCATGGTGGGCACGGTAGGGGACGTGGCCAGGATTTGCAGGGTGCCCCTAGACCCCTTGTGTGGAGGACCAATCAGGGACACCCATGCTCCCCCCCCACGGTTGAGGGAAACGTGGCTGAGACCATCCCAGCTCAGCCGTTGTTGGACCAGCCCATTGTGGCACCTGACCTGGCACAGGATGACTCCCTGGCTGACTTCCAGGTCAGCAAGTCTAAGCCACGTGTGGCGGTGCAAGTTGTCACCAAGCCACGTGGATCTGGGGCCGCTATGTCATCTGCTGCCCCAAGTATGCAGGGTGGTGTGGCTGCAGGGGCAGCTGCAGCTCCATCCGCCCCAGCTCTGACTCTCCCAGCCAGGACAGTGTCGGTCCTGGTCCATCATACTGATGTTCCCCCTGCCAACATCACACTTCAGACAATGCCTGCACAAAGTCCTATGGTCAATGTGCATTCGCACACTCCAACAACCCAGTCCACCGGTGATTCTGCCCCTACTGACCAGAGCGGCGTTAGCCACTCTGGCTCCGCTCCACCTTCTAAAAAGAGGAAGAAGGGTGCTCTGGCACGACAGGCTGAGACCCCAGGCACGGCTACACACTCCGGCACGTCAAGGAAGCCTTGCTTTAATGACGCCGAGCTTAATGCACTTGTGAGCTATGTGTTGCAACATAACCACGAAATGGTGGTGACCGCAGGGTCCAAGACCACGCCTGGTCAACGTAAGGCAAACTGGCAGACCATTGCCAACCACATAAGTGCCCTTGGATTTGTGAGGCGCTCAGCTGATGATTGCTACAAGCGGTGGAACGACCTGAAAAGCAGAGCAAAGGACAAGCTGGCCTCAAGTCATGCCGCTACTCTGGTGACTGGCGGTGGGTCTCCACAAGAGGACAACAAACTCACTGAACATGAGTCTGTTGCTGGGACCTTCGTCACAGAGGAACAGATCTGAGGTGTTGGAGAACTACCCGATTATGACACATTGTCCGGTGAGTGTCCATGCGTGTGTGTGTGTAATGCATGTGTATGTTGTTTGGGTAACGGGTTCTGATTGAGTGCCAGGTGAGGGTGTGTGTGACTGAGTAGTATGGGTCACCCATGTGCTTCATCCAAAACATTCTGCGGCCTTGAATTTGGGTGTGACACTATCCCTTCTGCCACCAGTAGTAATTTAGCGCAACATTACGGCAGTTGCCCTTGAGGTGGCATCATGCAACAACATTGTTTGTATTTTTCAGTGTTCTTTCAAGCTGATTGTTTCAATTCTCCCACTTTTGCAACACATCAGCCCTATTGTGACATATGTGACATG
Source organism: Ambystoma mexicanum (assembly GCF_040938575.1). Taxonomy (NCBI): domain Eukaryota; kingdom Metazoa; phylum Chordata; class Amphibia; order Caudata; family Ambystomatidae; genus Ambystoma; species Ambystoma mexicanum. The sequence continues at coordinate 814,638,981 of NC_090933.1, read as the reverse complement.
CTTCTGTCAGTGAAGAACCCCACATAGGCCCACATGTGTCACCTTGGTAGTTGAATGATTTGACCATTCAGGCTGAATGAGAATTGTCCTGATCACATGATGTTTTTGGGCCTGTTTGAATGTGGAACATGCTAGTTGTTTCCTGTCATGTTGAAGTGCGTAACCATTGATGTGTACATGGCCTGCAATCACTGTATTTTTGTACACTGGATGTGTTGCAGTGTGTGGCACATGGCGTATCTTTTCACACTATGTGGCATTTTTCATCTCTTCATGTCCATCTCACATGGATGGGTGACAGTACTCATTCACTGACATATGGATGTACTTGTGGAATGTACCATGGCTATGGTCCATGCCATCTGTGTGATGACATGTGTCATTTATGTGTATAGGACATGCCACTCACAGGCCAATGTGTGATGGCAGTGCTACCCAGCATGCAGCAAATGTGTTGCTCTTCCATCGTGGTGTCATCAGTGTCAGACTTTTGCCTCCCCTTCGAACTCTGTGACAGTGCATGCATGATAGGGTTATAGTCATGTGGGACATGTGTAAAGCATGGACTGGTTCTGTAGCTTGTCAGGCCTATTTGTGTGCTATGGTGCTAATGCCTGTTTCAATTTTTTGTCTTTCATGTTTTTGCAGGGGATGACGCACTTGATGCTGGTGAGGTTGAGGAGATGGTGCAGACCCAGGAGGAACCTGAGGCACAACCGGCCACCAGTGGGGGACGTGGTGTGGTGGTAGGTGAGAACCCACTCTTGCTGCAGACGATTTTGTCAAGGGGTGTCTCTGCGTGCACTTCCCCAGACCTCTATTCAGGTGTTGATTTGGATGATGAGACCTATGTGGCGTCGCAGGTAAGTGTTTCTGGAAGGGGTTCTGTTCTGTCCAACCCACCTGCACCAGGGGTAGAACCCTCTATGGGGATGTCAGTGTTGGTTAGTCAGCCTTTGGCGGTTACGGGTGCAGGGTCACACTCCACAACATCTGATCCTGTTCCTGGGCCAGCAGATCAGAGGGGGAATGCAGTCCTGCAGCCTCAGGCAGTGCTGGCACAGCAAGGCGCAGATCGCCTTGCCCCAAACAGGTGTGGTGCCCGCCGACGCGGTGGCCGTACGCCACCAGGCAATACCGCATGGGAACAATCCATTTACGGTATGGCAACCCAACAGGCAGCATCAGTTGAGATGATGGCTCAAGCAATGGAGAGGGTGGCCACTTCCATTGTCCCCCCTGAAAGGCAGATGGAGCTACTACAGCAGGCAACAGACTCCATTTGCCAATCACACAGGGAGGACATGTTGGCGTCCAACAGGGACAGACGGGCGGCACTGGAGACTCTACGCCAATCGATATCAATAGAGTCCCAGGGCCACAGGGAAGCCCTGAGGGTAGACTCCATCACCTCAGGGAGACTCTTGTTGACCTTGAGACTTCCACTAACGTGAGGACAGAACAGCAGCTGGAGTGGCTCACACGTTCGCTCTCAGCTGAGATGCAGGCAACTCGGGAGGAGATCCGGGCATCACGTCAGGTGCTGCATGGGGATCTCCGCACTATAATCCTCCAGAACGAGACCTTCCACACCCGCATGCTTGCTGCCATGGAGGACCATACCAGGGCTTTGCGTGGGCTGCCTCCCATAGCACCACCACCTCCTGTGGCAGCAGCAGTGGGTAATGAGAGCGACAGCAGCAGTTCTCCCACATTGGCATAGCCGTGCAGGCCATGAGCCCATGGAGGTGTTTTTTTTCCCAACATCCACATAGGCGGCTGTTGGTGCGCACCCTATGTTTGGACCTCCTGGGTGCCCCCCCCATCCCCCACATGACCATTTTCGATTTTTGATTTTTGATTTTTGATTATTTTTTAACAGTGTGTTGCCTTGTGTGGCTCCCGTGGCTTGTCCTGAGTTTGGGTTCGATGCTTGGGTTTGTGAGACACACACCCCTCCTGATTCCCATTTCCATGGGCTTGCAAAGGGTGTGACCAAGTGACAGTGATGTACACAGTGATATTGGGCTCCCATGAGCTGTGTGGACAGTCTGTAGTCAATACTGTGTAGACATTCCTTGTGTATATTGTTGTTGTATTGTACACTGCATGTTGGAATTATGTATGCTTCTGCTTCCATGTCTCCCTCTGAATTTGCAGGTTCATTCTTCATGTCTTCACAAGGCCGTCTACTTTGGAGATGGAGTTCATGTTGTATGCAGTACACTGACAAGTTTTGAAGCCTGCAAGACTACAGTTGGAAGGGGGCGATGTGGTGGCATATTCAGGTTGTAAGACTACGCCTACTTTAACTTAGTACTGTCATGTTTTAGTTATGTTTGAGCTTGTGTAGCTGCATTGTATTGTTGGTAAGTATTTGGTCATGTGTGTTGGCCAGTTTCCATTAGGGACACTGTACTTTGTGACACTTGTGTCAGGTTTTCGGGATTGCTTTGTTTGCTCTCACATAGCATGACATGCCATGGTGTGTTGGGTGGTGGTGCTGGGGAGGGGTTGGGTGACATGGCACTGTTCTCATGTTGTATTTTGCAAGGGGGTAATGCATTTAGCAGCATATGTGTCTTTTGATGACACAGCATTGGTGGTGTTTCTGTAGGTAGGGATGCACACATTGTGACACTTCCAGGTGACCAATCTCAGGCTGGTATGGTTGTGACAGTTCACTGTCCCTTGTGTCATCATTGATTGTCGGCTGGTATGTGGCAGGGCTGTGTGCACTCCACAGGGGTGTGATTCTAAGTGAAGTAATTGGTCACCAGCTGCGTTCGGGCTGCCTCACCCCGTGCCCTTTCCCCTCCCATGCGCTGTGGGTGTACATGTGGTTGGGGATGTGGGGGCACCACCATGTCCACCGGCAGGCCCCGGCGTGTTGCAACGTTCTGCAGGACACATGCTGCCACTATGATCCTGCACACTACTGGGGGAGCGTATAACAGCTGCCCGCCAGAACGGTAAAGGGAGCAAAAGCGTGACTTGAGCACTCCGAATGTGCGCTCCACTATGCCCCGGGTTACAATATGGGCTGTGTTGTATCTTACCTCGGGTGGCGTTGTGGGGTTCCGAATTGGCCTCATCATGTGGGTGCTCAGAGGGTAGGCACTGTCCCCTGGGGAGGTGGTGATGGGTATCATTAGTAGGGTTGTGACATTACTCAGTATCTGGCATGCATGCATGTGCTGTGGCATTTATACTCACCGAGCAGCCATGTATCGCCATGCCGCCTAGCTTCTAGGTCCCGGTTTAGGGTTGACATTCTGAAAATGAAACTGTCGTGGGTGGACCCTGGATAGTTGGCATATACTGAGGTGATGATTCCCTTGGCATCACATACTACCTGGACGTTGATGGAATGCCAGTGCTTGCGGTTTCTATAGATGTGCTCTGATGCCCTGGGGGGACGTAGAGCCACATGGGTGCAATCAATGGCACCTAGGACTTTGGGGAATTGTGCCACCCTGTAGTAATCCTGGACGGCAGCCTGCCTTTCTGCGGGTGTTCTGGGCAGGTATATGTACCTGCGGACTGATGGGCGTGCAGTCATGATGGCCAAGACCTGGTGTAGGCAACGTGACTGCATGGCCTGTGACACCCCCACCACTATGGCACTTGTCCGCAGAAATGATCCGGTGGCCAAAAAGTGCAGTACATTGAGGACCTTCTCCAGGGGGCTGAGTGCATGGGAGCAGGGGGTGGGTGATGTGAGGTCATCCTCCCACTCACTGACCAGGTCGAGTATTATGTGAAAAATTCTGCGCCTGACTATCCTCCTCCTCCTCCTGCGATATCCCATGACCACTGCTGCTAGGAACGGTATGTTCATCCTGGTGTCTGAGCTTGCTTGTTGTTTGCGCGTACTTTTATGCTGCGCGGGTCCACGTTCGCCCGCTTCCTGCTGGCGTATGTGTTTCCGGATTAGTGCGTCTTTTTTGGTGCGTGCGTGTGGGCGTTCCGCTCATTTGCCTCCTGTACTTCCCCCGCCCACCCCAGTAATACATGTACCCCGCTCGCCCAGGCCCAATCGCGTGTAAAACTTCCCGCGAGCCCCTGAAGTACACGTACCTCGCTCGCCCAGGCACAATCGCGTGTGAAAATTCCCGCGCACCCCCGCAATACACGCTATTTTTGACACAGTGGGTGTCCGTGTTTGTCGCGTACCCCTTTGCACGTCATTTGTCCTAGAGGGCCACAGTATGGGACATTCATCAGAGCTGTATATATGGGCTTTTTGTTAGCGCAGGGACGCTACCGCCTGCCTTCGTGTGGCAGACATGTGTTGTTGTACATAGTTGACTTTTGGTTTGTGTCATGAGATCACCATTTTACTGCTGGGGGTTGGGGGTGCAAGGGGACCTGAGTGGGGGCCTGCTGGCAGGTGCCCTGCACTGCTGAGGGGTTGGGGTGCAAGGGGACATGAGTGGGACATGAGTGGGGGCCTGCTGGCAGGTGCCCTGCACTGCTGGGGGATGGGGGTGCAAGGGGACATGAGTGGGGGGATGCTGGCAGGTGCCCCTCAGTGATGGGGGGTGGGTGTGCAAGGGGACATGAGTGGGAGCCTGCTGGCAGGTGCCCTGCACTGCTGGGGGTGGGGGTGCAAGGGGACTTGAGTGGGACATGAGTGGGGGCCTGCTGGCAGGTGCCCTGCACTGCTGGGGGGTGGGGGTGCAAGGGGACATGTGTGGGGGCCTGCTGGCAGGTGCCCTGCACTGCTGGGGGGTGGGGGTGCAAGGGGACATGAGTGGGGGCCTGCTGGCAGGTGCCCATCAGTGCTGGGGGGTGGGGGTGCAAGGGGACATGAGTGGAGGCCTGCTGGCAGGTGCCCCTCAGTGCTGGGGGGTGGAGGTGCAAGGGGACATGAGTGGGGGCCTGCTGGCAGGTGCCCCTCAGTGCTGGGGGGTGGGGGTGCAAGGGGACATGAGTGGGACATGAGTGGGGGCCTGCTGGCAGGTGCCCTGCACTGCTGGGGTGTGGGGGTGCAAGGGGACATGAGTGGGACATGAGTGGGGGCCTGCTGGCAGGTGCCCTGAACTGCTGGGGGGTGGGGGTGCAAGGGGACATGAGTGGGGGCCTGCTGGCAGGTGCCCCTCAGTGCTGGGGGGTGGGGGTGCAAGGGAACATGAGTGGGGGCCTGCTGGCAGGTGCCCCTCAGTGCTCGGGGGTGGGGGTGCAAGGGGACATGAGTGGGGGCCTGCTGGCAGGTGCCCTGCACTGCTGGGGGGTGGGGGTGCAAGGGGACATGAGTTGGGGCCTGCTGACAGGTGCCCTGCACTGCTGGGGGCTGGGGGTGCAAGGGGACATGAGTGGGGGTCTGCAGGCAGGTGCCCCTCAGTGCTGGGGGGTGGGGGTGCAAGGGGACATGAGTGGGACATGAGTGGGGGCCTGCTGGCAGGTGCCCTGCACTGCTGGGATGTGGGGGTGGAGGGGGTCATGCGTTGGGGATCAGTAGTGCAAGGTGACATGTGGCTTGGCTTGGGGGCATGCCCATTTCTTTCTTTCTTTCTTTCTTTATTTTTTCGTAACGCGCCGAAGCTTGCAAGCATCAGGGCGCGAAAAAAAGACACAAGGACGAAGATTAACGGGACGGCACAAAAATAGATTAGAGAGAGGAGGAGCAGAAAGATGGCAATATGATGCAGTGTAGTAGTTGCCTAATTATTTGAAGAGAAAGGTCTTCAATTGCTTCCTAAAGAGTTGGATGTTGCCATCGTGGATGGGCTGCCTGCGGGACATGACAGGGGTGCAGGGTAGTCCCCTGTGGTGTGGGCTGCCTGCAGGGGCCGTGGAGGGTGTAGAGGGAACACCTGGGAGAACCCACACTGGCATTTCACGTGTAGGACTCCCCTGCACCCCAGATATACACGTACCCCACTCGCACACGGCCTGCCGCGTGTGAAACTTCCCGCACATCCCCGAAATACAAGTACCCCGCTCGCCCAAGGCCAATCGCGTGTGAAACTGCCTGCGCACCCCAGATTTACACGTACCCAGGCCAATCGCGTGTGAAACTTCACACGAACCCCAGGAATACATGCACCCTACTCGCACAGGGCCTATCACGTGTGAAACTTCCCATAACCTCAGATTTACACGCACCCCGCTCGCCCAAGGCCAATCGCGTGTGAAACTTCCCGAGCACTGTCGAAATACACGCACCTGCTATTTTTGACACAGCGGGTGTTCGTGTTTGTCACGTACCCCTTTGCACGTCATTTGTCCTAGAGGGCCACAGTATGGGACAATCGTCAGGGCTGTATATACGTGCTTTTTGTTAGCGCACATTTTGGCGCACTTTTTTTTTAATGCGCAGGGACGCTACCGCCTGCCTTCGTGTGGCGTACGTGTTTAGGCCTGTGCACGTCTTCGCCAGTGCGCTGGTTTGCCCTATTCGATTCCATGAATACGTGTTGCAGGCAGGCGTGTGGGCGTTCCGCACACTTGCCTCCTGTACTTCCCCCGTGACGCCCACATTTTCACACGTTGTTCCCCATTCCGCGTGTCACGCCCCGTGTTACGCCTACCTTTGTTATGTGCGGCGCGCTATGTGCGCTTTCGCTTGGCCGTAGCTCATGCCGTTAGATGACCTGTGCGCCGGCGTGCGCCACGCAGATTTTCAGCGCACATCTCGGTTTTTACTCGCGCACGGACTTCCATGAATCGATGTGCGCGGGTTTTGCTGCGATTTTCGCACTTGCACTGCGATTCGCACGGTTTCACACACTTGCGCGGGATTTTTCAGCACACATTAACTCCATGAATCGGCCTGTTAATGTCTTTTTAAACAATCTCACATTGTTCATGTTCGGTGCCCCTCATCTGTGCACAGATCTTCCAAAGCCCTTGCCAATTTTAAAAAGCGACTTCTGAAAGGTGCTCACGAATCGCCGGGTCACTCTGTTAGCCTATGGCATGGGTGAACAACATACGGCCTGCGGGCCAGTTGCGGCCCGCCATGGCATTTTGTCCGGCCCGCGAGGCACAAAGACTTTCCTAATGGAGTGCGGCCCGCAAGCAAAATCGGCCGCCCTCCATTATGAAAGTCTTTGAAACTCTTCTCTTCCAGGCCGGACAAAACACTGGCCCTCATTGGCTCAGGGCACACGCACCACGTAGCTCCTATGAGCCACGTAGTGCGTGTGTGCTGCACCAATGGAGGGCCAGCACTACGGCTGGCGTGGCCAGTATGATTTGATGCCGGAAGGCATATCAGCCTTGCCACACCCACACCAACCGTAGTGCCAGAGACCTCGCCAGCGTTCCAGCTAGCCTGCCTTCCAGCACGTCCGGTAAGTGGTCTGTTTGTTTATGTTTGTGTTTGTGTGCCGGGTCTGTTCTGCTGTATGTTTGTGTGTATGTTTGTGTTGTGTTGAGATGCGGGGGTGGGTGGTGAGTGTGCATGAATGTTTGTTTTTGTATGTTTGTGTTGTGTATGTTGAGATGTGGGGGTGGGGGGTGTCGGGTGTGCATGAATGTTTGTTTTTGTATGTTTGTGTTGTGTATGTTGAGATGCGGGTGTGGGGAGGGTGTCAGGTGTGCATGTATGTTTGTTTTTGTATTTTTGTGTTGTGTATGTTGAGATGAGGGGGTCGGGGGTGTCGGGTATGCATGAATGTTTGTTTTGGAGTGTAAGTGCAGTGTGTGTTGAGATGAAAGGGTCTGTATGGGTGCATGCTTGAGAGTGTGTGTGCTGAGTTGGGGGGTGGGGGGCTCAGGTCTGTATGGGTGCATGCTTGAGAGTGTGTGTGCTGAGTTGGGGGTGGGGGGTTCAGGTATGTATGGGTGCCTGTTTGAGAGTTTGTTTGCTGAGTTGGGGGGTGGGAGGGTTTAGGTCTGTATGGGTGCATGCTTCAGTGTTTGTGTGCTGAGTTGGGGGGTGGTGGGTTTGGGTCTGTATGGGTGCATGCTTAAGAGTGTGTGTGCTGAGCTGGGGGGTGGGGGGTTCAGGTCTGTATGGGTGCATGCTTGAGAGTGTGTGTGCTGAGTTGGGGGTGGGGGAGGTTCAGGTCTGTATGGGGGCATGCTTGAGAGTTTGTGTGCTCAGTTGGGGGGTGGGGGGGTTCAGGTCTGTATGGGTGCATGCTTGAGTGTTTGTGTGCTGAGTTGGGGTGTGGGGGGGTTCAGGTCTGTATGCGTGCATGCTTGAGAGTTTGTGTGCTGAGTTGGGGGGTGGAGGGGTTCAGGTCTATATGGGTGCATGCTTGAGAGTTTGTGTGCTGAGTTGGGGGGTGGGGGGTTCGGGTCTGTATGGGTGCATGCTTGAGAGTGTGTGTGCTGAGCTGGGGGGTGGGGGGTTCAGGTCTGTATGGGTATTGGTTGGGGGTGGGAGCCATGGGGCATAGTGTTTGGTTGGGGGTGAGGGACATGGGGCATAGTGTTTGGTTGGGGGTGAGGGGGCCATGTGGCATAGTGTTTGGTTGGGGGTGAGGGGGCCACGGGGCATAGTGTTTGCTTGATGGGTGGGGGCCAGGGGGCATAGTGTTTGCTTGGGGATGGGAGCCATGGGGCATAGTGTTTGGTTGGGTGGTGGGACATTGGGCATAGTGTTTGGTTGGGGGTGAGGGGGCCATGGGGCATAGTGTTTGGTTGGGGGTGAGGGACAAGGGGCATAGTGTTTGGTTGGGGGTGGGGACCTTGGGGCATAGTGTTTGGTTGGGGGTGGGAGCCATGGGGCATAGTGTTTGGTTGGGGGTGGGGGGCATAGGGCATAGTGTTTGGTTGGGGGTGAGGGACATGGGGCATAGTGTTTGCTTGAGGGGTGGGAGCCATGGGACATAGTGTTTGGTTGGGGGTGGGAGCCATGGGGCATAGTGTTTGGTTGGGGGTGAAGAGGCCATGAGGCATAGTGTTTGGTTGGGGGTGAGGGGGCCATGGGGCATAGTGTTTGGTTGGGGGTGAGGGAGCCATGGGGTATAGTGTTTGGTTGGGGTGAGGGCCATGGGGCATAGTGTTTGCTTGAGGGGTGGGAACCATGGGACATAGTGTTTGGTTGGGGGTGGGAGCCATGGGGCATAGTGTTTGGTTGGGGGTGAGGGGGCCATGGGGCATAGTGTTTGGTAGGGGGTGAGGAGGCCATGGGGCATAGTGTTTGGTTGAGGGTGAGGGAGCCATGGGGCATGGTGTTTGGTTGAGGGTGAGGGATCCATGGGGCATGGTGTTTGGTTGGGGGTGAGGGAGCCATGGGGCATAGTGTTTGGTTGGGGGTGGGAGCCATGGAGCATAGTGTTTGGTTGGGGGTGGGAGCCATGGGGCATAGTGTTTGGTTGGGGGTGAGGGGGCCATGGGTCATAGTGTTTGGTTGGGGGTGAGGGGGCCATGGGTCATAGTGTTTGGTTGGGGGTGAGGGACATGGGGCATAGTGTTTGCTTGAGGGGTGGGAGCCATGGGACATAGTGTTTGGTTGGGGGTGGGAGCCATGGGGCATAGTGTTTGGTTGGGGGTGAAGAGGCCATGAGGCATAGTGTTTGGTTGGGGGTGAGGGGGCCATGGGGCATAGTGTTTGGTTGGGGGTGAGGGAGCCATGGGGTATAGTGTTTGGTTGGGGTGAGGGCCATGGGGCATAGTGTTTGCTTGAGGGGTGGGAACCATGGGACATAGTGTTTGGTTGGGGGTGGGAGCCATGGGGCATAGTGTTTGGTTGGGGGTGAGGGGGCCATGGGGCATAGTGTTTGGTTGGGGGTGAGGGGGCCATGGGGCATAGTGTTTGGTTGAGGGTGAGGGAGCCATGGGGCATGGTGTTTGGTTGAGGGTGAGGGAGCCATGGGGCATGGTGTTTGGTTGGGGGTGAGGGAGCCATGGGGCATAGTGTTTGGTTGGGGGTGGGAGCCATGGAGCATAGTGTTTGGTTGGGGGTGGGAGCCATGGGGCATAGTGTTTGGTTGGGGGTGAGGGGGCCATGGGTCATAGTGTTTGGTTGGGGGTGAGGGGGCCATGGGGCATAGTGTTTGGTTGGGGGTGGGAGCCATAGGGCATGGTGTTGCACTCCAAGAGTGAACCCAATAATAAAGCTAAAACAGGCCCAGTTAGGAGATGAACATCCTTTGCTTTTTGAGGAAACCTGACTCAACAAAGGCCATACTCCTCTTGGGCAACCCAAACAGCAAACTGTAGCAGTTCAAATTAACGGAATGTCCAATCAAGGGTCAATAAAATATATATAATTTAATTAAACAGACGATATACAATAAATAAATTGAAATAAATTATAACAATGGAAAATGTGTAGGACAAAATGTAAGTTTGAAATGCAAATAAAAATCGTTACCCCTCAAAAACATATTCTTTTTCCATGTGTTTAATACAAATTGGGGGTTGAAAAAGCCTCCTGCCACGCCCCGCCTACCGCCCCGCCCACATTTACTTTTCGGCCCACTATAGCCATCATGTAAGGTACTTTCGGCCCTCTGTTAAAATCAGTTGTGCACCCTTCACAAAAACACTGTTTGCAAGGCATTCCCCTCAGCCAGGCGCCAATGCCTGTTTTATAACTCCCTCAGTCAGGTTCACAATTTCACAATCATTCAAACTTCTATAATGTGTCAAGGACTTTCAATTGCACAAGGGGTTTGACTTGGCCCTTGTATGACCACCTTGACACCTCACAGTGGACTTCCCTATGGCCTCTTGGTACTTGTTCCAATACTTTCGTAATTTCACATTCTCGTTATTCAGAAGATGGGTACCAGCTAGAAACCTTCCAATGAGTGCCCACGTGGCGCTGGACCTCTCTATCTCTGGTACCAAGTTCGTTCACTACAAAAACCTCCATCTATTTATCTTCTTAATGTTACCATTGGAACCTTGAGCCTAACACAGTCCGGTCCACTATCAGGTTCTTCCGACTCACCGGCTATGCTCAACTCGTTGGTGTTTCTTTTGCTGCTGGTGTCAAGGATCGTACCACATTGGCATTCATGTCTCTCCATCCTAGCTGCCAGTGCGGGAGGTTTCCATATACCATTGAAAATCTTTCACATCATTCGCCTGCTGCAATTCCCAGTCTTATGTTTCCTTTGTCAGAGACTTTGCGGGTCAGGGTTGAAAATGGCATGGGCAACTCCCTCCTTGACGTCCTTTCAGGTCTCCCCGCCTTTCTCCTTCGTTTGAACTGCCATCCTGGAATAGCTGTTCTTCATGCGTTTGGCCTTGCTCAGAGTGTGCTTTCATGCTCTGCCTTTTATCCCTATGGGGAAAGGGAAGGTAAGTTAGGTGTGTGTAATTCTCTGTAATTGCCTGACTCTGCCTGACCCTTGTGTTGGGATATGTCAGGTATACGGCTCTGGTGTTAGTCCATCGTCTTTCATGTTAATCGGTCTGTTAGAAAGTGTTTGTGTCATGAAAGGGGGGGTTCTAAATATCCTATGAGGTTGGATGGAGAAAAGGTGTCATAAGGAAGGTGTATCGCGTCTCACCCTTCGGTGTCCCATTTCAACTCCCCGAAGACCCCTCACACAGGTGATCCTCCCACGCTGGTCCAACCCTAGGAACTGGATCTAGTAGCGACGGTCGTGTCCTGGCCACCTGGATGACAGATCCCCAGGAATTTCCATGTGACACACCTTCATTTTTCTCACAGAGTACATAACATAAGAGCATGTGACGTAAGAGGGTTTGGCATTAAAAGAAGTTTCATAAGAGTGTGTGCAATTAGCTTGTGTTGCATAACAGCATGTGGCATAAGAGCATATGTCATAAGAGCATGTGATGTACTAATGTGTGTTTTATGGTTGTGCGTGTAAAAGTGATGAAAGAGTACATGGCATAAGAGCATATGGCATCAGCATATGTGGTGTAAGATTTTGTGGCATAAGAGCATGTGGTGTAAGAGAAAATGTATTAAGCGTGTGTGGCTAAAGAGCTTGTGGTGTAAGAATGTGGGATATGTTGTTTAACACCGTCAGAAACTCCTTTTTCAGTCAAAGTACATTTTTCTATGGTTGCTAGCAGGTCTTCATATATTTGGTTTGCAATTCGTTTACCTTATTACACATTTCTGCACATTAATGCTTATTCATGCGGTAACAGGTACACTGTTCAATGACTGGGTTTTTGTTTGCTTCTTTAGCACAGTACACATGTTTGCCTTTTATGAATTTCTGTACTCTCACTTTAACAGACATCCCACATGTTAGGAATAGTGTATCCATCAAAAAAAGAGAAAATAACACAAAGTAATGCTTTACATTGTGCAATTCACCAGGCTGTAAAACACATCAGTCTCAAAGACACAGATGAAACACTAAAAGTTGCTGCACGGGATAAAAGACACCCAAATCTAGTGTTACAACACAATTTGAATGTGTTCCACTGGTATGTTTTGTTACATTTTACAACTATGTCAAGAAAGTCAAATGAGTCGAACAATCTGTTTGCGGTAGCATTTATGATTGGTAGAACACATATGTAAGTTATTTGTTTCAACATTGCTTGTAAAGTGGCATAGACAGTAATCTAGGTTAGAACACAAGACCTTGTATTCCTATGTTCATTTCGGGAGTATGTAACTAATTGCATCATCATTCATCCTGTTTGGAGATTCTGTGATCACAATATGCCAAATAGTAGAATTTGACATATTTCCACTTTTGCATAGAAAACAAAGTCTACTTCTCAAAAGGATTTCTAATCTTTATCTCTTCTGTTAACATCAAGCCCTTTAAAAACTAACTTTGGCTTTCAGAGCTTTGGGCAATGAAGTCTGTCGTATAGCAGGGTAGTTTCTGTAGTGAACAATTCAGCATGAGTCCATCGTACAATGTTTATGCACTGTGATTCATCTTTGTCATGACATTCTGGATAACAGACTTCACAGTTGCATCAGGTTTTGTCCTCAAGAATGTTCTAATTATCTACATCAGAATACATAAATTTTCCATACCCAAGACTCAGCAATACATATACTCGACAATCATCTTCCATGAAGCATAGATCTTCATTAGCTGAATCTGTCTGAATCTGGATTGTTTGTTATAGTTGATTGATGAACCAAAGCCATGCATAAACTGCACCAAGAATTTGCTGAACATGTTTATATTTATTGATATGCCAAAGCAACATGAGGTTTCTGTTGGCTTAACAATATTTCACATGCATGTTAACCTGAAGCTAAGGCACCATATGAGACCTGCCTCACATGAGACATTTTGAGAAAGCAGTAGCCTTCTGGTTCAAATGTGCACTTTCAACCTGTAAGCTACCAAACATGTTTCTCGCACATATTCACTATTTGATAAAGGATAACACTTTGTCATTGTTCAGGAAGCACAGACAGCATGGACATACAATGGCAAACACAAGCACCTGCAGATGGCAACAAAGGCAGGAAAATCATTCTCATGTATGACAGCAGGAACCTGGGCCAACATGGTGCAACACTGGAGGCAAGAACAGGTGCCAGAGCCACAGACAGGAATAATAGGTTCATGCACCCGCATGCTGCAATTCTGGAGGCAAGGAAACAGCCCAAAACAAAGTGAACAGGAAAGAAGATCAAAATCCAGTGAGAGTGCAAACTCTCAGAGTAGTTGGACACTTGTGGCAATTTTAACAAGGGCTGCTATGTAAGCAATGCCCCTTCTGTTGCACTTGCTCAGAGTTCCAAGCCTAAAGCTGTCACCAGATTACCTGATCTTGACTCACCTGATTCCAGCTCCATCTGGGCCTGTGCGCATCTGGCCGTTTCCTTGCTTCCCATTGAAGACCTGAGCATTTATCTGGACATCGAAATCTCCAAGCATTTGGGAAACCGGAGTTCCAGAACTCTTAACTAAACACCTACTTTCAAGACCTGAAGACCTGAACACTTCCGGGGACACTTACCTGGACATTAAAGCCTCAGAGCATTTGGGGAACCGGAGATCCCAAACACTTATCGAAACAGCTACTTGGACTTTTGGAGCACTTACCTTTATACATATTCTGGGAACTGCCCAATGTACTGGACCACCTCCACATACACCATTGGATTTATCCAATCATCCGTCCTTAGTCTTATGTCGGAGAACCTCATCTGGAAAACAAAACAGAGAGACAACTGTTGTAATGAACATCAAATAAAGACTAATGCTCAGACCAAAGCAAAATATTGTACAGCTTCTAGCAAGGAGCTCCAGCACAAGTCGATGTCAGGAGCCTACATTGTTGATACGAGAGAAGCAAACTGGGCTGAGTTACTTCCAGCACTCACAAAGATGTCTTAAGGTGCACTAAATAGAGTTTGGGTAAAACAGGGTGGTGAGGGAGTGTCACGTTTCTTGTAGTGACGTGCATGATATATATACAAGGAAAAAACTTTAGTTGCAGGGACGTTAAGGTGAGTTAACCTATAAATTATGTTATGTCTAATTCCATTATTGATGTAATCAGTTGTATACAATGTAATTAGATTTGTCACCAGTGGTGTCATCAGTAATGTGATTGGTAATGTCATCAGTGCTCTCATACAAAATGTAATTAGCGATGTCATCAGTGATGTGATCTGTGATGTCATCATTGCGGTCATAGGCTGTGCAACCGGGGACATGTAGTTGAGGTGGCTTTAGTTGAATTTCAGGGGTTTTGTTGAGTTAAGTTCTCACCTTAATGTCCCTTCAACTAAAGTGTTTTCCTTGAATTTCAAAGATTTTGTTACAATGTATTGCACACCTTAACATCCCTGCAACTAAAGTTTTATCCTTGAATTTGAAGGGTTTTGTTATTCCATAAACAATTGACATTAATACTACAGACAATTGGGCTAATGAAAACGATGTATCATACATGTGTAGAAAGTAAAATAAAAAACATTGTTCAACCACATTCCCATAAATAAACATGTTCTTGAAAAACTTTCTTTGCATATTTACTTAACTTTTTAAAGTGTTTACATTTGTATGCACTGTTAATGGATAGAAAGTTATTAAGGTGAATTTTTTCTGCTTGCTTCACATATTCATGGAATCATCCACGCAAATTAACCGAATACAGAGTTTGTGGCCGGAACGCCCCTGACACACCCCTGCCCAAAGCTATTCCAACCACAGGTAGGGAGCTTTGTGAACACCTCAATCGCGATACAATGCACCCTGACAGGACTGCTTGCAAACACCCAGAACCAGACCAGCATCCCGGCGGGGGTGCATCGGGTCTGTAAGGAACTCATGGTGGCAACAGTAAAGACAGGCACAATTGATCACAGTTCAAGGGTGTTTAGTAAACTGTATATGCGGTTGGCAAAATGCCTAATCTAAACCTTAAGATAAGTTAGGAGCAAGCTACAACCTTCAAATAATAATAAGGCATTCCAAGTGGAGTTGTGTCAAAATAAAAGGGCCTATGCTAAGAAATACCTATGGCCAATCCTTACGCTAAATCGCTAAATACAAATAAAGAGTGTGGGATAAAGTTCACAAGAAAGAAAAAAGTGTTCATGATTAATATGTCAGGATGCGGTAGTCGGGGTCTCCCTTCCCCTCAATTTTAGCATGGGAGAAGGCGGGACTCCAGAGCACAGCACACTCTCGTGCATTCCCAGCACAAGCCAACATTTCCACTCTCAGCTATCAGAGCCTTTGATGATTAAGTCTCTTTTATACAAGTCTCTTGCCTCAGAGGATCTGATCTATCCCAGAATTAATAAACAAAGCTCCTTTCTGCTTGCATGTTAGGTGATACCATTCACCCCTGGGTCCCCCTCTTCCGGGGTAAGATCCACAAAAAGGTATTTGCAATGAAAGGACCCTCAGTAGTTATGTTTCTTTACTTCTGAGGGTATGATGGGTTCAAAATAATAAACAAAAGTTCCTTTCTGATTGTACTTGAGGTGATATTTCTTCACCCTGGGTCCCCCTTTTCTGGGCTCAGACCCCTCTCGAATATCAGACTCCCTCCATGGGGTAACCCTGGCTTTATTCAAAATATGTCTCTGTTACATTCACATGTCCATTGGGTGATGGCTTCTCACCCCTGGATTCTCCTCATCCGGGATCAGAGCCTTCTCAAATGCTTGCCTTCCTTCCGTCGGGTTATTACAGCCATTTTAGCACAATATCATCTGTGACACTCACTAATCTTAATGTCTTTTATGTAGTTCATTGTGGACATCCCTCTGCTGGGTTCACTCTACTCAGCACACTGTTTATCAGGACTTTTGTCTTCGACCCCTCTTTATTGGCATCCATCCATCAGGTTCCCTCTTGCCAACTTTGTCAATTTAAAGAATTTCTTGAACAGTTCTTATGATGCAGGACTCACTTCCCTTAGGTTCACAATTACCTGCCAGTCAAAGACTTTCGAATTTACAGAGGATTTTACTAGACCCCTGTAGGACCACTCTGACCCCTTTCAAAGATTTCCCAAGGTCTTTGGGTAACAGTAGTTTCAACCATAGGGTAATAGGCCCGCATTTTCTGAGTGAGCACCCACCTGGTGCCTGACTCTTCGGTAGCTGGTTTTCCTCCTCTTGTATAAATAGTTCTTTGGACTTTCTACATTTAGCCGTTTGCTACTTAGGTTCAACACAGCTCGCCCCTCAACTCACCGGCTGTGATGAACTGCTTGGCTTTTGCTTCTCTCTGGAGTCAAGATCGGTACCATGGTGGTAAGCATCTCTCCCTGGCCTGGTTATCATTGGAGGAGGGCCCTGTGTACCATTGACATCTGCTGCAACACACACTGGCTATTGTTTGTGGTCTTCTGATTCCTTCTGCAGAGGTTTCACAGGCCTTGGGCAGAAAGGGCAAGGTCGCTTCTCTCCTTGTCACCCTCTCTATTCGTGCCGTCTTTCTTCTCCTCTTGAACTGCCTGCTGAGTTAGCTCTCTCGGTGTGTAGTCTGTCTTGCTCATATTGTGCTCTTGTGCTCCACCTTGTGCTCCACCTTTTATCCCTGTGGGGAAAGGAAAGGGCTGTCAGGTGTGTGTGTGGTTCTGGTCAGTTGCTTGACGTTGCCTCACCCTTGTGGTGGGACATGTCAGGAAAACAGCTCTCGTATTTGTCTGCCGTATTTCGTGGTGTGTGAAAGTGTTTATGTCAGAAAAGTGGGAAGGGGTAGAGCAATGTTCCCTCTAAGCTGTGCGCATGTGAGCTTGCCCAGCTTCCTTCTGGGTGCCACTCAGAAGAATTTTAGCAGCGCACACAGACAATTCCCACCTATTCAAATAAGATTTAATAAGGCACAAGTCACAGCAGGTACCTAATATTTGCTTTCTCTCAAAATTAAGCTAAATTATACTAACTAGTCTTGATTTTGTGGTGTAACCTATTGACATTGTCCTACTATGCAAGCTTGACATTGAACATCTAAAAAATCTAAAAATAGAATACACCCACACAAAGTTAAAAATGAATATGAAAAATTGGCTCCATGAACCAGAACATGTAACTAAGATATGCCTGCACACATTAACTAAATGTTCTTCCCTCCCCATCCAGGATGCTATTTTTGACTCTACCACACAAATATCGGTTACTGACTGAGTAAGCAAGCTACTAGGATATTTAACCTTATCCCATGCTTTTCATGCTTCCTATTCTTTGTACATATGTCACACAAGCACTCTGAAGAGCCCCCCCTTGCAAGTTAACGCATTTGCCCTCTAAGGATTTAGAATAGGCAAATGTCATGCTCAGCATCTCCTACTTTAGCATTGTTAGCATTACCCTATGAGTGGAGAGCAACAGTACAATATGATATTTTATTTATAACACGCTTAATACCCAGAGGTTTCTAAGCGCGGACATGGGGGTCGAACCTGTGGTGCTCCATGTCATCTTATTGAAAGGCATGCACGTTGCCCCTGAGCTATCCTCCCGAGTATCATTTACTTGGCTTGTAATGGGATATTTGGTAGGGACTCTGCCTGGCATTATTCATATATAAAATTAGGACAACAATATTCAGATAACTAGAATGCTTTTCACACAATCTGAAACCTTTCAAAATGTTCAAAGTTCCATGGGGCATAGACCTTAACAAATTATATGTTAACTCTTTGCTATACAAAAATGGTTTCAATGAGAACTTGTCGAAACCTACTGAACAATTGAAAGGTGGGGTATGTTGCAAACAATCTTGTAGGCACTTCATAGTAATTGTGCACATGCAGATTTATGACATTTTCTTAAATTGCACATATCATCATTATCAGGCTTTACATTAGAGTTGCTGGAGTTGCTTGCAAAGTATTGTGGGTATGCAAATATTCCAGTTAGAGTTTTTCTTCTACAACCCCTCTCTTTTACAGAGCCCAGTCAACTAATATTGGAGGCTAGCACAGGAGCTCGGTAAAGGAACAGGTGGAAGGGAACAGGAGAATACTCCTTCGGGTGAAGAACAAATCAGCAACTTAAAAAAAGAAAATCAGATATTTTGGCAGTACTATACAGTGAAGGAAAGGTGTTTGTTTGCTCAAGGCTAGGAAACTATAGTAATAGCCTAGGAAACTGCACCCTCTAGTTCTTTGTAGGCTCAGCTGCTGAGGGCTTGCATGTATTGCTTCTAGCATGTCCATGCATCTTGTTCAACTGATAACAGCGTATTTCCGAAGAAGGGTCGCTAGTTAAAGAAGAAGATAATAATAATTTAGCATTTATATAGCACTACGAACCCTCAGGCATCTGAGCGCTGCATATTATTACCCATGATGTGTGCTGCACATTTATCAACGTCGGAAGGATGAAAGGCGGAGTTTGGCCCTGCCGGGATTTGAACCTGCGTCAGCAGTCTCTGCACAGATGTCAAAGTTCTACTCGCTGTGCTATCGGACCAGCTTGGATCTCAATATGGTCTAACTGTTAGAATTGCTGCTATTGAATTAAATGGCAAATATATGTGATTTTATTTAACAAGGCGCAAGAAACCTTGTTGATTTTGGTCTAGGCTGTGGTGATCAAGGGTGGGCAAAACTATAGGCTGTATTATGTGCCCTGTAATTTCACTTCCTATGTCAGGGTTACAATCAGGGCTCCAATATGATTTTACTCCATACTTGGAATCAAAAGCTTTTTCAGAGAGTAAGAAAGTAATTGGCTTTGCCAGTAGGGATATGCTTATTAAAATATGTTTGTTCCCCGTTCAAATTCCTCTTGGGATCGGGCAGTAATATTATACGAGTTCCTACCACTGACATTGCCCTGTTTTTAGTAAAATGGTATATGCCTCATAGTTGTAAGGCTGGTTTTGAGTAAATGTCACAACTTGCAGAATGGTGCTTGCCCTCAAACAGATCTAAACTAAACCCGTGTGTGGTGGCTATGCCTAGGTAGCGCTGATGGGCCACTTATTTAGGGTGAGGGGATAGGTCAAGAAACTTGCCCTATCACTATTCTATCACAGTGAATGTTGATTATAAGATTGTGCGTCATGTGCTTTGTAAATAAAATCTGTTCTACTTTATTCTTTTTCTTTGCTAAGCATCTAAAAACAACAATCTATAAACATAATAGATGTTTAAAGAAGCTCTCATCGGTTGATGAACCGTCTTTAATCAGTGTACCAACTTGACATTACCAAGGTAACGTGCTTGGATTCTTCTTTTTGTGTTATTAGAAGAAACTACTCAACCTTTTGACCAACCCAGTGGTTTATTGCTTGGAGAAAAGGTCAAACCAGTCCTGCTTTCACCATTTTTACAGTCCAGGCCTGGTTTGACCCCAAAAGTCAAAAAAGTATGTCCCTGGTACAACTTGCAGAACAACATAATGTGGATAGTAAGCAGAAGCTCAGAAGTTCAGATCATCATATTCTGTGGTGCAGTTACTCTGATGCAATTATCATCCTCACATAAATTATGAGAGGCATTTTCTCCTAGCCCTTGAATTACTCCATTAAAGTGGCACATGAACTCCTAATGGTATGCTTTCTGACAACATTCCTTTCAGTTGCAATTATTCCATTTGCAAAAATTGCATGTCTGACTTTTTTGACAACCGCTTCAGTGTTTAGCGATACTTGTTTTTTGCAATAAACATGAGTTTTTTCGCAATGGCATTAAACACTTTCTGCATTGTCCATGAGCAGTGTTGACAAATGAATAGCCACAACTAAACCTAGTGTTTATCCTGAGCATGCAAAGCTTTTTTGTGCATAGATGTTTTTCTCTCTGCGCAGAAGTACATTTGGTAGGTACTATGGCATATCTTGAAGTTTTGGACTGGTTGATGAGCTCTCTTTATAATCACATATAAAATATATGATTTGTTTACCTATAGGTTTGGAAAAAGAGTTGTAAGATGCTCCTTTTACACTGACTTGTAAAGAATTACGGTGGTTGAGAAGGGGAAATGTCCTTCCGAACTCTTCGGTGATGCCATCTCACTAACTACGCATGCTCACAAAGTAGCTAATACGTTATTCAGTTGCGCACATGGAAAATAATGTGCTCACGAAGGCTAATCATTTCCGCACTTTGGGAAAAATTATTAGAGGTAAAATTGGTAGAGTGTCAAAGTATTCTACAGGGTATTTTCTCTGATAGTACTTTCCACATGAGTGCCTTTGAAACCTTTCCACTTTGTTCCGTAGATCAGCATTAATATGCTGAGCAGGAATATAACAAGTAACACATTTTTCTAGGAACTCCATCACACAGCCATCACTTTCTTTCCCAAAATGAGGAGCAACTTTAATCCACAACAGCATATGTATATGTGGAGCTCCATGTACCTGGTTCTCTTTCCTCCAAAACAAATGTTCCACAGTGCCTAATGGACAATTTTCTTCATTACATGTAACGTGTAACATGGCTAAAAATCTGTGATGAAAGAATCGCGTTACACTTAAAGGGTCCATTGAATGCAATTCTCCTGGTGTCATGTGTTCTATGTCTTCTTTCTGTAGCTTACTTCCACAAATCCACTTTGCAAGGTCATTCCAACCATACACAGCACAACTTAAAGTCACAAATCAAGTTGGAGGGCCACGTTTCTGATCAAGCATCTAATCTATCATTGTAGCTAGAATATTGGTACATTTACCCTCTAAAAATTCATTTTTTTCTTTCACCTGATGCAGCATATCACGTGCAGAAATGTTTTGAAATCTAGTTCCGGTCTGAAGTGTATGAGCAAAAGCATAACATAATGTTGAAAATTCACTTTCATACAATAAGGGAAAAATATATTCAGCATTGGTGCAAAATCAGGAATTTTCAGAATACATTCTTGTCCAACGATATTCTGAAGAAGAGATTCAAACCTTTCGATCATAAAATCTGCCTTCTGTACCAGCAGGAAATCATAGGGAAACAACAAGCTTCTAATGTCTTTTCCCAGACACTGATTTGTGCACTTTTCGTTGCTTTCATTTGATATAATTCTAAACTGTCACCAATGATAATGCTAATGATAATGATGTATTATTTATATAGCGCCTTAATCCAAATGACTTCAGGTGAGTGTAGAGGATGAATAGTTTAATGGTACTAGAAACTATTCCCTTTTGCAACAGATAGACGTTGGCAGTGACCTTCACTGCTTTTGTTTTTTGACTCTACATCAAACATAGACAAGTCTGGTACAGTCTGACTGCCTTTGTGTAAATCAGTATAAAGACGTTTCTATTGCTCCAATAGAAACGTCAATGTGTTTTTTTTACCTTTCCAATGTCTATAAGCTCTTATCTTTATTGGCAACCCCAGGTATTAAAACAAACAAAAAATCTGCAATGTCATGCTTCACTCCTAGAGGGTTCACATTTTCTTTCAAATTGAGAGGTAAATAAGCATCTTTGCCCCTCACACCTTGCACTAATGATTATTTAGGCAGATTTGACATCTTTGTTTGCAATCTAACAATAACTTGGAAAGGATGAACAGTTTGCAATGAAATCACTTCAAACGTGTTCAATTTTCAATGCGCACCAGGGATATCAGGCACTGCCATGTCATTCAAGACACTTCAGGATGAATACTTCTTTGATTATAAAACCCAACACAGTGGGCCTCATTATAACAAAGGCGCTGCCGCAATGAAGGGTGCCGGTACGGGACTGGCACCCTTCATTACTGGATGCCCTATTACGAGGTTCCGTTATTAACAGGCCCATTATTAGCGCCATCCCCATACCCATTGAGCCCTATGGGGGCTCAAATGGGAATGGGGAATGGTTCTGTGCATGAGGAATTACCGAGTCCTCCAAGGTCGGAATGACCCAGTAATTCCTCATTCACAGACCCCGGTATGGAGGCAGAAAAATTAGATCCTTTGAAAGCATAGAATCAGCATTTCCTGCTTCCTGTAAGTGTTTCATCTACGTATACATACACTTTAAAATACATTATATTTATCCTTTGAATTGTACAAACTAAACATTTTACAGTTCCAGTCAGAAGTGTTTGATTTAAAAGTGAAAGAGACATACTTGGTGTTTTGTACTCCTACAGTTTAACTAGAAGGTATCTAATTTTAGTATAATGTGCAGATATCATCCGTAAATGACGAAACTGACTCTTACATCTACATTTATCAAGACAAGCTAGACAGTAACCCAGAAGTCCTTTATTCACAAACTTCAGTCATCTATTCTCTGTAGCATCTTGATCGGTCTTTGAACATTATAATTTGTGTGCATAACTTGCAAAAATCTCTAACTCACAATGCTTTTTAGGTTTTATTCTAGGCTGACTTAAACTTTCCATTTCTGTATTATCAGACCTTAGGATTTCTTCTTTTTTAGAAATTACATAATTTTGGACTTAGCAAGGGGAACATTCTTTCCTTGAATGTAACTCTCCTCATTTAAAAATCTTTCTGTATGAGAAGTGTGTTTCCATCCTCCACCAAACACGTCACAGAAGTTGTCACGTGTAAGTGCATGAGATCTTTATATATTTGTATAGAATGGTGTAGTCGCCTTAAGTAATTGCTTAAGTTTGTCCAATATGAAAATGAACAATTTTCTTTATATGTGAAAAGCTTTTATAATTATTAGTTCTACTTTTTTCGTTTGCAAAAAATGCTTTACCACATATCTAGATTTTGGTTTCACACTTCTACAAAGATTTGTAAAAACGCAAGAGTGTTACATTTTCCTACATATATCTTTATTCCTATGTTTCAAATTAATAGCACATTTGCTGTCTTTTCTTCTAAAAATCTTCTTTTTGTACAAGCTTCAAACAGATTTGATACATTTTTCTTTTTTTTATTAAATGTTCATTATTAGTGTTTTATTGGTTAAATATAACCTTTAACACTTTAAAGCAAAAAGAACAATAGCACAATGACTTATTTTACATACATTTCCAACATGAACTATAAAATATCATAAAACAGAGATCAAAACACAAAGTAAACAATCCAATACTTTAAAATACATATAAATCCAAGATAAAAATTGATTTAAAAAAATACATTCAATACAATAACTTCAAGAGTTCTACCCATATATAATAGATGGTAACATTCATAACCAGATTTCTTCCTGCATATAAAGTAGACCAACATTGATTAGTGTGGATAAAATTCATACCATGCACCAATTTCATATAACCTTTTTCAAATATAGAAATTAGAACAATACAGTCATTCAAGGGGGAGCTGGAAGTCTCAAGTTCTTTCCCACATAGCCTACAGAGCCCTTCTTTAAGTGGGATATTAAACTAAACCATTCACCCTTGTTAGCTGAAGTAGGCAATTGGTTCAGTCTTAAGCATACTGTAAACCTTCTTACTTTAGTGCTCTGTAAACTATTAATGTAGGGATGTGCTGAGTTAGATGGACATGCTTGCAAAGAAGATTCCATATAACCAGATTTCCCAGATACATAGGAAGAATGTGCATTTCGGTCCCAATTCCTTGCCTTTTTTATTTTGTTAAATTTAGTGTCTAAATTCTCATCAGGCAAACATGAGCATGATTTCTGTGTGCCATAATTTTAAAGCAGGTTGAATACTGAAGTTACCCTCTTGGTCTAAAAAGTAAGAATATATTGAATTGGGATTACTTCGCTTCATCATTAACTTGATATAGAAATTGCATGCCGCTATTATTTTGTGGAAAGTGATATGAGACCCATTTCGGAGAAAGCAGCTTCCACCGGCACACATTGTGACAGAACTAAAGACATCCTCCATAACTTCCCTTCTAGACCATTAAGCTAGGTAGTTTCTTTAGCAGTATAAACCTCAAGACCATACAATGCACTTGGAATAATACAAGAGGTATATAGTTTTAATAGGCCCTCAATAAACAACCCACCAGATTTTGAAATAAATTATCTTATTGCCTTGAACTTAGCAGTTGTTTTACTTGTCATAGATTTGTTTTTAAACCTCTTTATCCAAATTGTTCAATATGAACACTCTGAGGTAATAATAACTGGAAACCTCTTCTATCATAGCATTTTGAATAACCCATTATACCTTTTAATTGCTCTTCAATTTAATTTGATCGTCATTATTTTGGTTTTGGATACATTTATTATTAAGGCAGGGTGTACAGAACATTGCTCCAAGGTGCTGTAGCCCAAACGCAGTTTGATCGAGGATTACAATGTCATCTGCATATGAATGCCAGGCCTTACAGTGTGTTGAAATGCACAAGGGATGGTTGTTACAATTCTTAAAAACGTCCTCAAGATCTGCAACATATATGTTAAACAGCACCAGGGCTAATGTGCAGCCTTGTTTTAGTCCGTGATTAACCGACAACTACTCACTTAATGAATCTTCCTGATTGACTCTAATCTGTACCATATTCTCAGTATAAAAGAATTAAAAAAATATAAACTTTGAGGGTGTACATTACCTTTCACGATCTTCTTCCACAAAACCACGATATCGAAGGCATAGGTAAAATCAACATAGCATACAAAATGTACATTAGTCTTGGCTAATTAAGTGCAACGAATAAAGTGTGTTAAGGTCCAGATGTTGGATAAAGTGCTATAGCCTTTCCGAAAACCAGATAGTTGATTGCAAAAAAATCTTCTTTTCATCAATCCACAAATGAATATAGCCCAAAAGTAGTTTGCAAAAGATTTTGGCATTTAAATCAATCTTGGCTAGTATTCTTTAATAGGGTGGAGAGTCTCTTCAGCCTTTTTTGTAAATTGGTATCAACACTGACATATTCCAAGACCTGGGGAGTTGCACTGTGCTAACAATCTCTCGAAAGATAATATAAAGAATGCCATCTGATACTTTCGTATTGGTCTTGAGTAATATATTCAGAAGATCGTTGGGTCCAGAGCTTTTAAATGTTTTATGCTTTTTTCATTTTCATCCTATATAAATTTAAGAGTCCCTGTCACTTAAGTCCGAATAGCAGCTACTCTCCTCTATAGTTTTAGCTCGATAGTAGAGGGACAAGATATGCTCTTTCCACACAGAGATAGGATTAATCTCTCTGACACCTAAGATGCCAGAGTTATGTTTGTTAAAGATGTGCCAAAATCTTTGCATGTCCTTATGTTTTAGAGTCATGTACATTATTTTCCATTGGGCAGAAGGCATAGTAACTCTATGCATCCTATGCCCTCTCTTAAGCCACCTGTCAGTCTTATTTCACTACATAATCATAACTGGAAATCATGCACATTTTTCCTAACCCAATAAATGTTCGTTCTTAGCTCTTTTTTCTTAAACACAACGATTTCATCAAAAACATTCCCATGGGGACATTGATTGGAGATGATTATTTTGTGAACATTTGCAATCTGATGCACTGAGGTTTGGACGATTTGATAATAGTTACCTATTTTGCCAAAAGTAGGGTAAATGTCTTGCGTCAAAGCATCTAACAACAGGTGATTAATTTTATGCAAATTATATTCAGTCCATTGTATGCGACTTCCATTAGTATTAAGATTGTAATTGCCCTCTAGTTGCCTTCTTGGACACTTTGTGTCCACTATAAAAGATCGTTCCATTCCATTATTACATGTTCACTCAGTTTGTTACATATAAGACGCAAATTGTAGATGGATGCAAAACCCGAATAGTTGGTTAAAATGAAATCAATCCATGAGAATTGCAGTCTGTTAGTCCATGTGTAATACTGATCTTTTTTGTTTACATTAATCATTTAAAGCAGTTGGTAAGCTTAATAAAAACATCTAAGGCTTGGTGTAAATAATGATATCATCTTCACACAGACCAATAACCCACATGTTAAATGTATTTTCCATGTATGAGTGATCCTGTAAAATAAAAACCTCCAAGAAGGGGTCGAGAAGTGCAGGTAATCAAAGTGCAGCCAGCAGGTGGCTCAGTGCAGGTAATCAGAAAGTGCAGCCAGCGGGTGGCTCATAAGTGCAGAGAGAGGGCACCATAGGGTTACAGATACAGACCCCAAGTGCTGGCGGAGCCAAGAGGCACCTAGTGTGTTAAACATAAAACAACCATAAGCACTTTTGTTCCAGAATCTAATTACAATCTGATGAGGGGTCGGTGTGGGCAGTTAAATCAACTCCATCAACGTTATTTTCTTCTAATAAGTTACCTCTAATTTGTATCACAGAAGAGACCTTGGACACTATACGTTTAATGAAATTCTCTGATAGTTGGGCATCCAACCCCCCAGTACTTTTTGTCTATAGTGTTCAGGTTTATCATTTAAAAATATTTATATCCGAGACTTAAGTAATCAGAGCCTTGGTTCATAACAAACTCAGTGATAATTGGGGACACAAAATGGAGTACTGCCTAATTCCGACCCCAAAAAGTATCTGGGATCTCGAAAGCTTGTGAGTGGTAATTTTTCTTAATATCGGAATACGATCTATTAATTCAAGGGCATTGGTGCAGTTCAAAAAGGGTCTGGCAGAGGTAGCATACAGATCCACAAGTTGTATCTTGTCTGAATTCACATTAGTAAAAATAGAATCCAGATCTATGTTGTGTTATTAAAGTGATCAGTTTTGCCAGAAAATCTTTATTGTTTATCTGCATTCCCCAGCCATTGGATCTCATCGCTAATCTCAGGTCAGATCCGGGGTGTTCTCAAACAAGTAAACCGTATTTCCACCTGTTACTACACTATCAGAGCAGCTCTCTTTTTGTTTCTCTGTTCATTATTTTGCACTATTTCAAATCTGTTGGGAGTCTCTTGACATGTCATATTTTTTGGGAAGCCTGAAGCTAAGGCCTGTGAGGCAACTTTATTTTGTCTGAAAAAACCAAAGGACTTCAATAATACCTGGCATGCTCTAGCCATAACTTCACAATACAATTCCCAAACCACTTCTCAAGAGAAAAAATGTTCTCTCCAAAATTACTAGTTCAAATTCACTTTCCAAGTAAGCTGGCAGAATCCACAAATCTCCACAAATAAGAAAAAGAACATTGTGGGCCATCATAACCAAGTTAACATTAGTCAGGTGCACTGCCTCATAAAACTTCTTAAATTTAAAGGAACATTCAAACACTTCCACAATTCTAACACAGTAGAAAATCACAAAATTGGGTCCCAGAAAACACCTTAATATCCAACTACAAAGCACATACACAGTTGCAATATTTGTCAAGTGTAGAGTTATGCTGCTTGTTTGACACTTGGGTTTTTGTTTTGCACACCCATTAATATCACATCTTCCAATGTCAGTGAAAAACAACCTTTAATTGAAAATATATTGTTTGTCACACATAACCATGGCATAACATGTGATACTGCTTCATCACTCTCCTAAAAACACTGAACTCAAACATGGAAAACCCTATTTTCCTAACAATACTTATAAATGTGACTAAATCATACACCTACACATACTTAATTCATCTTAGACATACAACAGTTCATAATATACATACAAAATAGAAAAACACACAATCACACACCTTCACCTGCTCGAAGTAATGAATAGATCTTCACAATAGCCAAACAAAGAACATTTGTACACCCTGAGTTCTTCTATCAGAATGTCAAAATTACATAAAAAGGCCATTTTCATTGCTTTCAAAAATCAATAGCACAAAAAGAGGACTGTAGAAAGCAACAAGTAAAATGCCCAACACATTTATATTACAACCTATAACAGTCAATAACCCCAACACAATCATTCCAAATAATACTTTGTAGAACATGTACAAACACAATTAAATCAAACATTTTTTTTTAATTTTTAAAATGACATAACCATGGCTATAACCCTGGTTACACGGTGAGGACCCTCCTATAGACGCAGGTACACGTACATTTTTCAAATGCGCTGGAAAACACATATTGCAAAGGTTTCAAATTTAAATCACACATGCCATGATGTGAGAACATCCAAACAGAAACAAATGTAAAAATCTGTGCTAAAACATCCATGAAATGATATGATCACTGCACAAAAATACAAACACACATAACCACGGATAGAATGAGCAGGATCATGCCAGCGGCTACCAAAGCCAGCCACAAAGTAGGCCATACGATTGGAGCGTTCATAGCCATGGATCGAGTCATCCCCCAGTATTCACGGCTACTCCTAACCTCTTAACAGATTCAAAAAGACATATTACGGTGTAACAATTCAAAGAACATAAAGATACAAATGAGGGCATGGAATCAGGAACACATGTAGCATTGTGCAGTGTAAAATCAATAAAACAACATGATCAATGCACAGAAATTTGAAGAGCCATGCCTGCGGCTAATGCGATAGTCATAGACGCGTCTACAGCAGTCAAAAATACACAATGACCCATTGGCTTAGTGGTAACCGTGGTTATCCATCAGACAAGACACTACGGGGTCGATTCATGGAACAAACGTGCGCCGAAAATCCCAGCGCAAGCAGGAGCAAGGAGGCGCAAGCGTGAGAAATCAAGCGCACATGCACGCGTGCGATACAAGGAAGGCGCTGCGCTAGTTTCCCACTGGTCGTGCGCCAAATCCATGCATGTCGCACACGGGCATACACATCATCAAACGGCGTGTGCTACGCGCACAGCAAAAGCGCACATAGCGCGGCGCACACAACAAAAGTGGGCGGAACAGTGGGCGTAACACGCGAAATGGGGAACAACGTGTGAAAAAGAAGGCGTAACTGGGGAAGTACTGCAGGGAACTACACGGAACGCCCACACGCACGCGAACAACCCGTATTCATGGATTCGAATACGGGAAACCCGCGCACGGCAAAGATGCGCACAGGCGTCAACGCGTCCGCCACACGAAGGCAGGCGGAAGCGTCCCCGTGCACAGTATAAAAGTGCGCGCAAACAACAAACACATATATACAGCTACGATGAATGCCCCATTTGTCGCAGCACTGATCGTGGGACACCGCAGGAGGAGGAGAATAGCCAGGGCATGCATTTTCTCACCACGGACAAGCCTTTTTGGGATGCCTGACGACCAGGTCTACGGCAGGTATAGGTTTCCACCCCACATCATCCTAGACCTTACATCCCCCACCCTTTGCTCCCAAGCATTGAGCCCCTTGGAGAAGGTGCTCAATGTCCTGCATTTTTTGTCCACTAGGTCATTTCAGCGGACCACTGCCATAGTGGGGAGGGGTCGCACAGGCCACGCAGTCACGCTGCCTATACCAAGGTCTTGGCAATCATGACAGCGCGCCCCTCAGTCCGCAGGCACATATACATGCCCAGAACATCCGCAGAAAGGCAGGTCGTGGTACTGGATTTTTACAGGGTGGCACACTTCCCCAAAGTGCTCGGTGCCATATATTGCACCCATGTGGCCCTACGTCCACCTAGGGCCACTGAGCACATCTACCGAAACCGCAAGCACTGGCATTCCATCAACGTACAGGTGGTATGCGATGCAAAGGGAATCATCACCTCTGTCTATGCAAACTACCCTGGCTCCACCCATGACAGTTTCATATACAGAATGTCTGCCCTGAGCCAGGCCCTGGAAGCTGGGCAGCATGGTGACACATGGCTCCTAGGTGAGTACAAATGCCTGTGCACATGCATGCAAGTCACACACAGACAAATACCCAAACCCTAATAATCTCAACTATTATCACCTCCCCAGGGGACAGTGCCTACCCTCTGAGCAACCACATGATGACGCCAATCCGGAATCCCACCACACCACCCCAGGTAAGATACAACACGGCCCATATTGCAACCAGGGCCATAGTGGAGCGCACATTCGGAGTGCTCAAGTCACGCTTCCGCTCCCTTGACCGCTCTGGCGGGCAGCTACTCTATGCACCCCCAGCAGTGTGCAGGATCATTGTGGCAGCATGTGTCCTGCACAATGTTGCAACACGGCAGGGCGTACCGGTGGACATGGTGGTGCCCCCACATCTACAACCACAGGCACAGGCGCTGCCTATGGGAGGGGATAGGGCACGTGGCGAGGAAGCCCGGACCCAGCTTGTGGCCACATTTTTCACCTAAACTCCCACCCCTGCGGAGTGCACACAGGCCTGGCACATACCAGGTGACAATCGATGATGACAAAGAGACAGTCAACTGTCACAACCTTACCACCCTGAGATTGTTGCCATGGCAGTGCCACATTGTGTGCATCCCTAGCTACTTAAACACAAGCTATCCTGTGTGACAAAAGGCACACATATGATATATGATATGATATGGCATTTGTAACATGCCTATACACAAGTGTTGCAAGGCGCAACGAGGCAGGGAGGGGGGAACAAGGGAAGACAGACAGCGATCCTACTAGGCCAGGTGTCATTTAGATCGCGCAAGTGCAGGGGTAGGTGGAAGGGAAAAGTGCAAGGGGGAGGGTAGGGGGGGAGTGCAGAACAGGGTAAGTAGAATGAAAAATAAATAAATAGGCCAGCTGGTGGCAAGTGCAAAGGTAAGTGCAGACAAGTGCTGTGAAGGGGGGGCTGTAGGGATACAGAGACAGTCCCGCAGTGCAGGGGTTGCCAGGGAGGCAGTGCAAGTGGAGAGTGGCTGGGCCAGGGACCGAGGTCGTTGAGAGTGGCCCAGTTGCAGATTCAGTGCAGTTTCAGTGAAGAAATTAGCAAGGAAGAGGGGGAGAGAAAGCAGAAGCAAAGAGGAAGGTGTTGAGGTGCTTCCTGAAGTGGAGATGGTTCTCCTCAAGTTACAGGGAGGCAGGAAGGCCGTTCCAGAGGGAGGCCCCTGCCGCAGAAAGAGATCTACCCCCAGCTTGTTGCTTTGAGAAGCGGCTGACCCTGACATGCAAGGTGTGAATCACTCACACCTGCAAAACAGGCCATGACCATCACTGTTATGTCACTCAAACCCCCCAAACCACAACATGACATTGCAAGCAATAGCCATACACCAACACAGTACCAATAAGGTACACATTGCCATGTGAAAAATGTAAATTGGCATCAGACAATGATGCCTGACATGGAATCAGATGAAATGACTGACCAACAACCTCCCACCCAAAATAAGTCATTCCCAAACACATCACAAAAGTAGTAGCCGCAACATAACAAAGAATGCCTGTCTACTTGCACATTGTGCATTGCAAAATCAACACTGCAGCTTCTGTGTGCTGTGTCCAACTCCTGCAACACACTGCTCAGCGCACAGCACAGTGAACAGCCATTGTGTGTGATGCACACCCTGAGCATCACATCTAAGCGACAAACCACATCAAAAAGCAAAATAGGTATGTACAGGATCCATAATTGGTGACAGAACATGTGCTACAGGGACACAGTGGGCAGCAGAAGGCAAACAGAGTGTACATGTGGATATCGAAGGGTGGTTGTACATGTAGTGCATCATAGTGCGAGTGTGCGGGTCAGCAAGGACATGCACTCAACATATGCATGTGCAATCAATTGACCATCAGTGTCCTCTACACATCACATGTGAACATTCACCATGTGTACACCCCAGCATGTCAAACCACAACTATCCCCTCACACCTGAAAGGTAAATACAACACATGAACATGCATTGATCAGCAGAACACATCATGTACATAGGATACCACAATTACAATGTCAGGGTTCCCATCACACTGCAGGGCAAGGCAACTATCAACATCAGAACACCCCCCCTCCCTCACAAATGACCATGACCCACTGAACAACTGCACCTGGGTCATGGAGCCTTCAACCCTCAATTTCACCTGGCCACAAGATCACCATTCCCTTTCGTCACCATCTCCCACCTTGTGTGTCAAAAGTTGCCTGCACCCTCAGAGTCCACCTTCATTTGCAAAGACACAAAATCCAAGGCAGAAAAACGAACCTGAACAGCCTCCAGTAGATGACTTGAAGTAGCAGTACCTCACAAAGTCCAAGTACTACCACAATGATGTAACAACCAAGGTAGCACAGTAAAACAATGTCACAACAGGATGTGAACCATGTGTGGTACATAACATAGAATGATGCACCACGAACGGATGTGTACTGTCACAGCTCCTGTGTACAGGCGCAGGAGTGGCAAGAAACAACCAACCCCACCGTGGCCTGGGTGCCTGCAAGGTCAAACTCACACAGGCCTCTGAGACCCTGGTGGGGAAGGAGGGTCAGGGATATGCAGTTGGGACAGCCGTTGGCATACTGGATAACTGGAATGAGGGGCAGGAGAGGGGAGTATGAATGACACGTGAAAGTAGGGAATCCACTAAAATGGAGTACTTGCATTAACACATACACAATCATAACAAACTTGTACATCATTGTCAGGGCCTTCCGGAGACAAGGCGCAGGAGTGGCACAAACCAACCACCCCCTCTAGGGTTTTGGCGCCTGCAAGCTTGGGGCTTACACAGGCATCCGCAACCCCAGCGGGGAAAGAGGGTTAGGGAACGTTGGTTGGATAGGTACGGGAAGCAGGAACACCGGGTAGAGGGTACAGGGTTTAGAATTGGATAGGACTCGGGGTGATTATGGAAAAAAGAACATACCAAATTGAATTACACATTCATCCATGCACCAGTGCACCCCCCAGCAAGCCTATGTAGAGCAGTTTGAAAGAAAAACAACAAGACACTCAGCTCTGGTTTTGAGTGCTGGCCTCCTGCCTGCGCACTCTCAGGTCCGGTTACAGGAGCACTTCAATACTGCAAAGAGAGCCACAGTTAATAATCTGTGCGTGCCCATAACACACAAACACACCACCAAATATGCTCCATAGCAACAAACTATTCTACAAACAGACAATCTGGTGTGGATGCTTCGTACCCATACGTAACATTATCCCTGTGATGGTTCATACACAGTCAATGCAGTAAGTCAGGCGCCGGTGGGTGCGCGGCAAATGGAACACCAATGTGTCACGATTCACACAACATGCAATGTTCCCTGGGTAAGCAGACAGACGCATATTGCAAGGTATGACTTCAGAAAAGTTGTGTCCCACCATGACCGTAAAAAATAGGCAGTGCATGTTTTAAAATGTACATGGAAATGAAGTGCACTGCACCCGAGTCTTTCCCTTGCTGTATGTCCCTGTGAGGTGCTCCTTTCCATGTCTCGGAAGGCAGCATGGGTGATACAAGTGCCTCAATGGCCCATGGTGGACCGGAGGGTATGTGCCACTGCCCCTGCAGGTGCCCCAGACAACCTTACAATCAACTAGCCATCAGTCCACCAACACATCTCAGCTGTATTGTGTGCTTCAACACCAATATTCGTTCAAACTCACCATCAGTGCTGCTACTAAGCCTGCATGTGCAACTGGCCTGGTGGAAGCTTTGCTGTGTTGTGGCCCCCCTGTGCTGCTCACCTTGCCTGGAGTTCCTTGGAACACGTCAGCAGTCCTAGGATGTATGTCTGCAATCCCTGTGCCTCTGCTTGCGCACACATGTGCATGTGGGCACCAACAAACGTGTCCAGAATCCAGACGTCTAATGGGCCATGTCTGCTGGCAAAGGTGGTCTGGAGGCTCATCCCCCTGCAGAAAGGGCATGAAACACATGATTAATGCTTCAGAGTCATCTGTGTTTGTCTCTTCAGGCATCTCATTACTGGACCATGTCAGAGACGTACATCAAAAATCACACCATCAGTCCGTCTTTCACATCCAAAGTGTGGAACACACTATCTACAGCATGAGTTGCAACAAGCACGTGTACAGTAAAGATAAGAAACATACTACACAATGCATAGCAATGAATGTACACATTAATCATGAAACACCCCATCTAGCAAAAGCAGAACAGTGGTCAATAACACCACAATCATCCCCACTAGGGGTGTTAACACAAGTTACACAGCACCAGACATGCCACAGATATGACAGTCCTAAGCCCTTGTGTTACACTGAACCATCCTTGCGAGCCCATGGATAAGGGAGGCAGGAGTGGCTTATGTGAGTCAAGGACCCCAAGCAGCAAACACATACACAAGACAAGCCTGAAAGGCCCAGCTGGAACAGACAGTGGATGCTTTCAAAAGCCACAAAGCACCACACCGTCACATGAAAGCACAATAGACAAGAAATTTTAAACTATATTAACTAATTACACTAACTATGAAAAACCTACATTACCTAATTAAACTAACTATCAAACAGAAACTTAACTAACTAAACTAAAAGAAAAATCAAAAATGCCCACATACGACCCGGGGGGAGGTGAAGCACCCAGGAGGGGGAAGTTACAGGGTGCTGCTCAACACCCACATGCGATGATGCTGAGCCAAAAAAAAAACCCTCCATAGGCTCAACGCCTGCACAGCCCGACCTATG
This sequence comes from Ambystoma mexicanum, assembly GCF_040938575.1. NCBI lineage: Eukaryota > Metazoa > Chordata > Amphibia > Caudata > Ambystomatidae > Ambystoma > Ambystoma mexicanum. The sequence continues at coordinate 814,604,439 of NC_090933.1, read as the reverse complement.
TGGGAGATAGATGGTCGTCCGAGTCTGGCTCATCCTGGAAAGGAGGACGTGGCACAGTAGCCTGGCCATGCCTAGCCGCAGCTTGCCCCTCGACGGCAGCAAGTCTGCCGGACGGGTGAGCCTGGTTCTGTGTGGCGATGTGACGTAGGTCTGCATGCAGAACCTCACGTGATACACGTGCTTCCTCTTGCAAGGTAGCATGGACAACCGCTGCACCTCCCGGCAAGCCTGTAGCTCAGCCGAGATGGTACGCTCAAGCTGTGCAAACCTCTCCTCTGCCCGTTGCCTCTGGGACATCATAAGGACACCCAGAGTGGATCTGAGGGAAGCATACTCCTCCCTCAGGGCATCCATGTGCGCCCCTGCGTGAGCAGCAATTGCTTGACACAGAGACGACATTTCAGCCTGGCGTGCCCTGTCTGAGGCCGCCATGCCCAGCCTGAGTGAGCGGGCCATGGACCGTGCCGCCTGCTGCTAGAGAAGCACCTGCCTAGCAGGGGGGAGCACAGATCGGGCCACACGCTCCATGCTCTCAGCGATGTTCTCCATTGCTGCCCCCTGCCGTTCTGAATTGGCAGTCATGTCTTGCTCCCACTCAGTATACTGCAGTTGCGTGCGGCGACCGCGTTGCTGGGCTTGACCCCTGCGGGACCCAAAGAACCGGTGTCCTCGCTGTGTTGGCACCGCCCGCGGCTGCACGACTACATGCCCCCGTCGACGTGATGTCCCAGGCACATCAGTGACTGGTGTGGAGGGTGACCCTGCGTTCCGATCCACCACGGGCGGAGGAACCAAGACTGTCTGACCCCTCAGTGCAGGTGTCGCGGACAGAGGAGTGTCCACATCAGAATCACTCACCCCTGACACATGGACTTGATGCTCATCCAACTCGACATGGACGTCAGAGTCGTCATCAGGGCTGGACTCATAGGCAGCCAGAGACAAGATGGACTGTAGCACTTGGGGGTTTTCGTGGCCTACCACCCCACGACCCCCACTTGTGCCGGGTTGATGTAGTGGTAACAACCCTGTGTCTGGCATGACAACACCATCCTCCGCCTCCATTGCATCATCACCTGAAAAATAGAGAGAAAAAAGGTCACTACACATGTCAGAAGCACACAACACACACACACACCGACAACAAACACATCAGGCAGACATGTGACACACAAAATAGAACCTGGCATGCATGCTGGGTCAACTTTGAATTGCTTCTGTGATCAGACCTGTTGAAAGGTGGCAGTTTGCATAGAAGTGGGTCTATGCAGTGCAGCAAATGTGTATGTCACTCACTACCTACATGTGCAAGGACTCCATGGTGTGTGTCAGGAAATGTGAAGGCAGTGCAAGGTCAAATTCAGGCATCACGTGCACTGTGCATTCAACGGGTAGCATATCTACAAGCAAAGCACCCCTCCACCCAAGTACAAAAGCAGGGATGCCTAGCATGGTATCAAAAGGCTGACCATAGACCTGTATATTGACAGGCAGTGTTGTCTGGCATCAACAGCTTAATGTGATTCAAGTGACAACACTGCAAATGATGATGGGACAGTAAGCAGGACACATGATGAAAACTCTGGAGGCCACCCACGTATGAAGAAGACACTAAAACAGTCGGACAGAGTCATTGGCCATTAAACAGGCTGAGGCCTGTGACCCACACAGATTGTCAGACCCTAAACATGTGTGCAATGTAGTACTGAGCCACAGTTGACATGGGAAGGCTGATGAGATGCCATGCAATGTATGTCGCCCAGGACTTGTATTACAGTGATCATCCAGTCAAGGACACATAGGGGCATGCGTGCAATGCACATGGCGCATGAATGGGCACTCATGTCCCTGCGGGGCATCTGACCTATGCACAGTACAAGTGAGATACCCTGCATCAAGTACTAAGGCTGTACCACACAGCATATGTCTGGCAGATTGTACGCTGGAAGTTAGCATGTACACAGGACGCATGAACAGGAAAGTACACAATGGCAAGATTGAAGCAGATCAGTGCAAAGGTGGAACTGGGCTGCAGAGTGGCGGAGGAGGCGCAAGGGAGCATGCCTACATGGAGTACCCGCATGCAGGCAGAGGACACATGCACGTCAGTCATGCTATGACATTGTGCCTGGGCTGAGAGGAAGGTCACCCCACGCCACATGCAGAAGGGCCAGTGAGCTGGAACATGGACCGGAGGGGTATACTGGTAAGCAGCATGTGAGTAGGGTGCAATAGTGGTGATGCAGACAGTCCCCGTCTGCTCCACATGTCCACCAATCAGCAGAGCAGACATGCATCACAGAAGCATTGCATTACTTACACATCAGAACCATATACACGTCACATGTAGTGGCAATCATGCGCAGCACATCCCACAAGTAAAACGCACACATCCTCAACAAACACGCATCAACACTCACTGGACTGGGCATCAAAGTCCAGCATCTCTCCCACTCTTTCGACTGATTCAGCTGGTATGAACTCCGCAACGAGTGACTCATGCGGAGTGAGCTCTTCCTCCTCTGGTGCAGGCCCACCGCTAGTCACCAGAGTCAAGTTGTAATTTGAGGCACGCTTAGCCTTAGCGCTGTGTTTGAGGTCATTCCAACGCTTTTTGCACTCTTGCGCCGTGCGCACCTCATGGCTGAATGAACTGACATGTTCTGCAACATGCTTCCAGTGGGTGTCACGGTGGGCAGCCGTAGTCTGACTATTGGCACCCACTACCATGTCACGGCTGTGGCCCCACACGTAGTCCACGAGGAAGTCCAGTTCCTGCTTGCAGAAAGGCTTCTTTCTTGTCGTGCAGGAGGTCGTGGCTGCGTGTGGGGTCCCAGCCTGTGCTGCAGGTGCAACCTTCCTCCTCTTGGACTGTGACGCAGACCCGGGCTGGCTAATGCCACCCTGACCAGTATGGCCAGTGGGTTCGGTGGATTGAGCCAAGGGATTGGCAGGTGGAGGGACGACCAAAGGCCTGACTTGTGTCAGTGGCAGCTGGGTGCCCTCTAATGGACCCTGCGCAGCAACATCCGCTGTGGCAAGGTCATTGACCGCAACGGTCCTGGTTGGCAGACTCACAACCGGGGTGTTGTTGGGTGCATCTGCCCCCGCACTTGCCAACACCTGGCTGTTCGGGGCAGCAGATGACATAACTGCCCCAGGGACACGTGTATTGGTCAGAGCCCCCCTGCATGCCCCTACGGCGTTCCCTCCTGGCCTGTTGTAAATCTTCCAAGGGCTCCTCAAGTGCCAACGCAGCCTGCGCTGGCAGACCCTGAGTCTGGGTGGCGGTGTCCACAGCTGCACCTGCAGCTACCATTACCCTTGGGCCCATGGCAGTCGATGGAACAGACTGCCGGGTCACACGGGCGCCAGTGCCAGATGCAGAAGCTGCATCTCCCGGAACCACAGGGGGTTGTGGCATGACTGCACCGACACATGGCACAACATTGTGCTCAAGTGGCGCACCCCTGCCTCTTCCCCCTCTGTGGCCGCCCTGGACACCCTGGAGTCCCCCTACTCCCTGGTCACCACGGCCACGTCCCCGACCACGCCCGCCATGAGGAGTACGCCCAGCTGAGGCGCCCCTCACCTTTGCTGGCCTCCCAACCATTGTTCAGATGGAGTAGTGCTGGCACAGATGGAGTAGTGCCAATGGGAGGTGTACAGCACAATCGACCTGCGCAATTAGGGTGAATGGGTGGGAAGCAAGATGTTAACAGCCCCCCTGCACCTGCAAGGCTGTATGTGACCCCGGTGATGTAGTGACAGGTCACGCAATGCTCAGGCACCCCAAAACTGCAGTAAAACTGTGCACGCAACCCTGCAGCCTACGAGCATGGAATCAACCTCCCGCAGTACGCGGTGGCACCCAGTAACACGAATAACGCGTACGTGTGGGACACGCGGGCTACTATGGCCTCGAAAATGGGTGCGATACACAGGGGTACCCGCAGTGGGAAAAATAGCGTGTGCGACTCACTGTCTGACTAGCGCGATGCAGAAAAACACGCGTAGCTAATACCCCTGCCAAAAGAAGAGATACGTCCTTGATAGCTGTGAAGTTGTGATGGCGTGCGAAACAACAGGAAGCAGCAACACACGCCGGTCTCCACGAAAGGCACGTACAATGAACTGCTGCCCCCGCTCACCTTTAACCCATGCTGAGGGAAACGCCCGCGCACGTCACCTCACTTACACGCATGGGCCCTTTCCTCGGATTACATGCATCCACACGCGGACGTGCAATTTTTCACGCGCGGTGAACCACTATGCTAACGTCACGAGGGAAACAGCTGCGCACGCCCGCACGCGTCACGTCACAGAGGCGCTTACGCTTGAAAGGCCTTTGGTCCAATGAAAGCGCGTATGAGTGCTGACGCGCTTACGCGCTAGGGGCCTTTCCTCGAATCACATGCTGACGTGCACATTTTTCACTTGCCAAATCACTCCGTATCAAGCTGGCCACGCATTCACACACGGAAGACCATGCTCCTGCCCAAAAGGCCGAATCACTGCCCCCCTGAGCCCCGAGCACGCTCCCACCTGCCATCTGCTGCTGCCTGACTGCCTGCTGCCCACGTGCCCTACTATTTGCTGCCTGCACATCAGCCAGGGGTTCAGTTGCTGTGACCACCCCTGCTGGAACAGAAGACTCCCGACTGGGATACCATTGCTCAACAGCCCAGCCCCAGGACCCAGTTGCCTACCCACTCCTGCTTCTGGGGTTGCCATGTCGGGCACTACACCATCTGGCACCACGGGCAACCCCCAGCCAGGGAGGCAGAGGGCCACCAGCTTCACTGCCACCGAAGTTGGTGTGCTGGTGGAGCAAGTCCTGGGGCAGTATGATGCCCTCTTTGGAAGTTTGCGCGCCGATAAGGAAGGACGGACTCGGATCTGGACGGACATCGTGACTGCCATCAACGCTGAGGGGGTGGCAGTCCGCGACTTCCAACATGTCAAGAAGCGCTGGGAGGACTTCAGGTCCAGGACCCTCAACAAGGCCCGGAGCCTCTTGAAGGCAGCGGATGCTAAAGGGAGCTGGGGCCACCTGTCGAAACATCAGATGAGGGTCTTGGAACGCATATGCCCAGCGCTCCACGTCCAGGTCCTTGAGAGGCAGACCCATCTGGAGTCGAGTGGTAAGTGTACATGCATACTGATTGGAAGCTGTGCGTGTGGTGGTGTGCCAGTAGTGTGCAGGTTGTACATCTGTTTTCTAGGGCCATGTATGGATGTGTATGTACAGGGCTGTGAGTCAGACACATGCAAGTCCTTTCATGTGTGAGACACATGGATGGTGTATGTGTGGGTAAGCATGCAAGCCAAATGCAGTTGTATGAGCACACATGTTTGGATTACTGTGTATGTCAGTTGGCATGGTTGTGGTGTCATGTATGTGCACCGTGTACATGTGCATGTGTGTCTATTTGACAAGGGTGTAACAGTGATGCAACATGGATGCATGTGACACGGATTTGTGGAAAACTGATTTGCAGATGTGACATGGATGCCGATCTCAACACTTCGACAGTTGGCGGAGGTGTACACATGCATGTAAGTGTGGTGGCGTGTGTGCATGTGTAGTGCACTCCCTTTGTTTCATGTGATGTCTGGCTCACCTTTGGGTGCTCATGCTGTTGTATGTGTATGGATGGTGCTGGCTGTTGCAATATGGCTTTGGAATAGCTCATGTGTGTGAGTCAAAATGACATGTGTGTTGGGGATTGTGATGCCATGTTTGAAGTTAGACAATGCCACTCATGTGGAACTGTCATGTGTGTATGAGTCCATTGTACAGTGCCCTGATGCCTGTGTTTTATTTCTCTCTGTCTGCAGTGTCAACTGATGAAGAGGGCGGAGAAGGTGCTGTGGATCACAGCAGCAGGGATCGCACCGCCAGCCGGAGACGCTAGGCCCGGCTCCCCTCCCAGGTTGTCATCTCGTCGGAGAGTGAGGAGTCCGGTGCTGCGTCCCAGGCCGCAGCTACCGAGGGGAGGTCCAAGAGGCAGAGGTCGGAGTTGGACTCCTCGGCAGCAGAAGGGGCAGCTGAGACCCCACAGGGCCCAACGGAGGAAGATGGCATGGAGTCATCCAGGTTGGTGGGGGGTTTGGTGGAGGAGGAGGCAGTGCAAGGGTCAGAGACGGGGTCTGGAGGTGGGGATTCCACTGGTGCTAGTGGTGCAGTGCAGGACCAGGGACAAGAGGCAGCACAGGCCACCGTGGAGGTGCCTGTGTGCAATCCTGTCCCTGATCCTGTCACTGCATCATCTTGCACCAGCAGGGATGCCTACGTCCAGACCCGTTCTCAGGGAGGGGATTGGCTTACACCAATTGGGCTTCCTCTCCTTGCGGATGTGGCTATCCGGCACCAGGTTGAGCCTGTCCTGGGTGGGGTGGCGTTGCGTCAACGTGCCATGAGAGGTGACCTGTAGTCTTTTCATGAGGAGACTCGCATGGCTCGTTGACCGCAGTGACCCACTGGGACAGCTCACCAGGGCCAGATTTCCTGGACCTTGTTCTGACCCCCTCCTCAACTGAACCCCCTATGCCGCAGTCGTCCTCCATGCCATCTTCCCACCCATGTATCACCTGGGTGCCCTGTGGACCTGCCTCTGACCCTGCGGCCAGGCTGGTGGACAACAGATCCCTGCCACATTCGGGAGTCGGACGTCCAGCAGGGGTGGCCACCTCCACAACTGCACCCCAGCTGGAGGAGGATGTGCAGGCAGCAGGAGCCAGGGCACAGGCAGCAGAACAGCAGCAGCAGCAACAAGGTGGGAGCCATGATGGCTTGAGGCCTTCATCATCGGAGGGGCAGGCATCGGCCAGAGGGCAGGAGGACCCTGGACCAGAAGTGTCTTCTGTGTGGCAGCGTTTGGGCCATGCGATAGATGCGGAGTGGCAGCGGGTGGAAGAGACACGGCTCACGATGGTCAGGGCGGAGAACTCCATGCATAGGGCCATGAGGCGGGCCGAGTGCCTCGAGGCCATTCGCAGGGACCTGGAGTTCCAGATGTCATCGTCCCTGCGAACTCTCGGGGCCATGGAAGAGGACAGCCTCTGGGACATCGAGCAGGAGTTTGATGATGACCTGGCACGGGACATCAACATGTGAGCCGTTGGACTTGCCCGCTGCCCTTGTAAATAGTTGGATAGTGTTAGGTTTCCTTTGGTTTTTTCTTTATTTTGGTTGCGCTTGGACAATGCACCACGTTTCTGTATATAGTTTTTCATTAGGTAGTATTTTTGATAGGTTTCATTTCTTCAGTTGGGATCATGGACCCTGGATTGTTCATCTGTATATAGTTCACTATTGGATTCATCTCTTTTTTTTGGATTTCCCCATGGAGAAATGGTTTTGTTTTTCCCTTGGATTTGCTTTGTTGGACTGTGACTTTGGACACCTTTCCTTTGGATTATGATTTCTTGATTTTCATTATTTTACGGACATGCAGCTTTTCTTTTTTTATTCCCATTGTTGTTTGTTTGATTTTAATTCCAGTCATGTTGCTTTTAATACATTTTTTTATTCATACTTCGATGTGTGGTATTATCTCATTGGTTTCATGCATGTCATGATATGGGTTTTCACATTCACTTGCAACCATTGTGTGTGTGTAATGGACATGTGTTCATTTACATACTTGCCATTGGGGTTGTATCATGTAATTGCCTTTTCTATGTGGGTGGATGCAATACTTGGTTGGGTCTTTGGGCTGGGGAGGTGGCCATAAGGGCCATGATTGAGGATCATCATGACCTGGGGGCAGGGGGACATGAGTGGGACATGAGTGGGGGCCTGCTGGCAGGTCCCCCACACTGCTGGGAGGTGGGGGTGCAAGGGGACATGGGTGGGACATGAGTGGGGGCCTGCTGGCAGGTGCCCCACACTGCTGGTGGGTGGGGGTGCAAGGGGACATGAGTGGGGGCCTTCTGGCAGGTGCTCCACACTGCTGGGGGGTGGGGGTTCAAGGGGACATGAGTGGGACATGAGTGGGGGCCTGCTGGCAGGTGCCCTGCACTGCTGGGGGGTGGGGATGCAAGGGGACATGAGTGGGGGCCTGCTGGCAGGTGCCCCTCTCTGCTGGGGGGTGGGGTGCAAGGGGACATGAGTGGGACATGAGTGGGGGCCTGCTGGCAGGTGCCCTGCACTGCTGGGGGGTGGGGGTGCAAGGGAACATGAGTGGGACATGAGTGGGGGCCTGCTGGCAGGTGCCCCACACTGCTGGGGGGTGGGGGTGCAAGGGGACATGAGTGGGGGCCTACTGGCAGGTGCCCCACCCTGCTGGGGGGTGGGGGTTCAAGGGGACATGAGTGGGACATGAGTGGGGGCCTGCTGGCAGGTGCCCCACACTGCTGGGGGTTGGGGGTGCAGGGGGACATGAGTGGGGGCCTGCTGGCAGGTGCCCGCACTGCTGCCGGCTGGGGGTGCAAGGGGACATGAGTGGGACATGAGTGGGGGCCTGCTGGCAGGTGCCCTGCACTGCTGGGGGGTGGGGGTGCAGGGGGACATGAGTTGGTGATCAGTAGTGCAAGGAGACATGTGGCTTTGCTGGGGTGCATGCCCATGTTGGGTGGGCTGCCTGTGGGACATGACCAGGGGTGCAGGGTAGTCCCCTGTGGTGTGGGCTGCCTGCAGGGGCCGGGAAGGGTGTTAAGCGGAAACCTGTGCAGTTCCCTCTGGGACCACTGCAAAAGATTTAGGCCTACAGGTGTTTGGCAGTAAACCCGCTTGGTAGCAGTCTGTACCACACAGATTCACTTGGTAGCTGTGGCTGAACAGTCAGACTTCCCTCAAAAAGAGTTAGGCAGTATGTGGAATATACAAAATATGGCAATTTACACAGTAGAACAAGCAGACACGGAACAGAGCTTGGGTGTAAAGTTCTATAGTTATTTATTTATAAAAACACATCTATGAAAAACACACTGGCACTAATACGGTAAACAACTTCAATCACAATTACTATAAGTATTTCACTCCTCTAACAATAGTTCGACGAGTCTAGGTTCAACGACACCACTTATTTGCAGACAGAGGTGAATGCTTTTGACCTAGATGGTACTCTAGTATTCGTTAGGACGGGAGAGAAAAGGCAGGGTATGAAATCAACTCGGTACCAACACTTTTACGAACAAATGCAAGGCAAGTAAGGCAGGGTCTACTGTAGATCGCCAAGTTCAGAGGCCAGGCCCACTCGGAGAGAGGCAAGGTGATGTGTCCCAAAAAAGTATCACAGCGGAACTGCACTTCGAGTCTTTGTCGCAAATTGTTATTGAAAGATTGGACCAGTTCAGAACAGAAAGATGAGAAAGCTTGGAGGCGACCCAACGGAGAGGCGAGGATTCAGACACCTCACACTAACCAACACAAAGGAAGACAGGCGGACACGGTACCTTGTTTGTGGAGAGACAGCTCCGACGGGGGCAGTTGTTCCTGGTGGTGGATGCACGTCGGGTCTTTGCCAAGAGAAGAGATGATCTCGTTGTCGAAGGAAAGTGGAAGATTGTTGCACCACCAGGGAAGGGACCAGCCACGGAGAGCTCCATCACAAGGCACCACCTTTTGGTCGTGGTACAGGGGTAGTGGCTATCCGGTTGCCGGGGTGCTCTGCACGGGCAATTCGACCACTACGTCCTGGAACAAAGAAAAAGCAAAGGGGTCTGGTTGTTCCCACCAGTCAGGGGAAGAGACTCTCCGGCGGGGAGATCTCCTCTGTCGTCGGGCGGTGGTGAGTCGATTCAGCAGGGCTCCACCGGAGGTGTCGTTGTTGCGGGTCGGCTCAGCTTTACCCTCGTCGGATTCTTAGGTCCTGTGGCGACTTCTGAAGATACAGTCCCAAAAGCCCTGCTTTTATGCAGAAAACCCCCATTCATTCAGCCTAGCTGTCAATCAAAACACGGTAAGTGGTGAGCGGGGTGGCTCACCACTTGGGCCAATCACACCAGAGTGCGACTTGAGTTGGCAAGGCAACTCAGTCCAGGGTGCCTAAACCCCCTCCCACACCCCCTGTGGTACCCAGACAGAATGGCACCACTTTGGAGGGCTTCTGTGTAGAAGCCTGCCAAAAGTGGAAGAAAGGGCTCAACCTTTGGTTCGGAGTTACAGAGACGAACAGAGACGCCATTTTAAAAACCGAGTTCTGGCAGAAAATACCAACCGATAGATTTATTTAAGACAAATAAACCGGTGGTACGTTAGAGACTAACGAGAAAAAGTATTAACCTCCAACAATGGGAAGAATCCCATAGGGTAATATTCGGGGTCGAATATAACAAGTAGTTTCCACTGCCACCAGCCAAAACTCAACAAGGGGGGACGGGACAATGTCCCCTCGAATAACAGACCCAGAAATCTGGGTACTGGCAGGGGTAATCGAATTACCCCTGCCAGTACGTCCACAATAGGATGGTTTGTACTAGTTCTGTTAGTAAATTTAGGTCTAGTAAAGCCAATGGTGACTTTACATGCCCTGGGAGACAGTAGTCTGTCCCAGGGTATGGAGTCTATGGTGGGGATCCTCTAGGACGCCCCAGTGTTACGGCACGGAGGGTGCGGTGTAACACACATAGTAAAACATATGAGACCCTATAGAGTAAAAGACCCCATAGCCCATAGAACACATTGACATTCTAAGGAGTTAACCACATTCACCTCCAAGAGTGGGAGAAAAGAGTCTCACTCTTGGCAGGATGGAAAAAAACAAACTCCAGAAATCCAGCAAAGCTGCTGGGGGACTCACTAGGTTAGGAAATTCAGCCTAAACAGAGAATTCTCCCTAACAGAGGGTGTACAGGGAACACCTGGGAGGACCGACACTGCCAAACCACGTGTAGGACTCCCCGGCACCCCCGAAATACACGTACCCTGCTGAAATCGTGTGTGAAACTTCCCACGCACCCCTGAAATACATGTACCCTGCTGAAATTGCGTGTGAAACTTCCCACGCACCCCTGTAATACACGTACCCTGCTGAAATTGCGTGTGAAACTTCCCGTGCACCCCTGAAATACACGGACCCTGCTCGAATCGCGTGTGAAACTTCCCATGCACCCCTGAAATACACGTACCCTGCTGAAGTCGCGTGTGAAACTTCCCGCGCACCCCTGAAATACACGTATCCTGCTGAAATCGCATCTGAAACTTCTCGCGCACCCCTGTAATACACGTACCCTCCTGAAATCGCGTGAGAAACTTCCCACGCACCCCTGTAATACACCTCACCTCACTGATGATCCCCAACAAGGGTGAAACACGTGTATGGGGTTGCTGGTGGTACTCTCGTTCAGATTGGAATTGCCATTGTATTTCGGTGCTGGACTGCCCCTGGGCAGGACAAAGACTGATATGCAAATGGATATTTCCCATCTGTGAAAGGCACAGTGAGTAAAAGCAGTGGCTGCGAACTCTCAAGTGGTTAATAACCACTGAACAGATTATCATGTCTGTTCTTGCGAGAGAGGGGCGCCCGCTACCTTTGTAATGCTATTTGTTAAGGAACCTGGGATTGGTAACCCTAGGTCTCCTGGGGGCAACCAGACGTGGTCTCCCTCTCACTGTGCTTAGAGAGGCATCAGCTTCACCTCACTGATGATCCCCAACAAGGGTGAAACACGTGTATGGGGTTGCTGGTGGTACTCTCGTTCAGATTGGAATTGCCATTGTATTTCGGTGCTGGACTGCCCCTGGGCAGGACAAAGACTGATATGCAAATGGATATTTCCCATCTGTGAAAGGCACAGTGAGTAAAAGCAGTGGCTGCGAACTCTCAAGTGGTTAATAACCACTGAACAGATTATCATGTCTGTTCTTGCGAGAGAGGGGCGCCCGCTACCTTTGTAATGCTATTTGTTAAGGAACCTGGGATTGGTAACCCTAGGTCTCCTGGGGGCAACCAGACGTGGTCTCCCTCTCACTGTGCTTAGAGAGGCATCAGCTTCACCTCACTGATGATCCCCAACAAGGGTGAAACACGTGTATGGGGTTGCTGGTGGTACTCTCGTTCAGATTGGAATTGCCATTGTATTTCGGTGCTGGACTGCCCCTGGGCAGGACAAAGACTGATATGCAAATGGATATTTCCCATCTGTGAAAGGCACAGTGAGTAAAAGCAGTGGCTGCGAACTCTCAAGTGGTTAATAACCACTGAACAGATTATCATGTCTGTTCTTGCGAGAGAGGGGCGCCCGCTACCTTTGTAATGCTATTTGTTAAGGAACCTGGGATTGGTAACCCTAGGTCTCCTGGGGGCAACCAGACGTGGTCTCCCTCTCACTGTGCTTAGAGAGGCATCAGCTTCACCTCACTGATGATCCCCAACAAGGGTGAAACACGTGTATGGGGTTGCTGGTGGTACTCTCGTTCAGATTGGAATTGCCATTGTATTTCGGTGCTGGACTGCCCCTGGGCAGGACAAAGACTGATATGCAAATGGATATTTCCCATCTGTGAAAGGCACAGTGAGTAAAAGCAGTGGCTGCGAACTCTCAAGTGGTTAATAACCACTGAACAGATTATCATGTCTGTTCTTGCGAGAGAGGGGCGCCCGCTACCTTTGTAATGCTATTTGTTAAGGAACCTGGGATTGGTAACCCTAGGTCTCCTGGGGGCAACCAGACGTGGTCTCCCTCTCACTGTGCTTAGAGAGGCATCAGCTTCACCTCACTGATGATCCCCAACAAGGGTGAAACACGTGTATGGGGTTGCTGGTGGTACTCTCGTTCAGATTGGAATTGCCATTGTATTTCGGTGCTGGACTGCCCCTGGGCAGGACAAAGACTGATATGCAAATGGATATTTCCCATCTGTGAAAGGCACAGTGAGTAAAAGCAGTGGCTGCGAACTCTCAAGTGGTTAATAACCACTGAACAGATTATCATGTCTGTTCTTGCGAGAGAGGGGCGCCCGCTACCTTTGTAATGCTATTTGTTAAGGAACCTGGGATTGGTAACCCTAGGTCTCCTGGGGGCAACCAGACGTGGTCTCCCTCTCACTGTGCTTAGAGAGGCATCAGCTTCACCTCACTGATGATCCCCAACAAGGGTGAAACACGTGTATGGGGTTGCTGGTGGTACTCTCGTTCAGATTGGAATTGCCATTGTATTTCGGTGCTGGACTGCCCCTGGGCAGGACAAAGACTGATATGCAAATGGATATTTCCCATCTGTGAAAGGCACAGTGAGTAAAAGCAGTGGCTGCGAACTCTCAAGTGGTTAATAACCACTGAACAGATTATCATGTCTGTTCTTGCGAGAGAGGGGCGCCCGCTACCTTTGTAATGCTACCTGTAATACAAGTACCCTGCTGAAATCACGTGTGAAACTTCGTGCGCACCCGTTAAATACACGTACCCTGCTGGAATCGCGTGTGAAACTTCCCACACACCCCTGAAATACACGTACCCTGCTGAAATAGCGTATGAAACTTCCCGCGCACCCCTGAAATACACGTACCCTGCTGAAATCGTGTGTGAAACTTTCTGCGCACCCCTGAAATACACGGACCCTGCTCGAATCGCGTGTGAAACTTCCCATGCACCCCTGAAATACACGTACCCTGCTGAAGTCGCGTGTGAAACTTCCCGCGCACCCCTGAAATACACGTATCCTGCTGAAATCGCATGTGAAACTTCCCGCGCACCCCTGTAATACACGTACCCTCCTGAAATCGCGTGTGAAACTTCCCACGCACCCCTGTAATACAAGTACCCAGCTGAAATCACATGTGAAACTTCGTGCGCACCTGTTAAATACACGTACCCTGCTGAAATAGCGTATGAAACTTCCCACGCACCCCTGAAATACACGTACCCTGCTGAAATCGTGTGTGAAACTTTCTGCGCACCCCTGTAATACACGTACCCTGCTGAAATCGCGTGTGAAACTTCCCGCGCACCCGTGAAATACACATACCCCGCTCGCACAGGGCCAATCGCATGTGAAACTTCCCACGAACCCCAGTAATACACGTACCCCGCTTGCCGTGCTGGTACAGGGTTAGCGCAGCCCTTTGCGCTGGATTGGGGATTTTGATGGATTTTCCCGGTGCGAGGGGCATTGTTGGGGCCGTAACTGGCGCTGCTGCAGGGTCGCTGTGCCACTGTGCGCCACGGCTGGTTTTGGTAGCTGAAATCCATGAATACGCTGTGCGCGGAAATGGATTTCAGCGCACGCGGCTGGAGCAGAGATTCGCACGCGCACACTGTGCGCCAGCCGCGTGCGCCACTTGTGCGCTAAATTCTATGAATTGCCCCCTACGTGTCATAGGCTGCTGAAGTAACAACAGCTATACAACAAAAACAGCATGAAAGGTATTTTCCATTTCAATATACTTAAAACATTCTCTGGGTGGCTCGCAAAAGAGCCTTTGATTTCTTTTACAAATATATAAACAAACAATATATTTTAATTGGAGAAATACTCTTCACCTCTATTGCAATTAAAGACATCTTGGAACATTTCTCTGTGCTCTTTTTTTAGATGATTAATTTTCTTTTCCCAAAGAGAAGAAAATCTGTGTTCCCTCTCAAAAATATTTCTCCACAACTGCAGTATAAACCTCTCATTTCAAACACTCCATCTAAAATAATATTATAGAACCACAGTACCGTTGTAATACAATGCTTTGACAACACATCACCTATATCCTCAGCATCACTATGAACCCCATTGTCCACATTCTCACATTTTCCACAGTCTTCAGGACAATGAAAATCCTCTCCTTCTGAAATCAAACAATAAATATACCCCTACAAAAGCACAGTCTCCTAAACTACACCTCAGTCTCAAGCAATACAAATGCACTATGTAGAAAAACTCAATACAATAATACAATATAATCTGCAGTTTTATTAGCATATATAAACAGCACTCAAAAAAATACATTCTCTAATAGGTTCAACAATTCCACAGCATCTGAGGTACTTGAAATCCTATTGCCAGCCACCCACCAAACAGACAATGAACAACCAATCAGAAGGGTAATACAAACGTTCCACCTTCTCACCTCATGTACTTTTCCTCCATTGCTAACTCTAATATCTGAAATGAAAAACAGTATTTCCATGGCAAACTACATGCAATGGCTGGAGGACAATTATACTATAGAGGAAGACATTAAAAATGAAGACACTGATGAAAATGAATGAGAAGAAAATAGAAAAGTCCATTCTTTATATTTATGTAAAATGAGCCTAACAATAATATTTTAAGGAACAAATATCAGCCGCCAAACAGATATACTTTATCTACCTACTATCAAATGTCTATATATCCAACACAAATATTTTTAAAGTGTATTATATCTTCAATTTTTAAAAATATTTCAAATATTTTCAGAGAGATGAAGAATTCATTCAAGTATCAGGAAGAATCAAACAAGAAGCACCCAACAAATGCCCATGACACTAATTATGGATTCATTAACAGAATTAAAACAACTACTAATTAATATCCAAAAAGAAATGCAATCAATGAAAAAGGACATTGAAAATGTAAGACAAATCATGGACAGTAAAAAAGCATTGTGTGTATCATGTGTTCCAACTAAAACAAAAAGAAAACCCACAAGCACATCCCCCAATAAACCTGTTTTCAACAAACTTCGTTTGCATATGTATTTGCACACCCAAAAGGGGGGAGTAGTTGCTCAAAGAGAACCTGGTAATAGGTTATGCCCGAGCTATGGAAGCGACTGGCTCTGGCAGAGCCAACTGGTTGTAATGTTGGCTACACTGACAGAAAGCCATTGATTTTAAACAAAAATTCCTGAACACTATCCTGAAGAAGCTGGTAGTAAGTAATTAACCACCAAAACGGGCAGACACACGGATAGTGGAGTCTCACGAATAACCGCCATATACTAAAAAAACACCACTCAGTTCTGGTTTGGCTACTATCCCACTCAACTGACTGGTATAGTCTTACAATGCAGCAATTTCTGCTCTTTTTTAAATGTGCTTTTTGAACAAAAAATGTAATCCGGTCCAAAGAAAACACTGTGACACTGGCTATTAAAGTTACATGTTGCCATGTGTATATTAATAGGGGTGAGGAATAGTGATCCACTTTTTATTGGAAGAAATACTGTGAGAGAAGAGAAAGAGAAAAGAGGAGTGAAGAGGTCTGAAATAAACAAAAAACATCACTTTGTTTCTTGTACTCTATCCACTGATATACAGGAGGCCAAGCAGTATTTCCTCGGGCTGGGCATCTAGATATGCAGGGCAAGTTAGAAAGCCTTTCCTGTCCCCTGCTTTTCTTGTCTTCTGCTACATTAAATGATTCATTTGGGACAACCATAGAGCCAGCTTGTTCCACTATGAGGCATTAGAGGCCTTTGCATAAGCAATTGTGCATTGTACTTCCTCCCTCTCACATTATATAGTCAGTCTGTCTCTTCCAGTATCTGTAATGAGCACACCCATTTTCCAGGCTGTGTAAATTGCAGCCAGCCAAACATTAGGTTTGTCTGCCCTAATTGCATAGGTATTTACATTTTTCAAGTATGTACACTTACATATATTATTCATGAATAAAACGTTTTTCAAATGTTACAATAAATGTTTACAAACACTACACTCAATACCGCTCATATGTCATTTTGTTTTTCAAAACTTTCCATAGCCGTGGCTACTAACCCAGCACACGGGGTGGGTTTGAGATAGCCATGGACAAACACCCCCCAGTCGAGGATACTCATAGATGCGATCATGAAAATACCAATGGCGCTCCATGTATAGTAGCCGCGGCTATAAGATTGTGCGTTTTTATTTAGAAACTGAATACAGAATATGAATAACAAAAGAGACAGTAAAAAAAGTACATAGAAAAGAGTTATGCAAAGTTATGCTTTTTTTCTAGCCGTGGTTACAATATGAAACTTTTGCGGGTAAGTCACATAGATTTTTATACATATATATATATATATATATATATATATATATATATATATATATATATATATATATATATATATATGGCAAAAACGAGGAAAGGGGCGCACTCCGGTTCCCTGCACACCCTTCCAGGCCACTGGTGTTCTCCTCAGACCGGTTTCTGTGCCAATACACGTCATCAGGGAGGCTGTCTCAACTAGAGCACAGAAACCGGTCGGAGGAGAACACCAGTGGCTTAGAAGGTTGTGCAGGGAACTGGAGTGTGCCCCTCTCCCCGTTTTGCCATATTTCCTGGATTTTGAAGGGTGGAATCTTCAGGACCTGATAGGGTGCTGCACTAGGGTGATATATGCCCTGCTTTTGATTGCCTCACTGCAGGCTACCCCCCCCCCCCTATCTCCATTGTGGGATTGGGCGTGAGCTTTTTCTTGCTAACCTGATGACTACATCTACCAGAAACCCTTGCAGCAGAAATCATCTTTGATTAACATTACCTGCACTTGCTATGAGCTGCAAGTTAAGACTGCCTCCCTGATGACGTGTAGGAGCACAGAAACCGGTCAGAGGAGAACACCAGTGGCTTAGAAGGTTGTGCAGGGAACTGGAGTGCGCCCCTCTCTTCGTTTTGCCATATATGTATATATATATATATATATATATATATATATATATATATATATATATATATATATATTTATATATTCAATGAAAACACTTTGTTAAAGGGTCGTTATCGTTAAGTTGCACTGATAAAAACCTTTGAAATTCACTGAAAAAACTTTGTTAAAGGGACGTTATGGTTAAGTTGGACTAATAAAAACCTATGAAATTCAATGAAAAGACACAGGGGGTAATTCATAGAATTTAGCACAGCAGTAGCACACGCGGCTGGCACAGAGAGGGAGCGTGCGCCAGCCTGCGCCAGCCACGTGCGCCAAAACCCATTTTCACGCACAGCGTATTCATGGATACTTACATGCATAACCAGCCGTGGCGCAGAATGGCGCAGCGAACCTGCAGCAGTGCCAGTTATGCCCCCAACACCGCCCTGTGCACCAAAAACATATCGAAAATCCCCTACGTGGCACAAAGGCCAGTGGACCAGCATAGAGCCCCTCAACCATGAAAATGCGCTAAAAACGCCACTCAGACCTCACGCACCAGCGAAATCGCGTGTAAAACTCCCCGCACACCCCTGGAATACGTGTACCCCACTCGCGCCAGTGAAATCGCATGTAAAACTCCCTGCGCACCCCAGGAATATGCGTACCCCTCTCGCACCAGTGAAATTGCCTGTAAAACTCCCAGCGCACGCCTGGAATATGCGTACACCTCTCATGCCAGCGAAATCACGTGTAAAACTCCCGGCGCACCCCAGGAATATGCGTACCCCGCTCACGCCAGTGAAATCCCTTGTAAAACGCCCTGCGCACTCCAGAGATACGTGTAACCCGCTCGCGCCAGCAAATCGCGTGTAATTCTCACTCCCGTACCCCCAGATTCACGCAGCAGTGTGGTGAGAAGCCACATGCACCCCTTGCAGCCAGACCACGCCACAGGGGTCCACCCTACACCCCTCCCCATGCCCCGCAGGCAGCCCATCCACCGTGACCATGCCCGGTAGGCAGACCATCCACCCTTCCTATGCCCCACAGGCAGCCCAGCCACCCTGACTATGCCCCACATGTGAAAACAAAATCTAAATATCGAGGCTGAGTACCCCAAAAGGAAATACACCGAACACGGGTTACAAAGAAATATACAAAGTACTTTATTTTATACTGAATCCAGTTACAGAAACAGAGTAAAATCAGATAGCTATCGGCCCTCAGTACAACACAACGAACTCCAGCGTGGTTCAATGTGTTCAGTGAGAGACTCTGTACATTAGAATACATTGGTTTTTTATACCTTTTGTGAGCACCATGTCCAGCCCCACTTCGGGTTAATATTCCACTAATACATCACTGATCTAGGGTCCATGCCAAGTCTCGCACATCCGCATATAACTGGTTTGCTTCTAATACATATATCAACAAGCCTATTCGGCCACTATGTATTCTGGGATTTTCCATGTAAGTCTACTTAAACATTAATACAATGTAGTTAAACAAGAGTTCTACGTTCAGTATTTGAATACATTGGGCCTCATTACACGGTAGGCGGTGAGCCATGGCTAAATACCGGCACCGCCTTGGCGGAAAGGGGATTTACCGCCCCATTCCAAGGTTGGAGGGGGGGTAAATCCCCTTTCCGCCATTGCCCTTCCCCATTCCCATTTCTGCCCCATAGGGCTCTATGGGACTGGGGAAGTCGCTAATTACGCCACCGCAATATTGCGGTGCCGTAATTAGCTCCGAGGTCCCTTAGCGGGTTGGATTTTAACGCCTGCAAGAAGCAGGCATTAAATCCTCCAACCCGCAAAGGGACCTCGTAGTACGGCGGTAAGGGTTAACGGTCACCGTTGCCATTAACGGTGACCGTTAACCCTTACCGCCGTCCGTGTAATGAGGCCCATTGTCTTTATCGTATACTCGTGGATTAGTTTCATTGCACGAGTAATCTCTTACACACAGGTCAATGAAGGACAAGGTCTCAGTTCACAACCTCAACAAGTGGCCTGCAAGCCAGTTACATATTAGCTACGTACAGAGGTCAAGATGGCCATGTTGTATTTTGGAATTACATCGTTCCACCATTTTAACTCACAGGGTGACTTTACAAAGCGAATCCTAAAATGTTGGATTGACCTAAAATGGCGGCTTACATTGATTCTAAGGTCAGGACCTTGCAACACAGATTTCTTTGCAAGCGACTTACGAGCAGCTTGGCATAGGCCAATATACATATATTTATTGCATTAGGAGGCACGATATCATTTCTCTTTTGACACACAGGCAGGCCATCCACCCTCCCCATGCCCCGCAGGCAGCCCATCCACCCTGACCATGCCCCGCAGGCAGCACATCCGCCCTCCCAATGCCCTGCAGGCAGCTCATAGACCCTGACCATGCCCCGCAGGCAGACCACCCACCCTCCCCATGCCCCGCAGGCAGCCCTTCCACCATGACCATGCCCCGCAGGCAGACCATCCACCCTCCCCGTGTCCCGCAGGCAGCCCATCCACCCAGACCATGCCCCGCAGGCAGCCCATCCACCCTGACCATGCTCCGCAGGCAGCCAATCCACCCTGACCATGCCCCGCAGGCAGCCCATCCACTCTGACCATGTCCCGCAGGCAGACCACCCACCCTCCCCATGCCCCGCAGTCAAACCATCCACCCTCCCAATGCCCCGCAGGCAGGTCACATGGCACCATGCACTTGGGAGCCCCGACTCATGTCCCCACCCCACCAATTAACAGGCACCTGCCAGCAGGCCCCAACTCATGTCTCCCTAACCCCCTAGCAGGCCCCGACTCATGTCCCCACACCCCCAATTGACAGGCACCTGCCAGCAGGCCCCGACTCATGTCCCCCCCATTGATGGGCACCTGTCAGCAGGCCCTGACTCATGTCCCCTACCCCCCATTGACAGGCACCTGCCAGCAGGCCCCGACTCATGTCCCCCCACCCTCCCAATTGACAGGCACCTGCCAGCAGGCCCCGACTCATGTCCCCCCACCCCCACCCTGATTGATGGGCACCTGCCAGCAGGCCCAGACTCATGTTCCCCCACCCGACCCCCACCCCCATTGATGGGCACCTGCCAGCAGGCCCCGACTCATGTCCCCACCCCCCCTTTTGACAGGCACCTGCCAGCAGCCCCGACTCATGTCCCCCCACCCCCCAATTGACAGGCACCTGCCAGCAGGCCCCGACTCATGTCCCCCCAACACCACGTCATAACTATACAGACCCATGGCCCTAATGCCAACCCAAATCCCACACCCCCACC
This sequence comes from Ambystoma mexicanum, assembly GCF_040938575.1. NCBI lineage: Eukaryota > Metazoa > Chordata > Amphibia > Caudata > Ambystomatidae > Ambystoma > Ambystoma mexicanum. Next base: position 814,583,641 of record NC_090933.1, on the reverse strand, counting down.
CCCCAGTACCAACACCCAATGATCCACTGCACCCACTCCCCACTAAATCACCCATTCAATGATAGTCTGAAAAGAACCATCAACAAATGTCTTAAAGAGCCACACAGTGGCAACACATGACTGAGGCAATGCCCATGGAGACATGCACAAATAAAATCATGGTAGACCACATCAAGAATGAAGAATTATGAAATGTATTAAAAACAAATGGAAATATATACATCACACATACAAAAGTGAAATCCAAGGAAAAATAAAAATCCAAAACATGAAAAAATAAAAGTGGTCCATACCCTAAGTCAATAGAAATAAAAGCCAAGATGAAACGCATAAAAAAACATTACTCCATGTGAACATTTTTAAAAAAGTATGTACACGTCCGTAATAATGAAAACAAAAGTCTGAAGGGTCCATTATCCCAAAACAAAAGGAAACCTACCTAAAACACTATTTAAAATACAACTAAATACAAAAAGTTGGAGCAAAGTCCATGAACTCCAAATAAAAATATAAACCAAATGAAACCTAAACCTAAATAACTATACACAAAGGCGGCGGCTAGTCCGACAGCTCACTTTGTGATGTTCCGGGCCAGGGCATCATCGAACTCCACGTCGATGTTCCAGAGGCGGGCCTCTTCCTGGCCTCAAGGTCTCACAGGGAGGTGGCCATGGCCTCCTCCAACTCCCTGCGAGTTGCCTCGAGGCACTCAGCCCACCTCAATGCTGTGTGCATGGAGTTCTCTGCCCTGATCATTGTGAGCCGGGCCCTCTCCACCAGCTGCCGCTCTGCACCTATTTGCTGGCCCAACCGCTGCCACATGGAAGACACTCCCAATCCTGGGTCCTCCTTCCCGGCGCCGATGCCTGCCCCGATGATGTAGATGGCCCTGAGGCTACATGCCTCCTACGCCGAACCTGCCGCCGCCTTTCTGCTGCCTGCCGCCACCACCACGACTGCCTCCGTGTAGATGGCAACACCCGGGCCGTCGTGCAGGTGCCCTGCTTGAATGTGCCTGCACATCATCCGTTGCCAGGGGTCCAGTTGCTGGGGTGACCTCCTGTGATGGAGCTCCGACTCCCGACTGTGGCAGGGATGGGATCTCCACCAGCCTGGCTGAATTGGTCGGGGCAGGTCCACAGGGGGCACTGGTGTCATCTGGGCTCGAAGACGCACAGAGAACAACTGGCATATAGTGTGCACAGAGGAGAAGAGGGCTGCAAGACTGGCTGACACATGGAGGAAACCCCCGACCATGATCCCTCCCAACTGGGCCACGTTGGCACACATCTTTTCGTGATGATGTGCATGGTCCCCCCAGGAAGCATGCACATTATCACGAATGACACGTGTGCGCAACGCAACACCAATCAGGACGGACTCAATCCTGTCACAGGTCCCCACGTCCACAGGTAGAGGAGTGCCAGATGACATGGACCTCCCCCCTACCTGCGGACGGGCCTGGGACGGGGCATCCCTGCTGGTGCATGGTGATGCAGTCACAGTGTCAGGGACAGTGACATGCACATGCCCCTCTGTGGCAAGCTGTGCTACCTCCTGCCCCTGCCCCTGGACTGCACCACTTGCACCAGTGGTACCACCCTCATCAGGCTCCATGTGCGGCTCTGAACTAGCCCCCTCCTCCTCTGTCCACACCACCAACCTGGATGGCTCCGCACCATCTTCCGCCATCGCAAGCCCCAATGGGGGCTCACCCACCACTTCTGCTGCAGCCGTAGTGGCGAACGCAGCACCAGTCCCCTCACTCCCGGATGATGGAATTTCCTGGTAGGGTGACTGGGCCTTGCATCACCGGCCGGTAGAGGCATCCCTGCCACTTTCCTCCACAGCGCCGTCTCCACCCTCTTCTTCACTCACCGCTGTGCAAAGGGAGACATTGAACACAAGCATCAGGGTACTGTACAATAGTCCCCTAGACACAAAGCAATAGCAAATGAGTGGCACTGTCAAACGTCACTTCCATCACGTCCCTCCACAACACATGGGCCAGTGCAGGCAACACACATGCAGGAACAGGCATGGCACATGCAACAAACAATTGCATCCATGTCCAAGGCACCGTAGAAACATACAATGGTGGGCTGAAACTCACATGCATCATGGGACATGCTGATCACATGCACACACATCACTGGAGGGTCATGTATCTGGCCCCGTATACCCCCAGACACAGTGGATACAAGGATGACTAGGCTGTATCAGTGAATCAACAGATCGTCACAGACTTGTGTCATGCATCCATGGCGTTGACCAGTCAATCACACACTACTCAGACACACGGACATGTACACCATGCATGTCCATGACAGCAGCACCCATCTCTCACACCCCAAACATGTCCAAGTATGGACACAGGCATGCATACATGTGTGCATTCCGCATGCTACTCCGCATGATGCATTGTAACACATACACCATCCATGTGGGTCACGCCTGACTGGACTCACATGCAGCACCATCATGTCCCTGCACACACACATCCATACATGACCCATGTCACACATACAGCCAAGTAGCTAACCACCAGCACACTGCAACATGCACTGTTTAAAACGGGAATGCATGGGCACTTACTGCTCGACTCCAGATGGGCCTGCATCCTGAGGATCTGGTGATGAAGCACTCAGCAAATGTGCTCCAGGACCCTCATCTGCTGGGTGGTAAGGTGGACCCTTCTTGAGGATCCTTGACTTGTAGTCCTCCCAGCGCTTCTGGATGTGTTTGATGTCGCGGGGTGCCACCCTCTCCGCGTTGATGGCACCCACTATGTCTTTCCAGATCCTCTTCCGTCCTTCCTTGTCGGCGCACAATAGTGTGAAGAGGGCATCATAATGGCCCAGGACCTGCTCCACCAGGAAGCCAACTTCATTAGCATTGAAGCTGGCAACACTCTGCCTCCCTGCTGGGGGTTGCCACTGGTGCCAGATGGTGTTGTGTCGGACATGGCAACCCCTGAGGCAGGTGTCCGTGGGCAACTGGGTCCTGGGTCTGGGCTGTGGAGCGATGGGATGCCAGTCAGGAGTCTTCTGTTCCAGCAGGGGTGGTCACAGCAACTGGACCCCTGCAGATGGCTGGTATGCAGGCACCAAATGGCAGGGCACTGTTGGCAGCAGGCAGGCAGACAGGCAGCAGCAGATGGCTTGTAGCAGGCTCCCTGTGGCTCTAGGAGCAGGAAAATGGCCTGTGGGCAGATGCACGGTCTTCCGTGTGTTGTTGCGTGGCCAGTTTGATGCAGAGTGAATTGGCACGTGAAAAAAGAGTACCTCAGCGTGTTATTCAAGGAAAGGGCCTTAGCGCGTAAGCGCGCAAGTGACGTGATGCGCGTGGGCATTTCCCTCATACGGTTGCACATTGAATCCGCACGTGCAAAAACAGCACATCTGCGTGTGAATGCTGTGTAATTCGAGGAAAGGGCCTTAGCGCGTAAGCTCACCTGTGATGTTACATGCACCTGCATTGCCTTCAGCAGGGGTTAAAGGCGAGCGTGGGCCAGCAGTCCACTGTACGTGCTGTTTGTGGAGACTGACGCGCGTGTTTACTCTTCTGAAATCACACGCGATTACTTTACTGCGTTTGAAGTTCGTACCTCTTCTTTTGGCGGGGTGTTGCCTACGCGTACAAGCGCGTGTTATTTTCTTTTTTCGTTTCCATGGAAGGCAGGCGGTGAGTCGCGCACGCTATTTTTCCCACTGTGGTTCCCCCTGTGCATCGCGTACCGTTTTCGAGGTCATAGTAGCCTGTGTGTTCCACGTGTATGTGTTTTTTGTGTCCCTGGGTGCCGCACTGTACTGCTGGAGGTTAAATCAATGCACGTGGGTTACCGGGGTCACGTGCACATTTTTCTTTTGTTATTTTACTATTTTTTGTTTTCATTTTTTGTCAATTTTGTTATTTTTTTATTTTACATTTTTTGGGGGGCCTGGGCATTGCGCGACCCATCATTTTTGCCCAGGGGTCACAGAGACCCTTGCAGGAGCACAGGGATACCTATTCTATCCAGTACCCTGCCCCCTTCAATCCAATTGCCTGGGACAATTGTTGAGTGCAGCTCCCATCGGCTATTTAGCATCTGTGCCATGGGTGGGAGGCCACCAAAGGGTAGGGGCGGCAACGCTGGGCATCCTCCCAGGGGTGTGTGTGGTCGGGCACGTGGGCGCGGAGACCACGGGGGACAGGGTGTCCAGGGTGGTCAGGGTTGCTACAGAGGGGGAAGAGGCAGGGGTGCCCCACTGGGGCGGGATGCCCAGCCACGTGCTGGTGCAGACATGCCACCACTCCCTGTGGCTCCTGGTGATGCAGCTGTTGCATCACAACCTGGCGCCAATATGACCCAACAGCAACTTACATCTGCTGTCACTGGCCGACCTGTGGTAGTAGCTGCAGGTGCAGCTGTGGGGACCACCACCCGGGCTTGGAGTCGAGCAGCGCATGTTGCGTTGCGTGACAAGGATTCCCAGGACGATTTCCATCTTGTCTGGAGGTGCGGGTCACGTGTGTCCAGTGTAGCTGTGACTGGGGCACATGTATCTGGGGCAGTTATGACATCTGCTGCCCCAAGCAGCCGGGTGGTGGTAACTGCATGGGCAGATGCAGCCAACACCACCCTGGCAGTGAGTCAGACCCAAGCCAGACCTTATGTCCTCATTCCAACACCCACTGCTTTGGTCCAGTCCACCAGCGCCACTGCCCCCACTGATCAGGGCCACATTGGCCACTCAAGGTCAATACCACTGCACAAAAGGAGGAAGCGTGCTCCTGTGCAAGAGGCTGGGACCACAGACACGGCCCCGGCCTCCGGCACGTTGAGGAAGAAGCCTTTTGGCAAGCAGAAACTGGACTTCCTTGTGGACTACGTGTCAGCACACCAACGCGATATGCTTGTGGGCCCACAGTGCCAAACTACACATCACCAGCATTGGGTCCACTGGCAGCATGTTGCGGATGGTGTGACAGCCATGGGATTCCAGGTGCGCATGGCTCAGGACTGCTACAAGCGTTGGAATGACCTCCGACACAGTGCAAAACAAAAGCTTGCCTCCAATTATTCCATGTCTCTGATGACTGGTGGTGGGCCACCACCATAGGAGGATGAAATCGCTCAGCATGATAAGATCACTGCAGAGTTCATCCCGGAAGAACAAATCCATGGAGTAGGCGAGAGGATGGATTATGATGCATCGTCCGGTGGGTATTGATGCATGTTACTCAATGACATGTGTGTTTGGCGTGTGTGACCCTCCCAGCTACAACTTGGGTCCTTTCTTTCATCAATCTCCCTCTCTACCTGTGGTGTTCACCAGGGGTCTGACCTCTCGGTCTGACTTTACAAACAGCACCTGGCAGCTCTCGCCTACTGCATTTTCATTTTCTGCTACGACTTCCAGTGCTATGCTGATGATACTCAACTCATTTCCAGGCTACCCTTGGCCACCTCTTCTCCCTCCCTCCCTCATTTCTGATTGCCTCATTGACATTTGAAATTGGTTTACTGCCAATGATCTCTGTCTAAATGCCAGCAAGACTGACATTCTCCTCATCGGTACACCTTCGCCATCCTTTCCCCTCACTCTCTGGCTGGCCCCCCTTGGCCCTCCTCCTACCCCCACCTGCAAGGCCAACAACCTCGGGGCCCCTTTGACTCCACACATTCCTTTTCCACACACATTTCTGACGTTTCTTGAGAAACATTAAATTCTTGCTTAACCTCCTCGGGGTACTGTGCCTTTCCTATCGTTCACCTACATGCTCACAGTCTCTCAAGCTCTGTTTGTCTCATGGTTGGGCTACTGTGAGAGGCTCTTTCAATATTTTACCTGACTCCACACTCCGCCCTCTACCACTAATCCAGTACAGGACTGCAAGACTTGTCCTTGGCCTCAAGCCCTGGGATCCTATCTTTCCAGCTCTGAAATCCCTTTATTGGCTACCAGTGGATGCAAGGATGATACTTCAGACCTCTGCATTGTGCACAAGGATTTTTGGGGCCTGGGTCTAAAATACCTTCACCTATCCATCTGCCAATACCTCCCCTCTCGAGTCCTTTCCTCCTCTACCTCACACTCCCTCCGGGTCAGTTGTTAATTGAAGAAATAAGCTGGGGGCAGATCTGTGTCTACGCTGGGAGCTCCCTTTGGAAGAGCCTACCTGCCATGTTAAGGAGAAACATCTCTGCTTCCGGAAGCACCTCAAGACCTTTGTATTTGCGCCTTTATTAGCCCCTGTTCTCCCCAGCTGAACACTGTCCTCTGTTGGCACTGTGCACCGGCACACCCTCTGTCCTCCCGGCACAGGTACCTGCCCACCCTGTCTCCCTGCTGCACTGCCTCCAGGCCTCCCATTACAATGGGTCCTGTATGTGTACCCATACAGTCCCCCAATCTTCTTCTGCACTCATCAGATTTGCCGTATCCAAATGATCTTGCATTTGCCACTTGCTGGCTGCACTACCACCTTTTGAATGCCTATTCTATCATTGGCGTGAGCAAAGGGTGAGTCCCAATTTTTTGTTACAGGGGGATTGAGCTGGAGTAGGGACTGGTTATGGAGCGTCAAACACGCAGAAAAAAAGCTCAATTACCCCTCTTTTAGTCCACCTTGGACTTTGGTCTCGGAAAAGAAGATAAGGATAGATTCTTTATTTTATTTATCTAAGAGACACATAGAACAAATGTTGTTTTCAAAAGAGTAAGCAGAGTGCAAAACACTTTTTTAATGACATCAATTTACTAACACAAAAAACATGGTGGGTGCTTTCCACAAGACACCTTACGAGTTTAAAACACATTCAAAGAACTCAGAGATTAAAAAATCCCGGAAAAACACATTTTTTCTACTGTTGTAACAGTTCACCTTGCTAAACTGTTTTCAAAATGTTGGTTATCTCACACAATTATTTAGGGGAACAAACTCAATATACACAGCGTGACAGTTCTAATGCTGTAGGGGAGAGACACATAGATTGTAGTGTCTACAGGATGTCTACATATGTTCCGGCCCACAGATTTACATCAACACCATCCCTGGTGTTCTGCTGTTCTAGTTATGGCCCTCTTCAGGACAGTATATTGCTTCTAGGGTGACATAGAAGTTTACAGAAACAAATCTCTGGGTTTTTCACAGTTTTTCAGGTACTATAAAGAATGGAAAAACAGAGTTTGTGTTAGTGCTAGGTGTACAAAAGTACATGGTTAAAAACTCTTTTGATAGAGGTTCGTGTGTATTTGGGCTCTTTTGTTGCCATCATTCAACTTTTCACTGACCTTTATAGACTCTTGTGGTTGGACTAAAGATTGATTACTGTAGCAGAGGAAATGAAGGGTCACTTTCTCTTGGTGTGTTACTGTCATGATCTCTGCTTCCAAAAGGTCAGGGTTTTCCCAACTCCCTTGGAAGCAGATCCATAACCCAGGTTCCGAGTGCCAACCAGTCCCAATTGGGACCTTTTGGACCCAGTCCTGGCGCCAGTGGCACCAGGCTCATAAATATGCCCAGTCCCAGCGCTGGAAGCGCCGGGCTCATAATGCTTGGGTGGACTTACCTGCAGCAGACCATGCTGCTTACTTGCCTGCCAGTTGAGCCTCTGATCCTCTTCTGTTTGGAACTACTTTTCCTGTTGGGTGGGGTTGGAGCCACTCCCTAGATTTAGAACACTGGAACTCTTCTGGAAGGCAGGAACTCTTTTCTTACCAGGAACTCTTTTCTTACTTAGGCGTGGCTGTGGAAGGAGACACCTAAGCACTACAGGAGGCTATTTAAACCACACCCGGTGGATGAATCTTGCTTTGCGTTATTCTGCACCCTCTGCAGCAGGACGCTCATCGTGTCTTCTGCATCCAGTCCTGGGCCTAAGGAAAAAGGCTTACCATCCTGAATCCAGTCTTCAGCAACACCTATAAAGACAAGAAAGAACAGGTTAGCATTCCGGCATCTGAAAGGCAAAGGCTTACCATCCTGAATCCAGTCTTCAGCAACACCTATAAAGACAAGAAAGAACAGGTTAGCATTCCGGCATCGGAAAGGCAAAGGCTTACCTACTCTTTGTGCGCTCCGGAGGTCTTCATACTGCATTCCGGCATCTGAAAGACAAAAGCTTACCAACTCTTCGCACGCTCCGGAGGCCTTCGGCGCTGCATCCGCATCTGAAAGACAAAACAAGGTGCGTTTATAGACATTGGGGAACTTTAATACTCACGTGCCATTACTCCTTTCCACATCTAATCCAGTGGGTATTCCGGCACCCTGCAGCCGCTCCGAACTCGTACCTGCAAAATAAAAAGACAGTTAGAGCGCAACGTGAAGCAGGCAACAAGCGCTTACTCACGTGCTTCCAGGCGCTTCTATTCATCACACGGGCTCCATCTTCAACTCACTTCAGCCCGTCATCCGCCATCGCAGGAACCCTGCAAAACAAGAGACATCATTACTAAAGACTTTAAAAAGACATTTGAATGACTCGAAACTTACCGTTCGTGCAGTAAACGACGGACAGCAGTCCTCTGAAGTCAAGAGGCCTGCGCTACCTATCCAGTGAAGAAACTGGCTACAGCACCCTGCCCCGAGGCAGATGGAGAGCTCGGCATTCACTTACCTAAGGTGAGAGCGTTAACCTTTGGGGTCTACAGGAGAGGAGAAGAGGAAAGAGATAGGGACACCCCAATAACCCCAGTTCATTAACCCCATATTTTCTATCTGCAGACATCTTACTCTACACGTCAGGCATACAGTGCACAGAGGTCCAGCCCAAAGAGCCAACCGGGTGCTACACATCACCTTTGAAGATACGGTAGTCGCCCAGTCAAGACCGGCGCCTCTGCGAGAATCAGGTGAGCGTTACAGAACGCAAAGCCTACCGCAAAACTCTCGCCCAGGCGCTATGGAAACCTCGGATACTGACCCCCTAGCCCGGTTACTTGGGGAACTAAGGGCAGAAGTGCATGCAACTCGTCAGGAAACGAATGCTCTAAGAAGGGAACTAATTATTTCCAAGGAGAGAACAGACAATCTTGCTAGACAAGTGCTACAGTCACAAGCCGGACAGACCCCGTTACCCGCATCAGGGGCAAATCTTCCTTCAACATCCTCTATGAATCCAGTGCAGATCAACCTACCTGGGAATGTACCTCTGGCTCCGCCCGAGCGATTTTCTGGTGACCCAAAGAGGTTTGCAGTATTTATCAATCAGTGCCGGTTGCACTTCTTATGCCGGCCAGCAGCCTTTCCAACTGATCAAGCTAAAGTAGCTTTTGTACTTTCGTACCTTAGTGGCAATGCGGCAGACTGGTCGATCCCTCTAGTTCATCAAGATGATCCGGTTCTCCATGATTTTCAAGCCTTTCAGCTTAGTATGGAAAAACTGTTCGCAAGACATTCACAGGGACAGGCCTTGGACAATGAGCTTCTTTCGTTGCGACAGGGTAATCAAGACCTTTTGGCTTATATTGCATCTTTCAATAGACTAATAGTGGAAACTCAATGGCCTGAGGACAAAAGGATTACGCTGTTTTATAGAGGTCTACGTGGAGAGCTCAAAGACGTTTTAGCCCAAGTAGTGAATCCCCCACAAGACTGTTCGGATTACATAGACTTGGTCGTTCAAATAGATCACAGGCTGCAGAACAGGAAGGCCGATCGTTCCAAGTTTGATGCTCGAGTATTTTCCAAACCGCCAACTCCTTCCAAAGGAGTAGACTCCGGGGAATCCATGCAAATAGGGGGTCTGAAAGGTCCTCTAACACAACGGGAGCGGGAAAGGAGGAAACAGTTGCAATTATGCCTATATTGCGGAAACTCAGGGCACTTTCTTCGAGACTGTCCGGTGAAACCTGCCAAGAAGGCAGTAGGAGCTGCAGTTACCAAAGTTACAAACTCTGAGCAGGGAAACGACCTCGCCCGACAAGAATAGAGGTCCTCTTGCCGAGCGTAAAAACCAGTTCCGTGACCTCGCATTTCGTGATACCTATGGTCCTCATTAGCCCTGATAATCCGGATCGATTACATGCAATTGAAGCTTACGTCGACAGCGGTGCCATCGGCAATTATGTGGATCATGAAATGGTTTTGAGGATGAATCTAACTCTTTGTCCCAAGGCTGTAAAGGACGTCATTACTACGGTGGATGGTACGGAGATAGCCTCCGGGCCAGTAACGCATACCACTCAAGAAGTGACGCTAGTAAGTCAAGATGGACACCATGAGAAGATCGTGTTCGATGTGATCAAGGCCCCTCAGTTTCAGATTATTCTAGGAATACCTTGGTTAGAGAAACACAATCCTCTGATCGATTGGCGAGCAAGAACGGTCCAGTTTCCAGAATGTGTCTCTACTTGTCACCCTCCACCTGGTGTTGCACTGGCCGCAATTTCTTCAGAGACTCCCCAGTTACCTCCCGAATACCTAGAATACCAAGATGTTTTCCGGAAGGATCAGGCTAACTCTCTACCTCCTCATAGGTCTTATGACTGCCAGATAGACCTGATACCTGGATCTACTCCTCCTTGTAGTAGAATTTATGCCCTCACCGAGCCTGAGAACCTTCACCTTCGACAATACCTGGATCAATACCTGGCAAATGGGTTTATTCGTCCTTCCAAGTCCCCTGCTTCTTCAGCTTTGTTCTTCGTTCCAAAAAAGGAAGGAGACCTTTGAACTTGTATCGATTATCGCTCCCTGAACCAGATCACCGTTAAGAATAGATATCCGTTACCTTTGATCCCTGAACTCCTGGACCAAGTCAGAAAAGCATGCATATATACAAAGCTGGATCTTAGAGGAGCTTACCACTTGGTACGAGTAAAAGAGGGCGATGAATGGAAGACGGCCTTCCGCACCAAGTATGGGATATTTGAATATCAGGTCATGCCCTTCGGACTTTGCAATGCCCCGGCCGCCTTTCAATATTTTATGAACGATGTCCTCAGAGAGCTCATAGATGCATGTGTTGTTGTTTACATTGACGACATCCTCGTTTATTCTTCATCGGAATCTGAACATCGGAAACACGTGAAAATGGTCCTCGAAAGATTGCGTCAACACAAACTTTTCGCTAAGTTGGAAAAATGTGTTTTCAACGTGACTGAAGTTGAATTCTTGGGATTCATATTATCACCTGGCGGGGTGCGTATGGATTCAAAGAAGGTCGATGCAGTTCTCAAATGGCCATCACCATCCTCCGTAAAAGGTGTGCAAAGCATGTTAGGCTTCGCTAACTTTTACCGCAGGTTTATCCCCGAGTTCTCTCGAATAGTCCAGCCCATCACTGCCTTGTTAAAGAAAAACAAACCTTTTGAATGGTCTACCGAGGCGGAACAAGCTTTCCAGGATTTGAAGACTAAATTTATCTCTGCACCAATCTTAAAACACCCTCGCCCCGAACTCCCCTACATCGTGGAAACTGATGCTTCAAGCCTTGCCATGGGGGCAGTTCTATCACAAAAGGACCCGGTAACCAATCAGTTGCATCCCGTGGCATTTTGGTCCCGCAAATTCTCGCCTCCTGAAGTCAATTACACGATTACTGACAAGGAACTTCTGGCTATCAAGTCTGCCTTTAAGGCTTGGCGGCATTATCTGCTGGGGGCCCGACACACCGTTACTGTGATTACGGATCACCGAAACCTGCAATATTTGAAAAATGCAAAAGCCCAATCCTCTAGACAACTCCGTTGGGCATTATTCTTTGCCGAGTTTGACTTCATAATTACCTATCGACCAGGTACAAAGAACGGTAAAGCCGATGCCCTTTCTCGGATGGGAGTGGAAGAACACTTGATCAACCCTAAACCTGTACCAATCATTCCCGAACAAAGAATTCTGGGTGTAATCGCCACAGAATCCATAGAGGAAGTTAAGGATAAAGCCAGGCAACTTGTAACTCCAGCAGATATACAGAATTGGCATCTGCAGGGAAAGGACTTTGCAGTAAAGGACAACTTATTGTATTTCCAAGAACGATTATACCTACCCAGCACAGATTTACAGAAAAAAGTAATCTCTTGTTATCACGACTCTTTAATGGAAGGTCATCCCGGTATAGCCAAGACCTCAGAAAAGATCAAGCGCTACTTCTGGTGGCCGTCTTGGAAAAAAGATATCAGAGACTTTATAATGTCCTGTGGAGTATGCGCCCAAAACAAGAGTCAAAAGGAAAGACCAGCAGGCCTCTTACGCCCTATTGACATCCCACCTCGCCCTTGGCATACGCTTTCTATGGACTTCATCACCGATCTACCTCCATGCTCCGGATACAATACGATTCTAGTAATCGTGGACTTATTCTCCAAGATGGCGCATTTCATTCCGCTCAAAGGCTTGCCAACAGCAGCAACTCTGGCCCGAGAGTTTCTCGAAAACATCGTCCGACTGCACGGTTTTCCTTCGGTTCTAATTTCGGATCGAGGTAGTCAATTTATTTCTCATTTTTGGCGAAGTTGCTGTCGGTCGGCTCAAATTGATGTGAGACTATCGACCAGTCACCACCCTCAGACCGACGGACAAACCGAGAGGACCAATCAAACTCTGGAACAGTATTTACGCTGCATGCTGCAACAAACTGAAAAAACTTGGAAAGATATCCTTTGGATAGCCGAGTATGCCTACAATAACTCTGTCCACTCGGGAACTGGGAAAACCCCGTTTTTTCTTTTGTACGGCAGTCACCCTCGAACCTCGGAGTTGGATCCCCTCCAAGATCTTGAAACACCAGCAGTAGACTACCTGCATTCTACAATCACACAAGCCTTTAAGGAAGCTGTTTCTCACCTTCAAAGGGCTAAAGAACAATACAAGAAAGGAGCAGATCAACATCGGAAGGAAGCCCCTCACTATCAAGTAGGGGATCAAGTCTGGTTATCCACCAAATATCTATCTCTACAAGGGCCACGCACATTCAACCCAAGATACCTTGGTCCCTATTCCATCACTACCATAGTAAACCCAGTAGCGGTCAAGTTGGACTTGCCCCCGCACATGAAGATACATCCGGTCTTCCACGTCTCTCTATTAAAACCCGTGCAACCTCAAACCCGACTAACCAAATCTCCAAAACCTATCCTAGTGGATGGAGAACTCGAGTTTGAAGTCAAAAGCATTCTGGACTCCAAGATCTCCAAATCTAAACTATTCTACCTAATTGACTGGAAAGGCTACGGCCCCCAAGAGAGATCCTGGGAACCTGCTGAATATGTCCACGCTCCTCGCCTAATCAAAAGATTTCACCGAACATTTCCTGACAAGCCAAAACCCCAGGAGAAGCCCTGTTTGGGAGGGGCCTTGAGGGGGGTACTGTCATGATCTCTGCTTCCAAAAGGTCAGGGTTTTCCCAACTCCCTTGGAAGCAGATCCATAACCCAGGTTCCGAGTGCCAACCAGTCCCAATTGGGACCTTTTGGACCCAGTCCTGGCGCCAGTGGCACCAGGCTCATAAATATGCCCAGTCCCAGCGCTGGAAGCGCCAGGCTCATAATGCTTGGGTGCACTTACCTGCAGCAGACCATGCTGCTTACTTGCCTGCCAGTTGAGCCTCTGATCCTCTTCTGTTTGGAACTACTTTTCCTGTTGGGTGGGGCTGGAGCCACTCCCTAGATTTAGAACACTGGAACTCTTCTGGAAGGCAGGAACTCTTTTCTTACCAGGAACTCTTTTCTTACTTAGGCGTGGCTGTGGAAGGAGACACCTAAGCACTACAGGAGGCTATTCAAACCACACCCGGTGGATGAATCTTGCTTTGCGTTATTCTGCACCCTCTGCAGCAGGACGCTCATCGTGTCTTCTGCATCCAGTCCTGGGCCTAAGGAAAAAGGCTTACCATCCTGAATCCAGTCTTCATCAACACCTATAAAGACAAGAAAGAACAGGTTAGCATTCCGGCATCTGAAAGGCAAAGGCTTACCATCCTGAATACAGTATTCAGCAATACCTATAAAGACAAGAAAGAACAGGTTAGCATTCCGGCATCGGAAAGGCAACGGCTTACCTACTCTTCGTGCGCTCCGGAGGTCTTCATACTGCATTCCGGCATCTGAAAGACAAAAGCTTACCAACTCTTCGCACGCTCCGGAGGCCTTCGGCGCTGCATCCGCATCTGAAAGACAAAACAAGGTGCGTTTATAGACATTGGGGAACTTTAATACTCACGTGCCATTACTCCTTTCCCCATCTAATCCAGCGGGTATTCCGGCACCCTGCAGCCACTCCGAACTCGTACCTGCAAAATAAAAAGACAGTTAGAGCGCATCGTGAAGCAGGCAACAAGCGCTTACTCACGTGCTTCCAGGCGCTTCTATTCATCACACGGGCTCCATCTTCAACTCACTTCAGCCCGTCATCCGCCATCGCCGGAACCCTCCAAAACAAGAGACATCATTACTAAAGACTTTAAAAAGACATTTGAATGACTCGAAACTTACCGTTCGTGCAGTAAACGACGGACAGCAGTCCTCTGAAGTCAAGAGGCCTGCGCTACCTATCCAGTGAAGAAACTGGCTACAGCACCCTGCCCCGAGGCAGATGGAGAGCTCGGCATTCACTTACCTAAGGTGAGAGCGTTAACCTTTGGGGTCTACAGGAGAGGAGAAGAGGAAAGAGATAGGGACACCCCAATAACCCCAGTTCATTAACCCCATATTTTCTATCTGCAGACATCTTACTCTACACGTCAGGCATACAGTGCACAGAGGTCCAGCCCAAAGAGCCAACCGGGTGCTACACATCACCTTTGAAGATACGGTAGTCGCCCAGTCAAGACCGGCGCCTCTGCGAGAATCAGGTGAGCGTTACAGTTACGATACGCAACTTAAACAAACAAATTTCGGCTTGTGACAGGCATCATGCCGTTGTTGTTTCCTTTCGTCAAGGGGTTTCTTTTTTTTTCGTTTTTCGGACCTATTTGTGAGAAAGGATCATATATGTAATAGTGGAATATATCCTAGGGTAAAGGGGAACACAAGTCATTTAGTCCCAGGAGAATAGCTCAGTGGCAACGTGCTCGACTTGGAAACAAGACAACACGGAGCAACACAGGTTCGATCCCTGGGTCCGCGCTTAGAAACCTCTGGGTATTAAGCGCGTTATAAATAACCTATCATATTAACCTATCATATCTGACATGTTTACTGACCTGGTGCTTCTTAGGCCGTTTGTTTCTAAAGTTGGTGCCGGATAGACAAATAGCCGGCACACGTAACCAGAGAACGGCTTTGCAATTCAATGTTCTTTCTTTCGTCGTCCGTCTCGCCCACCGGCCTGGGGGGACAAAGGTGGGAAGGACATTAGTAGGACTCTAACTTCATTACTTGTGAGAGTTACATGCATTTGTCAAAAGCAAAAAGGCAGGGGGCATGTGGCTCTTTCAATGCTTCGGCTCTCCCCACTTTCTGGGATCATGAGTGTACCATTTTCGAAGTGGATTTACCTTGTGGTCAGTTTCAATGGGTTCAGTGATCCTTCGGTTCACAGCGGCTTCTTGCTGTCTGCGCGCGAGGGGAATGATTCGTCTTTCACAATGCCGCAGCAAGTTATTTTTCCGTTTCGTGTTCGCGTGTCACGTGACTACACGTATACGCTTCTGGTCTGCGTTTCACTTTATATTTGATGTGCGTCTGGTCCCTGCGGCCATCTTGAGGTGGCATCAGTTTGTCTGTTGAGTGATAGTTAAGCAATGCTTAGAAAAAATTACCCCATTCGACCGCTGAGTTTAAGCCATTTTTTACTGTGTCCAAATCAAAAATCCATTTCTGTTCATATTTACGTAGTGCCAAATCTCTGTCTCCTCCTCTCTTTGAGATCTGGACCGTTTGGATAATGAACCAGAACATTTCACATGGTTTGTGTTTCAAACGGAGATAGTGAGCAACCAGGGTTTTTTTCGGTGTTTGATTTCTGATGTTTGAAAACAACATTTGTTCTATGTGTCTCTTAGATAGATCAAATAAAGAATCTATCCTTCTCTCCTTTTCCGAGACCAAAGTCCAAGGTGGACTAAAAGAGGGGTAATTGAGCTTGTTTTTCTGCGTGTTTGACTATTCTATCATTGGACTTCATTTTCCTTCTTTGGTCTCTTCTGTTTGGCACGTTCCACTTCTCCCCCTTCCTGGTTCTTCAACCCGTTATCCCTTCTCCATACACTTGCGTGTTCTCAATGTCACCGTGCCCAGTACAATCGTTGTTTTCATTTCCTTTTCTCCCTTGTTCCCCTCCCTTTGCTTGGTTGCGCTCGAAGCCACTTGTGTACGAGTAACATCTTGATGAGTTGCCATATCATGTCATATACATCCTTTGTACTTGGTACAGTTTGTCTCACTCTGACTGTGCTGATTGCAGTGGCTCCGCATGCACCTGTGTGCCCATTCATGTTCCATGTGCATTCCATGTATGCCCCTAGGTGTCCTTGACCGCCTTCTCATTGTAGTATGTCTCCAGGATGATCCAAGTGTCATGTTATTTGGACAGCCATTTCATGCTCACTGTTGGTCTGTGTGTCATCACACGACTTTAGGGTGTCCACATCTGTGTCATGCATATGGCTCCCCCTGTTACAGGCCCACTGCCTCTTTTCAACTGGTGTTGTGTCTTCTGCATGCATGGGTGTACTATTGATGGTTCCTCATCTGTCCTGCATCATCTCCACTTCTCATCGGCTGTAGTGACATTTGCCTGACGACATGCAATAGATGCATGCCAACACTGTCTGCCAATGCACAGTTCTGTGGGGAACCTTTCATTGCCATGCAGTGCCTCCCCGCTATTGGCCAGAGGGTGGGTGTTTCACGGTATCCATGCTACATGGTGCATGCCATTTGCACATGATGGCTGCAAATGCCCTTACACTGCCGTCATGTTTGGAGATTGACATCACTATGTATGTGTTGATGTTGGAAATTGAGGGGCTACACATGCACTGCACTGCATAAACCAACTCCTGTGCCAAGTTCAGCCCTTTTACCTGCCATGTATGTACCCATGTCCCTCCTTTCGCTGTATAGAAACACACTAGCATAGGTGCCTCCTGTGACACATGTACTGTGCCTAGTCGATGGTAGTTGAGTGCTGCACGTGAACATGCATATTACATGTGCCATGGTGTGTTTGGTTTTGATTGCCAGCTGTGGCTATTTGTGTGTTCCCCCATGCTTATGCTACGTGCCATCTCTTTGTTGCCATCTCTCATTTCTGCTTTGGATATGTTCCTGCTAGAGGTTGTGTGTGATGCAGGTGATGTGCAACATGCAATACATGTGTTGCCTTCACATTTTGCACACTTCTGTTAATATGTAAATGACCACGCTTCACGCTGATGCTTGTCTTTATAGAGAGGCTTTATTTCTTTAGTTCATCCAAGAGAAATGCCCCCAGCTGTGGCTGTCCTCCTGCTCTCAATCCTCTCTCTCTCTGCTGCTAGAATGTGGAACCTTTGCTTAATCATAACAACAAAGGTTCCTTGGTAACTAGGTTACATGGCAGCAGCTGAATTGATGTGATTGTAAACTCAATGAAGTAAATGTAACCACCTCCTAACACCTCCCTTCCTTTTACCAAAATATAAGTATTTGCCTAAACTAGATAATAGATTTATTTGAACATAAGTAGTTCATTATTTACATAGTATCTGGTGCACCGCTATATGAAGAAATAATTAAATTGCTTTAAATACCTTGCAGTGCAGTTACAGGTTGTTGTTTACCTTTTTGCAAATTGCTATCCTCTCCTTGTTCCAGACCCCACCCCCTTTAACAAGCACCGAAGATCCCAAATCTTTAACAACTTGTTTGGGCTGTGAAAATATGGATGCACCTTTGCGCACCTTGGTGGGAAGTTTGATCTTGATCCAATCACCTTCCTCAAGACTGAATTCTCTACAAGCATTCTTCCTGTCATATTGCTCCTTGGATCTGACCCCAGATTCAAATATCTTCTCTCTCACTCCCTCCAGATCTATTCCTACGAATTTTGACCTTCCCATCCAGCCTGGACACATGTGTGAGTTAGGTTTCCTCCCTCTTAATAGTTCAAATGGGGATACACCCGTAACACTGTGTGGTGCTAGTCTATATTGGAATGTTCTCTCCATTATGGTCCTGATCCAGTCACCTCCTGTTGCTACCGCAATTCTAATTGCATCCATGAGAGTGCGGTTGAAGCGTTCTACACACCCATTGGTCTGGGGATGATATAATGAAGTGGTTACTTGTTCTATTCCATGGTTACTCAAGAACTCTCTAAATTCCTTGGAAACCAATTGGGTCCCATTATCTGATAAACACTTTCTGGGGAATCCCTCTCTCCAAAATAATTGCTCCAAACATTTAATGATGCTACTGCTGGATATGTCTCTTAGTGTAAATATTTCGGGCCACTTGGATAATAAATCTATGACAACCAGTACATAGGTGTCTCTCCCACCCTTGATATTGAAAGGCCCTAGTAAGTCTAAAGCAACCTCATCCCATGGAACTGTGGATGGCTTTCTAACAGTCATGGGTACTTTTTGAATCCTGAGACCCTTATTACCTTCAATGCAATCACAACAATTGTTGACCACTTCTTCAGTGTCTTTGTCAAGATTAGGCTACCAAAATTCTGCTCTAACCAAGCCTTTGGTTCTAGGCAGTCCCAAATGCCCAACATGAGCTAGCTCAATTATTAATTTTCTCATTTTAATAGGTACAACCATCTGATGTCCTCTATGTAAGTATCCTTTATCAATCCAGAGTTCTTCCTTAACTTTGGCAAACCCGCCTAAATCACCAATATAGTTTCTTATTCTGTTCTGCGTCACCAATGTTAAAATTCTCTGGTACAATTCATCCTCTGAACATGCATTGTCCCACTCCTCTTTCTTTACTGACTCATGAACCTGAAATATTTCAACACCTTTCTCACGAGTCAGAGGAGACTCCTCAGACACTGTTTCTCTCACTACTGATCTGGATAAGGCATCAGCAACTACGTTGGTTTCACCACTAATGTGAAGCATATCATATTGCAGGCCTTGTAGGGATGTCACCCACTTCATGATGCATCTGGAGACTCCCTCCAGACCACCTTTGGTAAATATTCCTATTAGGGGTTTATGGTCTGTACATACTGTGAATTCTCTGCCCCACAAATATCTTTTGAACTTTTCCACTCCCCAGACACAAGCCAATGCTTCCTTTTCTACCACTGAATATCTGTTCTCAGGTCCTTTGAGAGATCTAGAGGCAAATGCTATGGTGTGTAAGCCCTCCTGATCTTCCTGCATTAGGACTGCCCCAATACCATAGTCACTTGCATCCACAAATAATAATGAATGTCTACTTTCTTCAAACGTTTTCAAGATGGGTGCATTGACTATAGCATCTTTAATCTTACCAAACTCTTCCTCACAAGATTCATTCCACTTGAACGTAACACCTTTACGAGTCAACATCCTCATGTTCCTTGACAAATTTGCCAACCCTCTAACAAACTTGCCATAAAATTCAACCAGACCTAGAAAAGATAGTATATCTGCTTTGGATTTTGGTGCTTCCATCTTGCGAATAGCTTCTATGGCCTTTTCTTTGGGTTTGATCCCTTCACCTGTAATTTCATGACCTAGATATTCAACTTTGTCAGTTTTGAATATGCATTTCTCTAACGATACTGTAAGGCCAGCCTCTTTGAATATGTTCAACACTCTCTCTAACCTTTTATCATGTTCTGCTTCATTTTTCCCACATACTAGCACATCATCCTGGTAACACATGACACCTCTCTCTCCTCCCAGTAATCTGTACATGACGTTCTGAAATACACTAGCTGCTGAAATCAATCCAAATGGCATTCTTATACATCTGAAAAGGCCAATAGGGGTAATGAAAGCTGTGAGATCTCTCGAATCAGGGTGTAATTCTACTTGGTGATATGCAGATTTGAGGTCAATAAGAGAAAATACTTTGGAATCAGACACCCCTGCCAATAAATCATCTATTCTGGGTAAAGGAAATTTGTCAGCCACTACATTTTTATTCAGGTGTCTAAGGTCTATGCATATCCGCAGAGATCCACTGCTCTTTCTTACTATTACAATAGGACTAACCCACTCTGAGGAATCAATTCTCTCTATCACCCCTTCACTTTCCATTTTATTCAATTCACTCTCTACATCTTTTCTCAGGGCCAAGGGAATGGTCCGTAATTTGGCAACTTTGGGAATGGCATCCCTTTTCAAACGAATTTTGTGCACAAATCCCTTCAAGCACCCTAACTTAGTGCCACTCATATGCCCTCTGGCCCCTTCCATAACAATGCTCGAGACCGATTTTCCACCGGATTTTCCACCTTCAACAGTCAAAACCTGTTCTGGGTGACTTGCTTCAAGTCTTATCTTGAGCTGTGCCTGATCGCTCCAGGACAACAGCTCTCCACCTCTGTTGGCTACATGGATAGTCCCTAACGCCTTCCTGTCTTTGAATTGGAGCTCAGCTTCAAAGCACCCTAAAATTTCTATGGGCCCATCTCCATAAGCATTTGCTCTGACTACATTCTCCCACAATGTACAACATCCAAATTTCTCCTTCCACACTTGCACACTTATCAAAGTATAATCTGCTCCACTGTCCATGAGCATTGATACTGGCACCCCTCCAACTAACACAGTTGCATATGGTTTCTTTTTCTTGACCTTCCCATCAATGGCATTGACTGAAAATATAACTTCTCTACCAGCATCATCAATTGATATAAATTCTTGATCTGCATTGACTTCATGTATTTGACTTGGGGCGGTATAAAAATTCCTACAGCATCTAGCCATGTGTCCTCTGACCCCACATTCATTACATATAAGGTTTGATGCATAACATTCTTTGTCAGATGCTTTGTGATATAGACTCCCACATCTGAAACACCTCCTAATTGATGCACCTCTAGGATAACCAGAGTCCCTGCCACCCCTGAATGTAACATTCTCACTGGGCGACCCTCTCGTAGATGATCCTTGTCCCCATGCTCTGGTAAAGGGACCTTGGCGACCCTCAGGTCTCCTACCCATTTGCCAAGTGCGACGCGCAGTTGCCGCACCTCTCTGCATCACTCTCGAAACCTAATGTATGGCAGCTTCATTGTCATCAGTTTTGGGCTTATCTTGAGATGTATTATCCACTTGAAGCATTTGTATACATTTGTCTGTGTGTTCTATCATTTTCGCTATCTCAATTGCTCTATCAAGAGAAGGATTTCTTTCCTTCCATAACTCCTTCCTGATGTTATCATTAGAACACTTAATCATGAGTTGGTCCCTGACATGCTCATCTCGACAATGGTCAAATCTACATTTGATGGCTAAACCTCTAAGAGCAGTTACAAATTCCTCAATACTCTCTCCAGTTTTTTGAGTTCTCGTGGCAAATTTGTACCTTTCAAGAATTATATTTTCTTCAACACAGTAGTGTTTGTCTAATTTTGCTAATGTTTTCTCATATGGACCCCCATCAGGAATGTCTGGAGGTTCTGGTAGTTTTTTGACCACTTCCTGTCCTGCGGCACCTAAACAGTGAAATAGGAGCGCCTCTTTGCGCTCATTGGAGAAATTGGGTCCAAATGCTGCCAGTGCATATTTTTGAAAACCCTCTTTCCAGTCTATCCAACGCACTCTGGGCTCACCTGGTGTAGGCAGGAAGAAAATTGGGGCTGGGACGTTTGCCATGTTGTGAATTAATTAATGTCACCCCCAGGTAGGAAACCTTACACAGCCACACTGTCACTTACTTGTACTTAAATTTTATAAGGTGTGATTTCAGGTGGAACCTGTGCTGATATTGTCAGCGCTGTCTGTGGTAGTTGCAATTTGTGATCCACAGGTCAGCCTCCTCCTTAATCCACAGGTGATCCAATTTGTGATCCACAGGTCATCCAACCTCCTCAATATTCGTGCTCAGCTCCAGTATGCTTTTATGGTTCTCTCCACTGCCAGGCACTGACTTCTTTCTTGGTGCTCCGCTCCAAAATGCGCTTTGCTGGTTTACTCCGCTCCAGGAGGATGGCCGTGTTTCTCGCCTGCTATTACACAACACATCTAGTGTAACACTCCGTCCATTTGCATCCAAACTGTAATCAATATTGCTGCAGTGTTGCTGCTGCTGGGGGCCTTTTCTCCTTGGCCCAATCCTCGTTGCCAATGTTAATATGTAAATGACCACGCTTCACGCTGATGCTTGTCTTTATAGAGAGGCTTTATTTCTTTAGTTCATCCAAGAGAAAGGCCCCCAGCTGTGGCTGTCCTCCTGCTCTCAATCCTCTCTCTCTCTGCTGCTAGAATGTGGAACCTTTGCTTAATCATAACAACAAAGGTTCCTTGGTAACTAGGTTACATGGCAGCAGCTGAATTGATGTGATTGTAAACTCAATGAAGTAAATGTAACCACCTCCTAACAACTTCCTTTTCTGCTTTTGGGATACCCTTGCATTGCAATCCCACTGGATGCATGTTGGGGTTTGAGTTGCCTGTGACATGGCTACTTCATTAGTTGGCTGTCAATGTTGTGATCTGTATGTGTGTGGTATGTGCTACTGACATGCGTGTTCTTGTTTCTTTTGTTTATGCTGCAGGTGATGACACACTGGAGGCAGAGGATGAAGATGTCATCCCAGACACGGTGGTCAGTTCACATCAACAACCAGGCACCATGGTAGTCATGGGGTAGCAGCCCACGAGAACCCACTGGTGCTCTAGGCCATCGTGTCCAGAGCTGACTCTGAGTCACGCTCTGATGTATCCTCTGACCACTATGTTAAGCCGGATCTGCATCAAGACGTGTCGTCGCCGGTAAGTGATCCTGTGTTGGATGATCTACTGTCCGCGACACCTGCAGTGGGGGCCAGACGGGGTTGGAATGTCCGCCTGTGGTAGTTACGGGTACAGGGTCACACTCCACACCAGTTGACCATGTTCCTGGGGCATCAGGTCAACGGAGGGAGGCAGTCCTGCAGCCGCGGGTGGCACCAACCCAGCAAGGACCACGGCTCCTTGGGCCCAGCAGGTATAGTTTCCAGCAACGTGGTCGCTGTGTGCCACCGGGATCAACGGAGTGGGAGCATGCCATGTATGCCGTAGCACAGCAACAGGGGGGAGCAGTTGAGATGATGACTTAAGGTATGGAAAGTGTTGCCCGTTCCATCCTCCCCTCTGAAAGGCAAGTGGAGCTCCAGCACCGGGTTACGCGGTCCACATGCCGCTCACTCAGGCTGGGCATGGCGGCGTCTGACAGGGTGCGGTGGGCTGAAATGGTGGCTCTGCTTCAAGCACTTGATGCTCAAGCAGAGGCACACCGTGAGGCCCTGTGGGTCGAACACCAATCCCTCCGATCTACCCTGGGTGCGTTCTGGATGAACGAGAGTAGGCGGGCAGAAGAAAGGATGGTGCAGCTTGAAAGAACCATCTCAGCTGAACACCATGCAAGCTGAGAGTCGCACCGTTTGTCATGTGAGGCCATGCAGGCGGAGCTCTGTTTTATATGTGAGTCCTTGCAGGAGGAAGCACGTGTGACACGTGAGGTAATGCATGATAACCTACGTGTCATTGAGAAAAAAGACCTAGGCTAATATGCCTTCGGTGTGGGCCGCACACCCCAAATACCCACTTCGGGTTAACCGATTTCTCTTTGTTTCTTAATAAACTCAAAAGGCCAACTTTGCTAATTATTCAAAAATATAATCTTATTTAATGTTCAAAATTATGGATTCTTTAGGTACAAAAATGTTTTGCGCTTAATTAACACAGTTCAATTCAATTGCTACAGGTTATACGTGTACCGCAGTCTGCAATACGTACTGATGTTCAGGATGATGATTATCCGTGCCTCTCTATATCGGTATATCGACTCATGTGTTGACACTGAGTGTACTAAGGCTTGTGAAAGCACGTGGTATCGAAGGTATCGGCTGCTTTAGTATTAGTATATGAGTACTGTAGTACTTATATTGATGTTAAAAAATATGCACGAGTAAGTTGTGAAAATAAACGTGTGTTGGGGTCAGGTGTGTGATACACGAAACCTAGATGCACAGTAAAAGATTTGTGTAGATATGTAATTAGTGCATAGAGCTGTGTAAAAGAAAAAGTAAACTATAGACAGTGTCTATCTAAAAATTGGTGTTCTGCCACTGAACAATTATAGATTAGCAGTGTACTCTCCAGTCTTTTACAGTCTGATATTAAATTAAAAGCTGGACCAAACTGTTTCATAGCATAGTGCACATGCAGCATTGTGATATATGCTTACTTGATGAACATAGAACATTGAAATATTATTATTTTTTACATTACATGGTGAACAGGAGACTTAATTATTACAAAAAGCAGTTTAGATAGAATTCCTCATTAAATACTCGCGGTGCCAAAGCTTCTAGGCGATCTATCCAATAAGCTTCTCTTTGTTGTATTCTTTTTTCGAGTCTGTATGTGTATTTGGTGCTTCAAGAGTTTCCAAGTCTTGGAACTTGACTTGGGAGATATTATGTTGTTTTTCATTAAAGTGTCTTGCTACTGCTGAGTTGGTATTTCTATTTCTTATACATGACTTGTGCTCATTAATCAGATTCTCAATTTCCGTCCCGTTTCTCCAACATAGTTAAGTCCGCATGGACAACGTATGCAGTAAATGCAATTTTCAGTGTTGCAAGTTCCATAACTTTTGATTACGATCTTCTCTCCCGTGTATTGTCCGATTTACATTAACAGTATTGATCCGCAAATTCAATTCACCTCAGAAATTGATAACCCGGGTATAGGGAGGAGAGAAAGGAGGAGGCCAAGGTGTAAATGCACAAACGGGGAATGGGGAATATATTCTCCAAGGGGCTCAATGCTTGGGAGCACAGGGTGGGTGATGTGAGTTCATCCTCCCACTCCCTGACCAGCTCTAGGATGATATGAGGTGGAAACCTATACCTGCCATAGACCTGGTCATCAGGCATCCCGAAAAGGCTGGTCCTAGGAAATAAAATGCAGGGCCTGGCTATTCTCCTCCTCCTGCTGTGTCCCACGATCACTGCTGCGAGGAATGGGACATTCATCGTAGCTGTATATGCTTGTTTGTTGTTTGCGCACACTTTTATGATGCGTGGGGGAGCTTCTGCCTACTTTCGTGTAACAGGCGTATTTGTGTGTGTGTGTGTGTTTTGACATGCGCGTGTTTTCCCTATTCAATTCCATGAATACGTGTTGTTCACTAGCGTGTGGACGTTGCGTGTTTCCCAGCGGTACTTCCCACGTTACGCCTACATTTTCACGCATTGTTCTCCATTCCCGTGTTCCACCTCCTTTTTAGGTGTGTGCGCCAGTAGTTGTGCGCTTTCCCCGTTCCTGTAGCGCATGTGTTTGGAAAGTCGCAGTGACGTGTAAGGTAAGCGCGGATTTGGCGCAGATCCTGGGAAAAACATGCGCAGGGCCTTCCATGAATCGCACACATGTGATTTGCACGCATGCGCTAGCTTTTTCTCGCTTGCGCCCGCTTGCGCCACAAATTTCAGCGCACATTTATTCCAGGAATTACCCCATTTGTTAAAGGGACGTTATGGTTAAGTTGCACTAATCAAAACCTATGAAATTCAATGAAAAAACTTTGTTGAAGGGATGTTATGGTTACAAGTAAAACCGAAAAACCCCAGAAATTCATCAGTTCATCAGCTAAGCAACCATTTCTCATTGAATTTCATAGGTTTTTAATAGTGCAACTTAACCATAACGTCCCTTTAACAATGTTTTTTCATTGAATTTCATAGGTTTTTATTAGTTCAACTTAACCATAACGTCCCTTTAACAACGTTTTTTTCGTTGTATTTCATAGGTTTTTATTAGTGCAACTTAACCATAATGTCCCTTTAACAAAGTTTTTTCAGTGAATTTCATGGGTTTTTACCAGTGCATGCTGTTTTCCTACAACTTACTAATATCCTACCTACCCAATATAGCAATATTTGTGTCCAATTTACAAAGTGTCACGTTAAAACCCTGCAATTTCCCACCTTTTAGAATCATTTTTAACACTTCTACACACTTTTTGCAACTATTTCAACTAGTTTTGCATCCGTAGACATCTACGAACATCTGACTTCATTGCGGACCTGCTGGACAGTGCCACATGACCATACTCGGGCGCGCGGCATAATGACGTGTCCGAGAATCCGTCCATACTGCACAATAAGATCTGTGCTTCGCGGGCAGTTCGGAACTGCATTTTCTACTGATCTAGGAACTTTCAACTTCAAAATTTCAATTGCACAGCTCCAACACCTATTACTACTCATTATCCATTAACAATCTAGTACACAGTACATACATTTAGGAAAACTGCTATTTATCTTAAAATGGCATCAGCTAATGCCATCCCAACTCCCAAAGAGCCACCACCACTGCTGTAATCAAGGAGCATGAGAAACACTGCCCCCTACCTTAGAAATAACACACACGCAACATTTTCCCCTGTCCACGTACCACTCCATATTAGTGTTTGGTGCCTCTTCCCTCATTTCCCTCCCCACCTTTCGTTCTTAGCTCTCCTGCCAAAAAAATAAATACATCCAAAACCAACAAAAGAAATGTTCTTTTAGGACCCACCCTTCACAGTTAAAAAACAGAACAAAAAAAACGTATAGACTCCATCTACTTTATATTTCTCAGTAAAGTTCATAGACTCTATAAGATTTGCCAACATTTCCATTTGCATTTTGTGTTACGCTAATGGGACTATTGTGGCGTTCATCCTCCGTTCCAGGGACTGGAACAATGGATACTGGCCCGGCAGCCCAAGTTATCAGCCCAAGCAAAGCGAGGGTGGAAAACGAGGTCTCTGGACCATTATCCCCCCATTACAGCCCCTGTAATGGGGGAAGAAGGCCTTTAGCACCCTAGGTTCTCAAAGCGGGAATCCGGGTGCTAAAAAAGGGGATTTTTCTTCCAACACCGGGATGCCGCAGACGTCCCAGTGTAGGAAGGAAAATCCTTTTCCAAGATGGCCACCATGGGTTCCATACAGGAAGCCTGTTCACTTTCCATGGCAGCCTACAGAAGGCAAAAAGAGAACTCTATGACCATATTACCACAAGTACATTTTTCTTTCTTTTCGAATAACTTTACCACAAAGCCAGTCCCAGGTGGACATGGCCACTTTAACCCCATGTTTTGTCCCTCGTGGTCATGGCCAGTAGCCAGATTGTCCAGATCATGACCTTATAACATGACCCGCACAATCTGCCCACTGCCCATGGCCACAGGCTACACCTCAGTCACCAAAGGTATATCACTATTTTTTGTACCTAGATTATGGCACTTGTCAAAAAATAAACCACGGGCACATTTGCAAAACCATGCTTTCAGGTCCTTCTCAATGCTCCTTATACAAGTTTGCTGGAAATCCACCTATACTTTATTTTTCCAAAAGCATCAAATGTATGCACATACAATTGTCATATAACCTAGCCCCCACTTGACAAAATCCATTCAGACTTTACAAAAACATTTATATCTAAATATATAATCTTTTTGCAAACCTTTGTGTAGATTTGCCAAATGGCACCACATATATAAGCCTTTACAATATGTTGGGACCCCCCTCTAATTCTGCCCCCTTTTGACACAATCCCACCAAACGTCGCAAAAACATTTATATCTAGATCTATTATCGACTTGCCAAATTAAGTGCAGATTGGTCAGATTACACCTAATTCATAAACCTTTACATTATTTTGGGATCCCACCTCTAGTGTTGCCCCCTCTTAACAAAATCCCACCAACCCTTGTAAAAACATTTATATCTATATGTTTCATCAGTTTGTCAAATTAAGTGTAGATTCGTCAAATGGCACCTCATTTATGAGCCTTGACATTATTTGGAGACCCCCACCCCCTCTAATTTTGTCCCCTCTTGACAGAATCCCACCAAATTTTGCAAACACATTTGGGATTAGGTCAGGAATATAATCGCAAAATGTTATTCAGTTTTATTGAGTGGTGCCAAAGTTATAAGCCATCCAAAAATTGCCCCCAAACATCTGAAGTGTCCCCGTACTTCTCAGGACTGTCCGCAAACATCTGGACTGTTCACGGACATTCGCGGCCATATCCCATCCTCATCAACGCTCACCTCCCCAGAGATTATTTGATAAGTTTGACAAGTGCAATGTTGTGATTTTTAATGTTTTTACCGTGATGTCCGCGGACACCGACCACTGTCTGCGAATCCAAGATGGCAGGCGTTTCCAAAAATCTGACGCACCTCACGCTTCACTCCAACCAATCAGCGAACACCTTGTGTGTCTGCGGACATGACGCAAGTCTATTAGCCAATCAGTGTCCTGACCGCAGAGTGTACAGAGAAGTGTGTCCGCAGAGCGGACATAGATATCACCATTTTTTTTAGACCTAATTTTTGGTCGTTTTAAAAAAAACTACTGGAGGGATTGTCACCAAATTCACAAAAGCACGCTTTCAGGACCAAGCCGCCACTCCTGCCGCAAATTTGGTGAAAATCAATCCAGCGGTTTGGGCTGTAGGCGTGAGCAAAAATGTTTCTCCCTTCAGCCTATGGGAAAGTAATAAAATGTTGGTACCCCCTATAACTTTGCCCATCCTCCCCCCTCCTTGACCAAACCTCACCGAACTTTGCAAAGTTTGGTGAGGATTCGTCCAGGGGGAGCGAAGTTATAAGCCGCCCAAAAAGTGCTCTTCCTATGGGTTTAGCAACTTAACAATAACTACATGGCCGCTACCGCAGGCCATGTAATATATATATATATATATATATATATATATATAGGATCATTCGTACAAAGGACTCTTTCGTTTACAAACAGCATACTTTTCTGCACATTGAGGTATTTAACCGCGGGTATGGTCCAAAGCACCCATGGCTATGAACCTCCGCAGTCACTTCTATGGTTAACTGACCCTCCAATACTCAATAGCCCATTGGACTACACCATAGCCATGGTTATTTATCAATGTTTAAAGAAAACAATAATATCCTTCGATCGGAAAAATAAACTTCAACATCACTAACATGAATACAAAAACTAAAGGCCTGCATATAAAAGCCACTGATTGACAAATCTAATTGTGTTGGTCCATGTTAGTGAAACTTGAAAAATAAATTAAAAAATACTTGCCACAGAATCAGAGAAAATGAAACACATGATAATAAACACCACCTTTTCGCAGTGCTTAATATAACTAACACACACAACAATGCAAATAAACCTTCAAATATATAAATATTGATTAACACTTACTTTAACATCAGCCACACTCCAGCCATGTGCACAGAGTTCTCGAATCAAAAGGATAAAACTGCAGAAAATGGTGGATTTATACTTTTCAAAATGAATATCAAAATGATAATTAATACAACTTAAAAGAAGAGACAATGGGGAGGGGGAAGACAAACCTACTATGCCTTGTGAGTGTTCAGAACTTGCAGTGCAGATGGGAGAGGGGTATGGGATAACTGCTGTTGTGCTCATGGAGAGCCACAGAAAAAGTGCTATAAAGAAAGATAAGTGCTATCTCCACTGGTGGAGGGTATGCCGAGGCAAGGGCAGAGGATAGAGAGCAGCTGGGATAATAAGATGTGGGAGGTCAGGGCCCTGAGGATGCATAAAGGCCCTGCACACCAGTCAGGCTACTGTGCGATTAGCAGGGGAGAGGGTAAGGGGAGGAAGAGGTAAAGAGGAAGGTCTTGAGGCTTTTCCGCAACTTAAGATGAAGAGGGTGGGGGGACTGCTCCAGAGAAAGGAGCCCCCTGAGGAAAGCGATCGACCACCTGCTCTCTGTTTAGCAAACCACTTCAAACACAAGGAGTTGGTGCCAGAGGATCTCAGGTGTCTAGAGGGGGAGTATTTGGTCAGAAAGAGTTGACATTAGTGTGGTCCCAGGCCGAGATAGCCTTGTGGATGATGCAGAGGGATTTGAATTAAATCCATGCTGCAATCGGGAGCCAATGCAGACTTTGTAGGGCAGGAGAGATGTGATCCCTGGACTTGAGGCCAAGGATTAGTCTTGCTGTCCTATTTTGGATTATCTGAAGGGGGTAGTCAAGCCTAGAGAGAACCAGAGACCGTGAAACATTGAGTCTCTGGGGGAAGGTGAGGAAGGGTAGAATTCCTTTCAGAAGGAAAAGCTGAAAGTGGGACTTCTTGGCAATGTACTGAGTATGATGGAGGAATGAGAGAGAGGAGTCAAAGATGACTCAAAGGTTAAGTTGAGGGAGGGCCAACTTCTCAAGCAGTTTCCCCAGGAAAGGGGTGATGGAGATGGGTCAATAGTTGTTCATGCAGGAAGAGTCTGCTGATGGTTTTTTAAGGAAGGGGTGCACAAGGGGGTGTTTGAGGGAGGATGGAAAAGAACCAGAAGCAAAGGAGTGGTTACAAAGATCAGCTAGAGCAGGGGCGAGAGAGGAAATGTTGTCCTTGATGGTTCTGGATGATCAAGGGTGCAACCTGTTTGGAAGAGACCTTCATGGAGTTGAAGCCTCTGGTGACTTCTTCCGGAGAGACAGAGGCGAAGGAGGAAAAGGATGAAGGAGGAAGTTGAGTGGTCAGGGGAGGAAAGGGGGAAGGGATGGGTTGGAAGAGTGTGTGACAAGGCTTTCGGAATGCTCTGAGTATTGGAGGTGAATTGTGTGGCGAGTGCATTGCAAAGGGCCTGGGAAGGAGTAGGGGCAGAGGATACTGTGGACGGGTTGGAGAGTTCCCTGCAGATTTTAAAGAGTTCAGCCATGTTGTTGGATGCACCAGATACTCGTGCCTGAATGTGGGACTTTTATTTGCACGTATAGAGAGTCGGTAATGCCTTTGGAGCAGGCAGGCCAGTTTGTCAGAGGGTGAACATGAAGTTTTCCAATTCCGTTCCAATAAAACTACTAAAATGGATGACACATATTCACAACAACCAATCACAAAGAGCTACACAAATAGAACAGTAACAACAGCCAACAACAAACAATGAAACTCAGAGAAATCTATTTTTCTGCACCCAGCCCTTTCATAGCGTGGATATTTGAAGTGGCTGCAGATCTTGCTTTGTATTCACGGATGCACATACATTTTTCTGCAAGCCCAACACCAAACTAAATCGTCCTTCAAAACTTCAAATGACATAAGAGAACACCTAAGCAGATAAAATAACACACACAAATAAAATTCTGTACTTTATCATCCACATAAAAATATGATTATTGCACAGATAATTTATAGTTTATAGACACAGCTTTAAATATTTCTGTGCCTTTACGTGCAACCAATAAAATAACAAAAAGCATTGACACGCCTACGCACATGCTTTTCAATAGACATGGTTATAGAAAAGCACTGCATGTCAGTTTGATTTTAGCCGCGTCTATACTAAAAAAACTACAAATAACAATATGCATTTCCATTCCCCCAAACTCCAGACAAGTGTCCCTAACATGCGCCCCAGCCCCATTCCACTCCCCATTGTCCTCCTCCACTTCCCAGGTCTCTCCCACACCCCCACAACACTCAATGCATCTATGATGCTACTCCATCCAATGTTCAGATAGGCACAGCTACCACACATCCACAAACACACATTTGTCATAATATATCTTCAGCTGCACAGGGCACCACATCTTCTCACTGGTCGCAATGCCATGCACTGAGTGGCTGCTGGATAGGCGCAGATAATTACAACGGTACCATCACCCAATTACAAACTGGAAAACACATACAACCTTCATACCCTGCTCAAACAATATACTAGATATTCAAACTAGGAATAATTTTCCTGGAAACAGAGAGAAACTGCAGATATCATGGCTGGTTTGAAAACTGTGTGGCTGATCGGAGACCATTGGCTGTTTTGGTTGCTGGCTTTTTGGGAGAAATGAAATATTAACATGGACATAGGTTTGAGAAATTTTACAATTAAATGGTTTGGATTCTGGGGAATGCGTTGGTTCCAAGAATTTCCAAAATTGTTAAGTTTAAGAAGTACAGGACAGCCAGACATCATACTAATTCATTGTGGAGGCAATGATTTGGGGAATGTGTGAGGTGTGTCCCTTACTTTAAAGATTAAACAAGACATGGGAAAACTAATGGAACTATGTCCTCACACCATTTTTATCTTTTCCAATTTCACTCAGAGACAAAAATGGATTTGGACCACCATATCTAATGCTCAAATTGAGAAATCACTGAGAAATGTTAATAAAGTAGTTTCAGCAGTATTGAGAGACCACAACCATTTATGTATTTCAAACAACAACATACAGTTCTACATGGCGAATTTCTTCAGACATGATGGAGTACAACTAACCGATGAAGGAAAAGCAGTGTTCCTTCATAACATCAAAACAGTACTCCAAATATCCTAGAATACTACACTCAGTGTACCCCAAAACAGTCCTTTTATGGACTACTTATCACATAGATACACAAATACAATAAAATCATTTTAAAACGTTTATTAGACCCGTGGCTATAGTTCATTGATTTTTATTATAACCATGGTTACAAATTGTTAGTTAAAGGGGGAGCTCGCTTTGGGTTTCATAATAAAACATAACTAAAATGATAAATACAATACAACACTGTTCATGTTGTTATGTCAGGTAGCAGAAGATAAAGAAAGCAGACAATAATACATGAGAGTAAACTAGGTAGGTAAACATTTAGGGTCTAATTCACAGGAGCGTTTTATAATGGCAAAGCTCCATGAGTTAGGCCCTTAATAGGCACAAGATATAAGACAATACGCAGACTAAATACAGTGTATATGGCATCTAAAGTTTTTTTGTATTACATTTTTTAAACTATTTTCTTCTGTTGTTCCCCACAGCCTCACATGTAGATAGTCTAAAAACATGCAGAAAAAATAGATAAGACTCCCAAATATCTACGTGGTTTCTGACCCTCTAATCCCCCCCCTGACATCACTATAACAAAACAATAACTTTTAAAAAGAAATACAACACTAACACCCCAACATTTATATCCCCAGGTACTTAACTACAGATGCCCTTAGCTATCTGTAGTCCTTCCTAGCATCAGATATAGCTGCAAATATTGTCAAAATGGCTGAAGAAATGAAAATGCTTGCCTGACGCCCACAGGCCTCGCCAAGCAGCTCCTTCTTCTGCACCAGCTCCCCCATCCCCAGATGGCCACCTCACCTCCCCTGCTCCCTCCCTTTCCCCCCACAGTACATGCTGTTTCTATGACACAGTTTGCTTTGAGATGTCGGCTATTCGAGGCTATAGCCGAGGCTACAGAAAGCTTTGTGTTGCAAACTCAGTCCATAGTGTAGTGAGGCAAGACACACCCGGTGAGGATAAAAGCAGATTTATTGGGACACGTATCAGGCATATAGTTGAGACCCCCAACCAGGACATCATCAGATCTCCAACTGTCGAAATACAATACATAACAAATCCTAAGTTCCATAGCAGTGCATTGTGACCTCAACCATGCACAGCCCAATGACTCCACATAAAGAATGCTCATCATCCCCATGGCAACACTTGGCATTCCCCTAGTACAGTAAACCCATATATACAACACACACCCCCCTTTATCTGAACAAAGCCTAAAATTAATAACAAATGAAACATAACTTAACTAGGTATTAACATAAAGAAAAATGGAAATATCAAATATAACATCAGCAGACATTGCACTTTTGACGTATCACAGGGATGATTTAAGACATCTACTTTCTTATCTTCGCAACTCTTGACAAATTCCAAATTTGGCCGCTTTCTGTCCTAACGGCACCTTTGTACACTTGGACAACCTTGACAGGATCCGAATACAACAGATCCCCTTTCCTGATTATTACGGGCTTCCGTATTCTGATCCAATCACCCACCTCAACAATTGTTACCTTCCTCTTTGGGGTCTTCTCATTCATCCTCTCAACCCATTTACCCTTTCGTTCTTCCATTCTTTTTTTTACTTCCTCTACAACCTCATTGGTTTCCCTCACTCTTCCCAACCATGCCGGTGACAACACAGTGTTACCTCTTCACCCTCTCATCAATTCAAAGGGACTTACTCTTGTTTCAGCATCGGGGGCCTTCCGTAAAGGATACAAACGCTCTTTGACTGCTACTTTACGATCACCACCACACGCGCTTGCTCCTCGAATACCATCCATTATACAACGGTTCGTTCTCTCAACCATTCCGTTCCCTTGTGGATAATACAATGCAGTCTTCTTGTGCCGAATTCCACATTTGAAAAGATATTCTTGGAACAACTTACCCGTGAATTGTGGACCATTGTCTGTGAGGAGGATCCTTGGCAAACCCTCCCTCTCACAAACACTCTCTAAAAACTCCACAATAGATTGACTTGTAACTTCCCTCAATATTTTAAACTCTGTCCACCTTGAAAACATATCTATTAAGACAATAATAAACCTTCCTCGTCCTCTACCCATATCGACAGGGCCCAGAATATCAATGGCAAGATCTTGCCACACGCCTTCCGGTACCAACGTCTTTCTTACTGGTTGGACCACAGCCGAAAGATTTTTTCCTGATTTAATGCACACTACACACTCACCAACGACTCTCTTGATTTCTCGATCGCAACATGGCCACCAATAATCAGCCTTTATAACATACTTAGTCTTGGATACACCCACGTGACCGCAATGGGCAATTTCCACCAGCCTTTTTCTCAAACTCCCAGGAACAACCAATTTGTCCCACCGATATAATACACCATCCCTCACCGGCAATTCCAATCTTACTTCTCACAATGATCTCTCCTCTCCCGACAACAATCTCTTTTCCGGCCAACCTTCTCTGACGAAACCCATGATGCGTCTCCACATATCGTCAGACTGCAGAGCTTCAATCCACTCTTCTCTCTGTATCACCCTTTCAGTGGTCGCAAATACCATATTACCAACATCACCACATTTTTCACTCTCTTCATCATCACTACTATCCACCCTTAACCTCGAAGCATAATCGGCTTGTACATTGCTTTTCCCAGGGACAACTTCCATATTGAATTTAAGACATTGTAACCTGGTTAACCAGCATGCAACTCTTCTTGAGACTTTATTCAGACCTTTACTTTCAAATATTGCCTTTAATGGTTTATGGTCAGTTCTCACAGTGAATTCCTGACCCCACACAAAATGTTTCAGTTTTTCAATTCCCCAATGGCACGCTAGAGCCTCCTTTTCTATAACTGAGTAATTCAACTCAGCCCGTTTCAACATGCATGAAGCATGTAAAATGACATCTTCCATACCATCCGCTCCTGCTTGGGGCATAACCACACCAATACCCATTTCGCTAGCATCCACCGATAAAATAGTCTTGTTCTTGGTGTCGTACATAGCCAATGGTTTTGCCATATCAATTTTATTTCTTCAAACTCCTTTTGACAAGTTCTATCGCAGTCAAACTCAACACCTTTCTTTAGCAGAGTTTTCAAGTTTATTACCCTATCCGCAAAATTTTCTACAAATTGATGGTAAAATTCTATGGTACCTAAGAATGACCTCAATTCTGCCTTATTTTTCGGAACGTGCATTCTTCTTATCCCATCAAACAAATCCTTCCTGGGTCTAAGACCTCCCTCAGATATTTTATGGCCCAAGTACTCCACCGAACGAGTGCAAAAGACACACTTCTGACCTCGTAACATAATTCCACACTCTTTGAATATCTTTAGAACCACCTCCACTTTTTCCCTCAATGCCTCTTCAGTTTTCCCACACACTAACACATCGTCCTGGAAGCACCAGACATCTTTCGCTCCCTTTAGTAATTTGTCCATCACTTTTTGAAATACTGATGAAGCAGATATTAGCCCAAACGGCATACGTCGGAATTGATAAACTCCTTCATACGTAATGAATGCAGTAAGTTTTCGTGACTCAGTATCTAAATCTATTTGATGGTATGCACTTGCCATGTCTAACTTCGCAAAAAAGTAGCATTACCAATTCGACTCAGTAATTCACCCATATTGGGTAGTGGATGTCGATCAGCTATGACACACTTATTCAATTGTCTTAAATCTATGCACACCCTTAATTCACCACTTGGCTTCCTTACCACCATAACCGGGGAAATCCACTCTACGGCCTTGGCTGATTCAATGATACCCGCCTTTTCCAGTTTCATTAGTTCATCCTTCACAGCATCACGCATCGTCATAGGTAAAGGTCTCAGTGTCACACACACTGGCTTACTCCCATCTCTCAGCGTAATCTTGTGCACCATACCCTTCAGACAACCTACTCCATTACTGAAGACTTTGGGATATTTTGTTATCAAATCACTGTTAACATCCCCCACTCTGCTAGGCCCTCTGATATTTCCAATGTTAAGGACTAGTTCTTCCCTATTAGGGTCCAGTTTGATGCCCAGACCTCTTTGTTCTCTCCACCCGAGTAAAGTTTCCCCCTTCCTTGTAACATATATTTTGCCATATGTCGTTCTCCCTTTGAAACTAAAATGAGCCGTGCAGCACCCCAATAGCTCTATTTTCCCGCCATTGTATTCCCCAGGGTTTTTATCAGATGGTGCTAAATCTTCCATCCGACCATGTACTATGTTTTCATAAGTACCCCTTGACATCAGAGTAATCTTTGAACACGAGTCTGCTAACATCCTTACTTCTTGCCCATTCACCTTAACCCACTCCGCAAGATGTTCACACTCGTCATTCTCAGAACATTTCACCATATTGACAGTGACCACCTCACTCTCAGACTGTTTACCCTCTCCTGATGATACAACATCACATTCCTCAACAAACATGGTTCCTTTAGCCCCAGCTATACGATAATTTTTACAGCAGTTTTCAAAATGCCCCCACTTCTTGCATATAGAGCAATTTGTTTGTCTGCCAGTACATATCGGTGAAGTTGATAAGTGACGCGCACTCCCACACCTAAAACATAAACATTCCTCTCTTCTTGGACCCCTATAAGTAACCCCCTTCTGAGTATTTCTATTACTCAGTTGAGCTTGCCCAACCCCACTCTTGCTCTGATCTGAGTCATTCCCTCTTACAAGTTTATTTCTACATTTCCTTTTCCCCTTAGTACCCCCCTTCTTAGGATCACTAATCTTTAAAACTTCAATAGGCTGAACAGGTTTTGTCTCTTTCGTACCCAATTTCGCCACGCACTTCAATGTGTGCTCTATCCTCTTAGCAATAGTTATAACTTCATCTAAATCAGGATCGTCCTTCAACCACACTTCCTCTCGAATGTTATCATTTGAACAATGCAACATGAACTGATCCCTTATATGTTCATCTAATGACCCACCAAATTTGCAATTCAATGACAAGTGTCTCAAAGCTGTAATGTATTCTTCTACTGACTCGCCGTCATGTTGGAATCTCATTCCGAAATGATAACGTTCCAACACTGTGCTGATCTTTGCCTCAAAATGTTTGTCTAGTTTAAGCAAATCATAGTCAAAGTCATTACCACCATCCTCCATGTCCAATTCTGCAATGTCAGGCAGTGTTTCATAAATTCTTTGCCCTTCATAGCCCAAAAAGTGCATTAAAATGGATACTTTCCTTTCCGTAGACATACCATTGCCACATGTCGCCTTAACATAATGCAAAAATCACCTTTTCCATGGACCCCACTTGATCCTAGGAGGGCCCGGGGTAGGCATGAACATTTGTGGCCCAGGGACACCAGACAAAGCCATGATAGGAGTAACTGTATCGGTGTCTTCTATAGCAGTTGTGCTCTTCTCCACTCACGTGACCAAGGTTTTGTTAAATTTACCAATCAACAGCAAACCCTGCCACGTTGTTTCTCACCTGGACCAATAATAGTGTATGTTCGACCTTTTTCTTCAGCAGGTAGCACGTCGCCGCCTTCCCAAAAGGGCACTGTTTACAAGATACATAACACCACTGATTACATCTGTGATGTCATCAAACATATGATACTAAACTAATAAAATCTTTGATTAACTATATAACAATTTAGGCAGTGGCCTTTGCTATGGCTAAGGCTGTGGACATAGTGCATGGCCGAAAGCCATGCTAGTTGCTGTTTAGTGTTGTATAAAAATACAGTGGCCATGGCCAAAGGCCGTAGCTACTGGCCATAGCCGAAGTGGCCCCTTAATGTGTTAAACTATACAGTGGGAACGGCCAGAGGCTATGGGAACTGGCCATAGCTGGTTTGTGTTCGGGCCCTGGGCGGTTGATGAATCTCATTGCTGCTTCCTGAGGTCAAGGCGTTAGTTCCAACCAACGGACGTCTTCATTGTGGTCATAGGCTGCACAACAGGGGGTGCAAAGGTAAGGTGGCTTTAGCTGAATTTAAAGGGTTTTGTTGCATTAATTTCTTACCTTAATGCTACTACAGCTAAAGTTTTTTTCTTGAATATATATAATAACACAGGGATGGGAAGGATGAAAGAATATATGCAAATATATTCTTTCATCCTTCCCATCCGTGCCATATTCCATTTGAGCACATCAGCAAGAACATTTGGAAACTGCTGGTGAGTGGCCAGGACATCCTCAGTGACCCCCTCAAAACCCAGAATACAGGGGAGTGTTACAAAAGAAAAGGTATTTCTTGTGGTATTGTTGTAACTTTATCCTGCCTGATGGGGACACGTGAATGTCCACCTCTCCTTGTCCGGGATTGTTTTCTGTTGTAAATTATAGAGCCGTCATATTTCAATTTATGTTGGACCTTGCTTCTGCATTTGAAAAGAAAGCATAATTAATTATTTTCAAAGAAATATGCAGTGAATGGTTATTGGAGGCAAGATTGCTTAATATTATTTTCTTGTCAAAAATAGGTTTTCTTTAAGCGTGCTCAGGGAGTTTCTCAATATCATATCTTCCTCGTTAACATCTTTTGGGTAACAGATTGTCCTGTAGTGTTGCTCAGCATTTCCTGTTATGAGAGCCTTATCTTCCAAAGGGCCATGGTCCATGAATTCTAGTTGACTTGCACATATTAGCATATTCAGTGGCATTTCAGGAGGTTTTTCAGAACTTCACAAGACATTGTGTACATTTTTCACAGAGCATTCTTTGGGAGATACTATGTCATATGCATGTGCCTGCATGAGCAACTGAATAAGATGACTAATACCGACCTCTGCCACATATGGATGGAGTAGCGTTGGATGACCGATGCCGCGCACGGACTGGATTGGGAATGCTCTCTGGGCCAGATTTGAAGGGACACACAAACATCTGCCTGCCCTGCATACAGACAGGGTTTGTGGGTGGCCGGGGCTGAGATTGGCCAATATTATGAATGTGAGTGGATGACATGTGTGAAAGGGACTGTGAGTGTTGGACGGTCCCAGATCTAGACGGAGACGCAGAGATGCTTGCGCACCCCACCTGGAGAGAATACGGAAGTGTAGCACCTTGCTTCCAGACAGCAATGCCAATTAACCAATCCACTAACAATTTCACCCCTCTGCATACACCTCTCAAACTCTAACCAAAAACAACGACAAGCCTACAACACAACAATCTGCACAAACGTCACTAAACTGCAACAACAAAATAAACCACACATAGAATCCACAACAGCACACGACGACTACCGACCGGAAAACACCTCAAGCACAGCCAACGGAGTTACCGGGCTGAGGCTGCCAACAGCACATCAATGCTCTCCTGCACGTTTCCAGCTTATTCCCACTAACTCACCCCACACCCCTTTTTCAGAGCCACCAGAGCGCCAGGGGACCACTCCGGTGGTGATAGTGCGCGGTACAAATATCCTTTTTACATTAACATGAACATGTGCATCTTTTGAATTGATGTACCCACTCAGCTTCAATTTCCATTTGTTAGTTTCACTCAACTAAAAAGCATCAGTGAATGTGTAAAACAGCATCTGTGAGTGTGTCAAAAACGAAAGACATAGATGAGGTTTTCTTTTGGGTGATTCACCGATTTATTAAAAGCCTTTATAAGAAAAGGTAGGATCAAACACCTATAGGAACTAGGTGAAGCACTTACAAAAAAAAGCTTTGCGCCAGGCCAGCTATTTGTACCAAGCTCTGTCAGGCCTCTGTGGATGTCCACTTGACTATTCCTTGGGGCGCCTCCCAGGCACAGTACAATACTAACTGATAGTCTGATTCAGCCTCATATCGCCTTGCAAATTACCCCTGAGATTCGATCACGTGTTGGCTACCCAAATAAACACTATTTGCACTTTAAAGATCAAGCTTCCTGCTTATTTTTAGAAACAATATACTCGCATCATACTCTCAGTACATAGTGGGAATTGGAAGAGTCTGAAACCCAAATTCCAATAGCAAAAAAGGGGTTTCTATGGAAACAGTGTTCAGAGCTGCAAATACACAAGTATTTCAGAACAGTGGCCAAGCAAAGTCAAAGCCCTAAAGCCTTCAGTGTCCTGCTAGCCTTCTGATTAGCGCTAATATAGGAACACAATAAGTCAAGGTACTGGCCTATACAAATGTTCAAATCAAGTACACAGTATCTTCCCTTTGATCTTTCCCACATAAGGTACTCACAGTTCAAGTCCGATCATCCTTGGATTCTTCCTGTTTCAATGGAGGTCTTTCAGTAGACATGTTTTCTGGATTCCTCTGAAGGTCTCTCTTCATTCTCAGTGCTGTTTGTACTTTTAGGAATCTTCTTCTGGCTCTTGAGAACACGTATTTCTCTCCCCTTTTCAGGAACCCAATATTCTGTTGTCTTCTTGCCATGGGCTGGTTCTCCTGTGGTCAATTATGGAAAACCCATGGCTTTGGCTTGTCAATTTTCCAAGAGCTTGAGAAGGGCCGCTGTGCCAATCTAGTCAACCTGACTCTTCCAGGGCTTCTAGGGCTTAGTAGTCTCTCCAGGCGTGCATTGCCTTCCTCTAGTTATCAGTCCTTCACACTCTCTGTAGCAATCTCCACTCGTATCCAGGCAGCCTTAGCATGCATGCCTGCTTCATCCAGGTCCACGACATTAAATTAAGTTTTCCAGCCCCTTTCATACCCATAAAAGTCTGTGGGATATTTTCTAAGACTAACTCCAACTGGTTCTTTTTTTGTGCTTGTATTTTTTCCTGGGCGGTCTATTCCTCTGAGGAGTCTTACTTCTCCTTGTTATGTGAGCATTAGTCGAGATCAGTGATTGGACCAA
Source organism: Ambystoma mexicanum (assembly GCF_040938575.1). Classification (NCBI taxonomy): domain Eukaryota; kingdom Metazoa; phylum Chordata; class Amphibia; order Caudata; family Ambystomatidae; genus Ambystoma; species Ambystoma mexicanum. Next base: position 814,542,505 of record NC_090933.1, on the reverse strand, counting down.
GGATTAATAATTTCTATAAGGGTTTAATTGAAACCGTGAGGTTTTATGAACACCTGCATTGTGTAGTACCATCTTGGAAATCTGTTGGCTATTTTCTGTGACTCTGTGGCATTCTACCCTTGTCGGTGATGAAACGTCCTGGAGGTGGGAGTGCTTACATTGCAATCTTTCTTTGAGCTCAGGTTCAGCTTCCTCCTCTATCAGGGAACAGGTCCTGCACATCTGCAGGCCCATTCTCTTATATGTGGCAGGTTCAAAAACGCTCTGTGCCTGCGGTTCTTTTTGGCACTGTGCACAGCACAGGGTTTGTGGACCTCTGAGCCTTGCAGGTCAGTGGTGTGCTGTTTGTGTCTCCTTCAATGAACAGGATGGGGTGTGCAGTGGCTCCAACACACAACACATTATACATTTTCTGACCTGCAACCCCCATGCAAATCGTGTACAATGGATTCATCTTATCACAAAAGAAGCATGTGTGTTTCGGCAATTGTGTAGCGGTCCTTCCGGATCCTGTACAGGGAAACGTCTTCCTGTTCACTAAGATCTCTCCAGCACCTTCTTGTGCTGCCTGTTGTTTTATGTACCTGGCCTGCAGTCTTTGACAATTACCTTTGTGTGTGCAGTTCTCGTAAGAGGACAGGTGCCACCTTGCATTACATTGGTTTATGTTATTCTCAGCTACATGTTCAAAGCATTCTGCAAGGTGAGCATGAGGACTGTCTTCACGTTCATTTTGAATTCTTACAGCATCATGTCGTTTTTCAGTGGATTTTGCTTTTGGAAGGAAAGCCTTTTGTGTTTAGTGCTGACACAATAAACACAAATACAAATGAAATGCTAAACAACTTGAGATCTTGTGTTCGGCCAAAGATGATTGCTCGCTCTATTTCACAACTTCCATAACCCGAGTAAAATAGTTTAACCTTAAATTGATTAAAAAATGTAATAATGGAAGAGAGCTAAAGAACTGAATGTATAACACTAATGCTGTGATTGCATACATTTACTATAGTTATGGGCTCTTTGAGACACCATTTGCTGCCGACTAAATGTTGTAAGGACTACCTTTTTTAGGCCTGAGAATATCTTAACTTTGAAATGAGACATTAGAAAGTAAAACCCATCCAATAGTACTGGATATGTTGGGGATGTTATGTACTTCGTTGGTAGTCACCTTGACAACATGATCTGCCATAGAGTCCCCGCTGTTCATGGAGTGACAGCATGGACATTATTCATCTAGATTCTAATGACACAAACCCACTTGTCCTCGCTAAAGGAGCTCCAGTACTGGATGTGGTTTGTTTACCGATAATCAAAATAATGAGGAGCAAGATGCCAATCCATCTTGCCAGCAAAGCAAAGTTGCAGGTATGAGAGGCACTCTCACTAATGCAAGTGTTATTTCTTTTTAAAAAATCGAGAGAGAAAGAGAGGAAGAATTGACATACACAATTATTTAAGCTACGCTTCAGACAGCTAATGGATGTTTGCAACTGTGTCTTTTTTTAAATGTTAATTTAGCAGTATCAAAATATATACTATATGATGGTGTCACTGTCGGCTGGTTGTTAAGATGTGCTTCTCTTCCAAAACTGCACAGCCTCTGGTCTGCTTTGATAAAGATATCTCTATGATGATGCCATGGAAAAGTTATGTTCAAAAAGAATGCACTGAAAGAAAAGAGAGAATAGGAGCGTGAGATGCTAACAGTTTTCCTGGGAGTGAACTAACAATGCTTGCTATTGATTGTGTAAATGTAGGGGGACAATTGAGATGGGGGAGGGGCAAATCATTTTGAGTTTTATGACGAAAGGCTGGATGAAAAGTGTGTGAATGGGTGAGAAAACAAATATATTCTGCCCAAGCACTGTAATTGGAGCTTTTGAGTGCAGTTGGAAAAATGAGAAGTTAAACTCTGAGTCAAACGGCAGGGGGCGTTGAAGGTTCATGGAGTCGAGACACAGACACTTTCTTAGAAGTAAGTGGAACTTTCCACAAGACATGCATGAACACGAGGCTCACATTGCCCGTGCTTACGGAAGTTCTGAATTTCTTAAACACATACACATAATGTTGTATGCTCCTAATACAGTTTGCATACTGATGCGGCCAGAAACACTTTACTTTCTAGCAATGTAACACTTTCAAACAAAACATATTCCACTTCTATTTAAGAGTACTTTGTGCAAAAGTATGTCTAAGAGAACATTTTGAATTTCGTATAAAACATATACTAATAACAGGCTATTTTTCATGAAATGCTTTATCAAGGTTTGCAATTCTTTTCACAAACCTGCAATCTATTCTATATATATATATATATATATATATATATATATATATATATATATATATATATATATATATATATATATATATTTGTGAAAGTGAGTTTGTATTGAGCCCTTGGAAACGTGGATCTATTACTGGATGTGATTACAGCAGAATAATTCTGAGTCCAAATGACCGGACACACTCAAGAAGATGGCAAGTTACTGTTTTATTAGCAATCATCTAAAACAGGGAGTTCACAGCGAACATCAACGGACATACGCTCATTCTCTCAGTGATTTCCCGTGAAATGCAATGCTATACTTCTTTATGCATCAGAATGACGTCTTGCTACGTGGCAATAGTGAAAAACCTATCAAGGGTTGGGATTGGTTAAGGGACACCACTAGATATACAATTATATAAGAGCTAGGTTTGGTATTGGCTGTCTGATATCAGGTGGGCAACGTATGACTACTTTTTTTATATGTGCCATTTAAGAAAATTCATTTACACAGTGTTTCTTTAGTTTCTCAAGCAATAAGGTCCTTCATTATATGGACTAATACAATTGTTTTGGCACGATTGTGCCATATCTGGAACATTCGGTTCAATTCGCAGCATGTAAGCCAAGACCCAGGTGCAAGTAGATAGGACATGAAGCAGCCCTACGACCCAATTAGCCCAGCATCGCTCATCACCCATGCCTTCTGACATGAAATTCTCTTTGTACTTGGCCTTGCAGAGTATTCTTGTCCTTGGAATGCAACGGGAGTGAGGGCACTCCCTATCGTGTCTGGAACTGCAAGTTCAAGCCCTATTTCCAGCCTTGACTCACATGATAACAGACCATGATTCTGCTCATTCTGCAACCTTTAAGGGGGTAATTCATAGAAATCAGCGCACAAGTGGCGCACGCGGCTGGCGCACAGTGTGCGCGTGCGAATCCCTGTGCCAGCCGCGTGCGCTAAAATCCATTTCCGCGCACAGCGTATTCATGGATTCCAGCTACCAAAACCAGCCGTGGCGCACAGTGGCGCAGCGACCCTGCAGCAGCGCCAGTTACGCCCCCAAGAGCGCCTCTCGCGCAGGGAAAAGCCATCAAAATCCCCAATCCAGCGCAAAGGGCTGCGCTAACCCTGTACCAGCACGGCAAGCGGGCTACGTGTATCACTGGGGTGCGCGGGAAGTTCCACACGCGATTTCAGCAGGGTACGCGTATTTCAGGGGTGCGCGGGAAGTTCCACACGCGATTTCAGCAGGGTACGTGTATTCCAGGGGTGCGCGGGAAGTTCCACACGCGATTTCATCAGGGTACGTGTATTTCAGGGGTGCACGGGAAGTTCCACATGTGATTTCAGCAGGGTACGTGTATTTCAGGGGTGCGCGGGAAGTTCCACACGCGATTTCAGCAGGGTACGTGTATTTCAGGGATGCACGGGAAGTTCCACACGCGATTTCAGCAGGGTACGTGTATTTCAGGGGTGCGCGGGAAGTTCCACACGCAATTTCATCAGGGTACGTGTATTTCAGGGGTGCGCGGGAAGTTCCACACGCGATTTCAGAAGGGTACGTGTATTTCCAGGGTGCGCGGGATGTTCCACACGCGATTTCAGCAGGGTACGTGTATTTCAGGGGTGCGCGGGAAGTTCCACACGTGATTTCAGCAGGGTACGTGTATTTCAGGGGTGCGCGGGAAGTTCCACACGCGATTTCAGCAGGGTACGTGTATTTCAGGGGTGCGCGGGAAGTTCCACATGCGATTTCAGCAGGGTACGTGTATTTCAGGGGTGCGCGGGAAGTTCCACACGCGATTTCAGCAGGGTACGTGTATTTCAGGGTTCCTGGGGAGTACTACACGTGAATTGGCCGTGTGGGTCCTCCCAGGTGTTCGCTCTACAACCTCCACGGCCCATGCAGGCAGCCCACACCACGGGGGACTACCCTGCACCCCTGATCATGTCCCGCAGGCAGCCCATCCACCATGGGCATGCCCCCCAGCCAAGCCACATGTCACCTTGCACTACTGATCAACAATGCATGTCTCTCTGCACCCCCACCCCCCAGCAGTGCAGGGGCACCCTCCACCAGGCCCCCACCCATGTCTCCCACCACCCCCACCCCCCAGCACTGTGGGGCACCTGCCAGCAGGCCCCCACCCATGTCCAACTCATGTCCCCCTGCACCCCCACCCCCAGCACTGTGGGACACCTGCCAGCAGGCCCCCACCCATGTCCAAATCATGTCTCCCACCACCCCCACCGCCCAGCACTGTGGGGCACCTGCCAGCGGGCCCCCACCCATGTCCAAATCATGTCTCCCACCACCCCCACCCCCCAGCACTGTGGGGCACCTGCCAGCAGGCCCCCACCCATGTCCAAATCATGTCTCCCACCACCCCCACCCCCCAGCACTGTGGGGCACCTGCCAGCAGGCCCCAACTCATGTTCCCCAGCCAACATGTCATCACAATCTAGATCCCTGGTCCCTATGGTCAGCCTCCAAATGCAAAACACCCACACGAGTATTGCATCCACCCACTCATAATTGGCAATTACATGACAGAAAACCAATTGCAAGTTTCGAAACAAACACATGTCCCTCACATACACCCAATGGGTGTAAGTGAATCTCAAAACCCATATCATGATATGCATGAAACCAATGAGATGATACTACACATTGAAGTTCGATTAAAAAATATGTATTAAAGGAAACATAAATAGAATCAAAAATAAAGAAACAGAAATGGGAATGTACAAAAATGAAAACAAGCATGTCCGTGAAAAAAAGCAAAACCAAAAATCATAATCCATAGTAATGGTGTCCAAAGTCACTGTCCACAAAAGAAAATCCAATGGGAAATAATAATTGAAAGCCATTGCTCCATGGGTAAATTGTGAAAGAAAAATAAAATCCAACAGTAAACTATGTACAGACGAACAAGCCAGGGTCCATTATCCCAACAAAAGAAATGAAACCTATCTAACTACACTAACTAATAAAATAAACTATATACAAAAATGTGGTCAATGTCCAAAAGGTCCAAAATAAAGCAAAAAACAAAGGAAATCTAACACTACCTACATAACTATGTACAAGGGCAGCGGGCTAGTCTGACGGCTCACTTTTGGATGTCCCGGGCCAGGGCATCATCGAACTCCTGCTCAATGTCCCGGAGGCGGTCCTCCTCCATGGCCCCGAGGGTCCGCAGGGCCATCGCCGTGTCCACCTCCAACCCTCTGCGGATTGCCTCGAGGCGCTGGCCCGCCTCAGGGCCCTCCGCATGGAGTTCTCCGCCCTGACCATTGTGAGCCGTGCCTCTTCCGCCCGCTGCCACTCCGCATCTATGGCGTGGCCCAACCGCTGCCACACGGAAGACACTCTCTGTCCTGGGTCCTCCTGCCCTCCTGCCGATGCCTGCCACTCCGATGTTGAAGGCCCCGAGCCTTCATGGCTCCCACCACGTTGCTGCTGCTGCTGTGCCTCTGCCCATGCACTGCCTCCTGCTGCCTGCACATCCTCCGCCGGCTGGGGTGCAGTCGTTGATGTGGCCACCCCTGCTGGACGTCCGACTCCCGACTGTGGCAGGGATGCCTCCTCCACCAGCCTGGCCGCACCATCAGAGGCAGCTCCACAGGGCACCCAGGTGACTGATGGGTGGTAAGATGGCACGGAGGACGACTGGCGCGTACGGGGTTCAGTTGAGGAGGGGGTCGTAGCAAGCCCCAGCAAACGGAGGAATCCGGACTGGGTGACCTGTCCCAGCAGGCTGACGTGGTCAACGAGCCATTCGAGATGACGTGCAGTCTCCTCATGAAAAGACTGCAGGTCACCTCGCATGGCCCGTTGACGCAACGCCACACCAGTCAGGACAGGCTCAACCCGGACCCGGATAGCCACGTCCGCAGGCAGAGAAAGGCCAGTAGTCGGTTGTTCATCCCCTGCCTGAAAACGGGTCTGGACGTAGGCATCCCTGCTGGTGCAAGATGATGCAGGGACAGGATCAGGGACAGGATTGCACACAGGCACCTCCGCGGCGGCCTGTGCTGCCTCCTGTCCCTGGTCCTGCACTGCACCACTAGCACCAGTGGGATCCCCACCTCCAGACCCCGTCTCTGTTGCTTGCACGGCCTCCTCCTCCACCAAACCCCCCACCAACCTGGATGACTCCGTGCCATCTTCTCCCGTTGGGCCCTGTGGGGTCCCAGCTGCCCCTTCTGCTGCCGAGGAGTCCAACTCCAACCTCCGCCTCTTGGACCTCCCCCCGGCAGCTGCGGCCTGGGACGCAGCACCAGACTCCTCACTCCCCGACGAGATGACAACATGGGAGGGGAGCCGGGCCTTGCGTCTCCGGCTGGCGGTGGGATCCCCGCCGCTGTGCTCCACAGCACCTTCTCCGCCCTCTTCATCAGTTGACGCTGCAGACAGGGAGAAATAAAACACAGGCACCAGGGCACTGTACAATGGACACATACACACATGACAGTTGTACATGAGTGGCATTGGCAAACCTCAGACATGCCATCACAATCCCCAACACACATGTCATTTCAACTCGCACACATGAGCCATATCACAGCCATATCGGAACTGCCATCAACATCCATACCCATATAACAGCATGAGCAGGCAAAGCTGAGCCAGGCATCACATGCAACACAGGAAGTGCACCACACATGTACACACAACACCACACTTGCATGCATGTGTACACCTCTGCCAAGTGTCGCAGTGTTCGGATGGGCACCCATGTCACAACTGCCAATCAGGCTTCCAAATCCGGCTGTCACATGCATCCATGTTGCATCACTGTTGCACCCTTGTCGAATACACACAAATGCACATGTACACAGTGCTGATACATGCAGCTGAAAACAACATACATGCGTGACATCACGGAGATGTCTACTTACATACACATTCATCCAAACATGTGTGCCCACACAACTGCATTTGGCATGCAAGCCTACACACACAAGCACCATCCATGTCTCACACATTACAGCCCTCGCATGTGTTAGCCCCACGGCCCTGTACACCCCCACCCATACTCGAACCCATACAAACAGATTTGCAACCTGCACACTACTGAAACATCACCACACGCACAGCTCACAATCAGGATGCATGTACACTTACCGCTCGACTCCAGACGGGACTGCCTCTCAAGGACCTGGACGTGGAGCGCTGGGGATATGCGTTCCAGGACCCTCATCTGATCTTCCGACCAGTGGCGCCGGCGCCCCTTGGCATCCGCTGCCTTGAAGAGGCGCCGGGCCTTGTTCAGGGTCCTGGAGCTGAAGTCCTCCCAGCGCTTCTTGACATGTTGGAAGTCGCGGACTGCCACCCCCTCCGCGTTGATGGCAGTCACGATGTCAGTCCAGATCCGAGTCCGTCCTTCCTTGTCGGCACGGGAACTTCCGAAGAGGGCATCATACTGCTCCAGGACTTGGTCCACCAGGACACCAACTTCGGTGGCACTGTAGCTGGTGCCCCTCTGCCTCTCTGGCCGGGGGTTGTCAGTGGTGCCAGATGTTGCAGTGCCCGACATGACAACCCCAGAGGCAGGAGTGGGTGGGCAACTGGGTCCTGGGGCTGGGCTGTGGAGCGATGGAATCCCAGTCGGGAGTCTTCGGTTCCAGCAGGGGTGGTCACAGCAACAGCACCCCTGGCTGATGTGCAGGCAGCAAATGGCAGGGCACATGGGCAGCATGCAGTCAGGGAGCAGCAGATGGCAGGTGGGAGCATGCTCGGGGCTCTGGGGGGCAGTAGTTTGGCCTTCTGGTCGGGAGCGTGGTCTTCCGTGTGCTTACGCGTGGCCAGCTTGATACGGAGTGATTTGGCACGTGAAAATTCGGCACGTCAGCGTGTAATTCGAGGAAAGGCCCTTAGCACATAAGCGTGTCTGCACGCATACGCAATTTCATTGGACAGAAGGCCCCTGAAGCCCCCCCCCCTGTGACGTGACGCGCACAGGTGTGCATGGGCATTTCAGCACGCGTGAAAAACTGCACGTCCGCGTGTAATACGAGGAAAGGGCCCATGCGCCTAAGTGACGTGACGCGCACGTGCGTTTCCCTCAACACGGGTTAAAGGTGAGCGGGCCCAGCAGTTCGCTGTACGTGCCTTTCGTGTAGACCGACATGTGTTGCTGCTTCCTGTTGTTTCGCGCGCCATCACAACTTCACAGCTATCAAGGACATATCTCTTCTTTTGGCGGGGGTATTGGCTACGCGTGTTTTTCTGCATCGCGCTAGTCAGACGGTACGTCGCACAGGCTCTTTTTCCCACTGCGGGTGCCCCTGTGTATCGCACCCATTTTCGATGTCATAGTAGCCTGCGTGTCCCAGGCGTATGCGTTATTCGTGTTACTGGGTGCCACCGTGTACTGTGGGAGGTTGAATCCACGCACGTAGGCTGCAGGGTTGCGTGCACGGTTTTACTGCAGTTTTGGGGTGCCTGAGCATTACGTGACCCGTCACCACATCATCGGGTCACATACAGCCTTGCAGGTGCAGGGGGGCTGTTAACATCTTGCTTCCCACCCCCTTCACCCCAATTGCCCAGGTCAATTGTGGTGTACACCTCCCATTGGCACCACTCCATCTGTGCCAGCACTACTACATCTGTGCCATGGTTGGGAGGCCACCAAAAGTGAGGGGCGCCTCAGCTGGGTGTCCTCCTCGTGGCGGGCGTGGTCGGGGACTTGGCCATGGTGACCAGGGAGTAGGGGGACTCCAGTGTGTCCAGGGCGGCCACAGAGGGGGAAGAGGCAGGGGTGCGCCATTTGAGCACAATGTTGTGCCATGTGTCGGTGCAGTCATGCCACCACCCCCTGTGGTTCCGGGGGATGCAGCTCCTGCATCTGGCACTGGCACCCATTTGACCCGGCAGTCCGTTCCATCGACTGCCACGGGCCCAAGGGTAGTGGTAGCTGCAGGTGCAGCTGTGGACACCGCCACCCAGGCTCAGGGTCTGCCAGCGCAGGCTGCGTTGGCAATTGAAGAGCCCTTGGTAGATCTCCAACAGGCCAGGGGGGAAACCATAGGGGCAGGCCGGACTGCTCAGACCAAGACACGTGTCTCTGGGGCAGTCATGTCATCTGCTGCCCCGAACAGCCGGGTGTTGGCAAGTGTAGGGGCAGATGCACCCAACAGCACCCCGGTTGTGAGTCTGCCAACCAGGACCGTTGCGGTCAATGACCCTGTCACAGCTGATGTTGCTGCGCAGAGTCCATTAGTGGGCACCCAGCTGCCACTGACACAAGTCAGGCCTTTGGTCATCCCTCCACCTGCCACTCCCTTGGCTCAATCCACCGAACCCACTGGCCATACTGGTCAGGGCGGCATTAGCCAGCCAGGGTCTGCACCACAGTCCAAGAGGAGGAAGGTTGCACCTGCAGCACAGGCTGGGACCCCTCACACAGCCACGACCTCCTCCACGTCGAGGAAGAAGCCTTTCTGTAAGCAGGAACTGGACTTCCTCATGGACTACGTGCGGGGCCACAGCCGTGACATGCTAGTGGGTGGCAATAGTCAGACTACGGCTGCCCAACGTGACACCCACTGGAAGCATGTTGCGGAACATGTCAGTTCATTCGGCCATGAGGTGCGCACGGCGCAAGAGTGCAAGAAGCGTTGGAATGACATCAAACGCAGCACTAAGGCTAAGCGTGCCTCTAATTACAACTTGACTCTGGTGACTGGCGTTGGGCCTGCACCAGAGGAGGAAGAGCTCACTCCGCATGAGGCTCTCGTTGCGGAGTTCATACCACCTGAATTGGTCGAAGGAGTGGGAGAGATGCTGGACTTTGATGCGCAGTCCAGTGAGGGTTGATGCGTGTTTGTTGAGGGCGTTTGTGTTTCACATGTGGGATGTGTTGTGCATGATTGCCGCTACATGTGACGTGTACATGGTTTTGATGTGTAAGTAATGCAATGCTTCCGACATGCATGTCTCCTCTGCCTGCATGTGGGGACTCCATGTAGGCATGCTCCCTTGCCCCTCCTCCGCCACTCTGCACCCCAGTTTCACCTTTGCACTGGTCTGCTTCAATCTTGCCAATGTGCACTCCAGCAGCAGGCGGCACGGTCCACGGCCCGCTCGCTCAGGCTGAGCATGGCGGCCTCAGACAGGGCACGCCAGGCTGAAATGTCGTCTCTGCGTCAAGCAATTGCTGCTCACGCAGAGGCGCACCTGGATGCCCTGAGGGAGGAGTATGCTTCCCTCAGATCCACTCTGGGTGTCCTTATGATGTCCCAGAGGCAGCAGGCAGAGGAGAGGTTTGCTCAGCTTGAGCGTACCATCTCGGCTGAGCTACAGGCTTGCCGGGAGGTGCAGCGGTTGTCCAGCCAGGCCTTGCAGGAGGAACTCTGTGTTACACGTGCTACCTTGCAAGAGGAAGCACGTGTATCACGTGAGGTTCTGCATGCAGACCTACGTCACATCGCCACACAGAACCAGGCTCACCCGTCTGGCAGACTTGCTGCCGACGAGGGGCAAGCTGCAGCTAGGCGTGGCCAGGCTACTGTGCCACGTCCTCCTTTCCAGGATCAGCCAGACTCGGACGACCATCTATCTCCCACATAGGTCGGGCTTTGCAGGCGTTGAGCCCATGGAGGTTTTTTTTTTGGCTCAGCATCATCGCATGTGGATGTTGAGCAGCACCCTGTACCTCCCCCCTCCTGGGTGCCTCCTCTCCCCCCCGGGTCGTATGTGGCCATTTTTGATTTTTCTTTTAGTTTAGTTAGTTAAGTTTCTGTTTGATAGTTAGTTTAATTAGGTAATGTAGGTTTTCCATTGTTAGTGTAATTAGTTAATAGTTGATTTAGTTTAAAATTGCTTGTCTATTGTGCTTTCATGTGACCGTGCGGTGCTTTGTGGCTTTTGAAGGCATCCACTGTCTCTTCCAGCTGTGCCCTTCAGGTTTGTCTTGTGTATGTGTTTGCTGCTTGGGGTCCTTGACTCACATATGCCACTCCTGCCTCCCTTATCTATGGGCTCGCAAGGATGGTTCGGTGCCACAGACTTTTACACAAGGGCTTTGGACTGTCATATCTGTGGCATGTCTGGTGCTGTGTGACTTGTGTTGACACCCCTAGTGGGGATGATTTTGGTGTTATTGTCCACTGTGCAGCTTTTGCTAGATGGGGTGTGTCATGATTAATGTGTACATTAATTGCTATGCATTGTGTAGTATGTTTCCTATCTTTACTGTACACATGCTTGTTGCAATTCATGCTGTAGATAGTGTTCCAAACTTTGGATGTGGAAGATGGACTGATGGTGTGATTTATGATGTGACTCTCTGACATGGTCAAGTAATGAGATGCCTGATGAGACACACACAGATGACTTTAAAGCATTGATCATGTGTTTCATGCCCTTTCTGCAGGGGGATGAGCCTCCAGAGCACCTTTGCCAGCAGACATGGCCCATTGGACGACGGAATTCTGGACACGTTTGTTGGTGCCCACATGCACATGTGTGCACAAGCAGAGGCACAGGGATTGCAGACCTACATCCTAGACCTGCTGACGTGTTCCAAGGAACTCCAGGCAAGGTGAGCAGCACAGGGGGGGCCACAACACAGCAAAGCTTGCACCAGGCGAGTTGCACATGCAGGCTTAGTCACAGCACTGAGGGTGAGCTTAGACGAATATTGGTGTTGAAGCACACAATGCAGCTCACATGTGTTGGTGGATTGATGGCTGTTGATTGTAAGGTTGTCTGGGACACGTGCAGGGGCAGTGGCACATACCCTCCGGTACACCAAAGTCCATTGAGGCACTTGTATCAACCATGTAGCCTTCCGAGACATGGCAAGGGGCAGCTCACAGGGACATACAGCAAGGGACATACTTGGGTGCAGTGCATATCATTTCCATGTACTTTATGATAAATGCACTGCCAACTTTTTTTCGGTCATGGTGGTACATAACTTGCTCAGAAGTCATGGCTTGCTATGTGGGTCTGTCTGCTTACCCAGGGAGCATTGCATGTTGTGTGAATTGTGACACATTGGTGTTCCATTTGCCACGCACCCACCGGCGGCTGACGTAATGCATTGACTGTGTATGACCCGTCACAGGGGTAATGTTACATATGGGTACGAAGCATCTACACCAGATTGTCTGTTTGGAGAGTAGTTTGTTGCTATGGGGCATGTTTGGTGTTGTGTTTTTGCGTAATTGGCACGTACAGGTTGTTGACTGTGTCTCTCTTTGCAGCATTGCAGTGCTCCTGTAACCGGACCTGAGAGTACGCAGACAGGAGGCCAGCACTCAAAACCAGAGCTAAGTGTCTTGTTGTTTTTCTTTCAAACTGCTCTGCATAGGCTTGCTGGGGAGTGTACTAATGCATGGATGTATGTGTGGTTCAATTTGGTATGTTTTTTCCCACCTAATCACCCGGAATCCTATGCAATTTTGAACCCTGTTCCCTCTACCCTGTGTTCCTGCTTCCCATACCTATCCAAGCAACGTTCCCTAACCCTCTTTCCCCGGTGGGGTTGCGGATGCCTGTGTAAGCCCCGAACTTGCAGGAGCCAAAACCCTAGAGGGGGTGGTTGGTTCGTACCACTCCTGAGCCTGGACTACAGAAGGCCATGACAATGATGTCCAAGTTTGTTTGGATTGTGTATGTGTTCATGCAGGTAGTACATTTTCGTGCATTCCCTGGTTTCATGTGTCATTCCTCCTCCCTTCTCCTGCCACTCATTCCAGTCATCCAGTGTGTCAACACCTGTCCCGACTGCATATCCCTGAACCTCCTTCCCCACCGGGGTCTCAGGGGCCTGTGTGAGTTTGACCTTGCAGGCACCCGGGACACGGTGGGGGTGGCTGTTTCGTGACACTCCCGGGCCTGTGCACGGGACCTGTGACAGTACACATCCGTTCATGGTGCATCATCCTATGTCTTGCACCACACATGGTTCACATCCTGTTGTGACATTGTTTTACTGTGCTACCTTGGTTGTTGCATAATTGTGGTAGTACTTGGCCTTTGTTAGGTACTGCTACTTCAAGTCATCTACTGGAGGGTGTTCTGGTTAGTTTTTCTGGCTTGGATTTTGTCATTTTGGAAATGAGTGTGGATTCTGAGGGTGCAGGCACCTTTTTACACACAAGGTGGGAGATTTTACACACAAGGTGGGAGATGGTGACGAAGGGTGAAGGTGATCCTGTGGCCAGGTGGAATTGAGGTTTGAAGGCTCCATGACCCAGGTGCAGTTGTTCAGTGGGTCATGGTCATTTGTGAGGGAGGGGGGGTTGTTGTTGATAGTTGCCTTGCCCTGCGGTGTGATGGGAACTCTGACATTGTAATGGTGGTATCCTATGTATATGTTGTGTTCTGCTGATCAATGCCTGTTCATGTGTTGTGTTTACCTTTCAGGTGCAAGGGGATAGTTGTGGTTTGACATGCTGGGGTGTACACACGGTGAATGTTCACATGTGATATGTAGAGAACACTAATGGTCACTTGAGTGCACATGCATATGTGGAGTGCATGTTCTTGCAGAACCACACACTTGCACTCTGATGCACTACATGTACTCCCACCCTTGCATATCCACGTGTACACTGTTTGCCTTCTGGTGGCCACTGTGTCCCTGCAGCACATGTTCTGTGACCAATTATGGATCCTGTACATGCCTAATTTGGTTTTTGATGTGGTCTGTCACTTAGATGTGATGCTCAGGGTGTGCATCACACACAATGGCTGTTCACTGTGCTGTGCGCTGAGCAGTGTGTTGCAGGAGTAGGACACAGCACACAGAAGCTGCAGTGTTGATTTTGCAATGCACAATGTGCATGTATACAAGCATTCATTGTTATGTTACGTCTACAACTCTTGTAATGCATTTTGAAATGACTTATTTTTGGTGGGAGGTTGTTGGTCTGTCATTTCATCTGATTCCAGGTCAGGCATCATTGTCTGATGCCACTGTAGATTTTGGACATGGCAATGTGTACCTTATCGTTACTGTGTTGGTGTATGGGTATTGCTTGCCATGTCATGTTGTGGTTTGGGAGGGTTTGAGTGACATGACAGTGATGGCCATGGCCTGTTTTGCAGGTGTGTGATGCACACCTTGCATGTCAGGGTCATCCGCTTCTCAGAACAACTAGGTGGGGGTAGATCTCTCTCCGCGGCAGGGCCCTCCCTCTGGAACAGCCTTCCTGCCTCACTTGAACTTGAGGGGAACCATCTCCGGTTCGGGAAGCACCTCAAGACCTTCCTCTTTGCTTCTGCTTTCTCTCTGCCTCTCCCTTGCGTAATTCTTCACTGGAACTGCACTGGAGCTGCAACTGGGCCACTCTCACCGACCTCGGTCCCTGGGCCAGTCACTCTCCACTTGCACTGCCTCCCTGGCAACCCCTGCACTGCGGGACTGTCTCTCTATCCCTACAGCCCCCCCTTCCCAGCACTTGTCTGCACTTACCTTTGCAGTTGCCACCAGCCGACCTATGTATTTGTTTTTTGGTCTACTTCCCCTGTACTGCACTCCCCCCCTTGCACTTTTCCCTTCCCCCTACCCCTGCACTTGCACAATCTAAATGACACCTGGCCTAGTAGTACCGTTGTCTGTCTTCCCTTGTTCCCCCCTCCCTGCATCATCGCACCTTGAAATACTTGTGTATAGGCCATATCATGTCATATGCCATATGTGTGCCTTTTGGTCACACAGGATAGCTTGTGTTTAAGTAGCTAGGGATGCAGACGATGTGGCACTTCCATGGCAACTGTCTCAGGGTGGTAGGGTTGTGACAGTTGACTGTCTCTTTGTCATCATCGATTGTCACCTGGTATGTGCGAGGCCTGTGTGCACTCTGCAGGGGTGGGAGTTTAGGTGAAGAATGTGGCCACAAGCTGGGTCCGGGCTTCCTCGCCACATGCCCTGTCCCCTCCCATGGGTAGCGCCTGTGCCTGTGGTTGGGGATGTGGGTGCACCACCATGTCCACCGGGACGCCCTGCCGTGTTGCAACATTGTGCAGGACACATGCTGCCACAATGATCCTGCACACTACTGGTGGTGCATAGAGTAGTTGCCCGCCAGAGCGGTCAAGGGAGCGGAAACGTGACTTGAGCACTCCGAATGTGCGCTCCACTATGGCCCTGGTTGCAATATATGCAGCGTTGTATCTTACCTGGGGTGGTTTGGTGGGGTTCCGGATTGGCGTCATCATGTGGTTGCTCAGAGGGTAGGCACTGTCCACTGGGGAGGTGATAATAGTTGAGATTATTAGGGTTTGGGTATTTGTCTGTGTGTGACTTGCATGCATGTGCAAGGGCATTTGTACTCACCTAGGAGCCATGTGTCGCCATGCTGCCCAGCTTCCAGGGCCCGGCTCAGGGCAGACATTCTGTATATGAAACTGTCATGGGTGGAGCCAGGGTATTTTGCATAGACAGAGGTGATGATTCCCTTTGCATCGCATACCACCTGTACATTGATGGAATGCCAGTGCTTGCGGTTTCGGTAGATGTGCTCAGTGGCCCTAGGTGGACGTAGGGCCACATGGGTGCAATCTATGGCACCGAGCACTTTGGGGAAGTGTGCCACCCTGAAAAAATCCAGGACAACGGCCTGCCTTTCTGCGGGTGTTCTATGCATGTATATGTGCCTGCGGACTGAGGGGCGCGCTGTCATGATTGCCAATACCTGGTGTAGGCAGCGTGACTGCGTGGCCTGTGAGACCCCCCACTATGGCAGTAGTCCGCTGAAATGACCCAGTGGCCAAAAAATGCAGGACATTGAGCAGCTTCTCCAAGGGGCTCAATGCTTGGGAGCAAAGGGTGGGGGTTGTAAGGTCATCTTCCCACTCCCTGACCAGGTCTAGGATGATATGGGGTGGAAGCCTATACCTGCCATAGACCTGGTCGTCAGGCATCCCAAAAAGGCTTGTCCTTGGTGCGAAAATGCGTGCCCTGGCTATTCTCCTCCTCCTGCGGTGTCCCACGATCAGTGCTGCGACAAATGGGGCATTCATCGTAGCTGTATATACGTGTTTGTTGTTTGCGCGCACTTTTGTACTGTGTGTGGGGACGCTTCCGCCTGCCTTCGTGTGGCGGACGCGTTGACGCCTGTGCGCGTCTTTTGCCGTGCGCGGGTTTCCCGTATTCGAATCCATGAATACGGGTTGTTCGCGTGCGTGTTCCCTGCAGTACTTCCCCAGTTACGCCTTCTTTTTCACGCGTTGTTCCCCATTCCGCGTGTTACGCCCACTGTTCCGCCCACTTTGGTTGTGTGCACCACGCTATGTGCGCTTTTGCTGTGCGCGTAGCGCAGCCGTGTATGCCTGCGTGCGCCATGTCTGGATTGGGCGCACGGACAGCGGGAAACACGCGCAGCGTCTTCCTTGAATCGCACGCGTGCGCTGCATTTCTCGCGCTTGCGCTCCCTTGCGCCTGCTTGCGCATGGATTTTCGGCGCACGTTTGTTCCATGAATCGGCCCCTAAATGTTTAAATGAACTAAGAATTGGCATCTCCTGTGTTCTTTCCTGCACCTTAACATGAGAGGATTCATCCTCCACACACATGTTCCTCTTCAGCGTAGATATCTGACCTCGACTTCTCAGTTCTTGATTTCAGGCCAGACAGCCTCCCAACGCAGCTCCAACAACCTGTTATTCTACTGCGACACAGCCTTTCATTTTCTCTTCATGTTCTTTGGCTTACTTATTTCACAATACCAATGCCCATTTTCTGTACAATGGTTGCTCCGCCTGCATTCTATTCACTACTTGTAGCTAACCCATATGATGACATGATCTATCTTGCGTTTCAACGTATGTACATTCTATATACTTCTGATTTCCACAGCAATTTCTTATGTGTAATCTTCTTCTTTTACACTTTTAAGGTTCACTTGATTCTTTACATTTCTCTCCTCTAGGATTCATACATTGCTCTCATTCAGTATTTCCGGACTTTGTGCACACTTTCTTATAACGGCATTAGTCCATTCTCTTAGCTCTTTCTCTTATTCCTGCAGGAATCTCCTCCTGCAGGCTTTCATCAACGCGAGGGTACATTTGATATGGTTGTCTCAATGGAAACCATCTTCCAAATACTCGATGCGATATTGGTACAATAGCTGGTGTTATACAGGGCACGGTCTCATGTCTCCAATACAGGGGAGGTAGGGGGGTAGGACCTCCTGCGGATGTGTATGTCTGCTCATCTACAGTATGCTTGGCGTTAGTGCCAGCCCCATAACTGTTGGTGGGCTGAAATTCTGGCCCAAAGTCGGCATAGGTTGGGCAGCATGTTTCTGCCACCTGATTTTTACTTTATTCATGTGTATACTGCTGCCTCCCTGGCAATCTGTAGGTCTTGCAAGCACTAAAACAACTAAGTTGGCTGCCCTGCAACATGGGGTTAGGCAACATGTATGTATGTTTGCTAGCACTTATGTAACTAAGTAAGCTTTCTGTAATAGTGCTGCGATGCCAGAGGGCTGTTGTGCAACTTTATAAATTCAAATAAATAAATAGATAAATACCAGCCTGGGGTGTACTGGCAATAGTGAAATATGACCAACCCCAGCGATTCGCCCTGTGGTATCAGTATAAGTCATTTTGGGAGATTGCTGATTTTGCGATTGTTGGCTCCAGCCCCACAACAGTTGATGGGTTGAAATGTTGACCCGAGGTTGGCAAACCAGTCTGGGGTATACTGGCAATAGTGAAACCTGACCAACCCCACCCATTCGCCCTGCACAGGGCAAAGTCCACCCTGTGCTATCAGTATATGCGATTTCGGGAGATTGCAGATTTTGCAACTTTTCCAAAAATAGGAAGTTAGGACACAGAGTCAGCATACCAGTCTAGGGTGTACTTGAAATTTGACCAACCCCACCCATTCACCCTGCACAGGGGTGTAGCGGGCTCCGGCCGTGTACTATCAGTATGGATGATTTTGTGAGCTTGACGATTTTCGATTTTTCAGAAATAGGTTGTTATGACACAATTAAACATACAGAAGGCTATAGCAGACCCCCATGTGCATGTCTGCTACATACCGGAGCAATGCCGGGTGGTACCACTAGTACCAATATTCCAAACAGCTGAAGCCCTTGCAGTCACACAACAACTGAGTGATTTATAAGGAGGGCACAGCTTTGGGCCACATTTCAGGTGGTGGACATGCCAAGTGAATAGCGTCACTCTGTGCTTTCAAGCTGCTTGGTTTGATTTGTACCTTGTGGGTGCTTTTGTCATGTCTATACAATGCCATACTTTAGTGATGGTCATTAATGAGAGCAAACCATGTCAGCAGTTGCTTTTATAACTGGGACAGTGTCCTCAGGTTGTATTATTCATAATCCTTAATACATTACCTAAAAGTGTATTCCAGTTTTTGACTTGATATGAATGGTACATCTCTAATCCCACTCTGAGAAACTTTGCCAGAATACAGACATGTCATCACGTAAATGGTGTTTTCATGCATTTTACTTGGGGTACACTCCACCCAAAATGGAATCCTGCCTAGAGCTCCTCTTTCTGGTGAACATAATGAGTTCATCATTTTATGCCTTTGAAAAGTTTGTGTTCACTTCTTCGGGCTGTATTGATTAAACACGTGTTGAGGAAGGAAACTCATTGTTCTTTACTAATGAATACTGCAAAATAAACACTACATTTGGTGCACCTTTTTGGGATTTCAAACTTCTTCGTTCATCATCTCATATATTGGGCAGCCTGAATATTAAGGAAATCCATTACTTGCAGCCTCAACACTAAGAAAAATCCAATGAACCTACAGAACTGCTCGATTTAGGACTCACCATCAGTTGCTCTAATGCTGAAATGATTTATTTTATGTTCACATGTGACCCCATACAGCTTGTATGCCATGATTTAACTTTTCGCCCCATTTTGATGCAGTGACGAGGTGAAGGAGGTGTACGGACCAGACAAGGCAAGATCTCCGCTAAGCATCCCTTCTCTGTCTTGTCAGTGCTTTTCATTTCACACCTGCATGACATTTTCATCATCATCATCAGCTTTATTCGGTGTAGACCATAAAAGCATCTACATTAACACATTCCATTCATTAAAATCCATTCCACAGCCAAGAGTATTAATACAACACAACCAATCCATACCTCAAGAACATTAATAAAATAATCTTTTACACCAGCCAATTAATGGTTCAATGCTGCATTTCTACCCTGGTTCAATAGCAGATTAGGTTATGAAGGCTGGAAGTTGATTATCTCACTCTCCTCAGCCACGCTCTATGAATATATTTAGATGCAAAATAGACAATATTAGGATCATGGATGGACTTACAATAGGCTGGGCATTCTCTAGAAGGCTAATGCCTGATGATATCAATAATGGGATCAAGTATGTTGCCCTCATCACTTTGTACCCTTGAACACAGAAGAACATAAAATGCTCGCTGGATTGATTACCCGTAGCACACACCTGACAGGTGGCATAATTAAAACCATGACAATTCTTCAGTAAACTCTGCAACCTTCAGGGTATTCGTACTATACTCCATGTATAGTTCTCTTGCACAAGGGGGGAAGATTATATCAAGATAAAGCTCAAATCCTAAGTCGTTTTTGTTGCACAGATACAATATGCCTGACTTCAACAGCAGTCAAGCATTATCCATGTTTCTCCTTGTGAGGCGTTTTCACAAGGCAGAGAAGAAAATGAAAGAGTAAACGCTTTTACTCTTCGCATTTCTCCTTCACCTCCTGAACCTCACACCACATACGTGCTAACGTTGGTTGTCGTTACATGCAATTATTATCTATTGTAGAGTAAGACTGTAGGTTTTATTGTAGTCAGTGAGACCTGCATATAACATGGTGTTATTTCCTCAGCTACTTTACTGAATGACACCGCATCTGCACGATTAAGTGGAATTGGGAGAGTAAAGTATCAACTTCTGTGACATCAAAATCTATGAGAATTGTTTTCGGCATAGGCAAATGTGCAGTTTGCATTCTTCTCACCCACATTTTCAAGCAGGTTTTCTGCTGGGAAATTGCCAAACCACTATTATTGATTAGCTGATCCCTACTCCGTGCAAATATCTGTATAGGCACGGATTCCCAAAGAATATGTGCATGCACAACATTAGGGGCGTCTACACTTCACATTGTGTCTTCACAACTTGTCAGTTGCAAGGCAATGATTCTTGAAGGGCTTCGAAACTGTCTTTGAAAGACTGGTCACTAATGTATTCATTGGTGGGACATGCCACATAGGTAGAAGGCCGGGATAGACCTCCAACCGACGTCAATGTCACAACCACAGTAACTGTGATGGAGTTGAGAGACCCATCACTGTAAATGCATTTCCTTCTATTCCGAGCTCATCTTAGGAGCTCATGGAAAAACAAGCATTAACAATATCAGTAGTTTTAGCTGATATATAGGCCTTTGAATCATGTCTCCAGAAACTCACACCATGCCCCGGATTTTGAAAACATACAACATATTACCAAGAAGTACTGTCATTTGTTTGATAGTGGCGTTATATACCATTTTACTTGTATATCAAGTATTTCTGTTATTTACCAAGTAATGTCATCAAAGGCAAAGGTCTTCCAAAAATGTTAAGGTTTCGATATGAAACTCCCAATGACTCACAACATTGCCAATATTGACATAAAAGCCCCGAGTATCAGCCACATTGCTATCCAAATCTCAGTGACATGTGTGCTTAGCAAGACACAATCAGTTTCTAATAGGTACAGGTAGCATAGTCAGGAACATGTGTGCCCAGTTATGCTAGCTCAGCCAAATTTCATTATTCCCATATACCACCCTTGAAATGCTCCTCCACCATCAGGACATGGGGAGTGCTGGCATTATCTCCCAGGATAAGCTCTTGCTCCCTTTATTTGATCAATGTTGTGTACCGGTTGCTATTTACCCAACTTGCTGCCCCTTCCCTGGCCTATATTTGTTGATGCTTGTTCCACTTTGCTCTCTGTATGTGCCTCTGGTTTCATGTGTCCTCTGTCCCCCAGCATTTTTTCCCAACATACACACATATCTCAATTTCACATCTCCACATACCACACCCACACCACCTACTCTTTCAATCAACCTCTTTTTCAGTGCAGGTGTGCTGCTTACACTGACATACTTGCATGCCAGCCTCTCACTTATCTTTGTCTTTTTGCATCTCCCTCCACACCCACCATTTCACCTATCCACGAAACGGGTGCTAATGGCAATGTGAGGAATTCGACCATCCACATGGTGGGAATGCGCTCGCCTGGGCTTTTTGACATTTTTAATAAATGGAATGATTGTAGACCAACGTCTGGAAATGTGTGGGGTCAACCCCACACATATTTCCTATGCTCACACCATGACAAAGGCATAGACCTGTGTATTCTGGATGGACACATCCTACAGGCACAGTTTGGCTGTCATATTTTGTTGGAATGTGACAGCCATGAGTACATTACGTTATCTCCAGGAAGGGGGAGGACCACGCTTCCCCCTGCCATGGCCACCCTGATTAACTAAAAAAGGCTCAATGAATCCACCCTGCTCTTTTGTTGGGCCCTGCAACTGGTGGCAGAGATTAACATACCAATTTGATGGTACTTCAGACAGGCCCACAGGGGGCCTGGCTGCAGAGGTTAGCAAAGGAGACAGGAAACACAACAACCTTTCATATGTAACTGTGTCAACCTGAAGCTAGCTCCCGCCCTCAGTATGTATCAATGATAGTGAGATGTCATGTCTGGGACTGTGTGTTTACAGTAGGGCACACTCATAGGGCGACCCCATTCATACAGTACGAGAATGTGGTTTGCAGGTGCAAGAGAGTCTGGTCTTGCTGCAGCTTCAAGGGAGCTAGCTGCCGCTTTAATCAGGAACCACAGAGAGATCCATCAACCAGAGAGATCAATCTTTGATCAACCACAAGCTAGAAACTAATTGGCCTAGAGCACACCTATTGTAAATATAGTAAGCGTTTTAAGATAATTAGTGGGGTGCAGGGGAGTAAAACAACCATGACACTGGGTTGTAACTAACAATGTAAGAACAGCAGATGTCCACAGCTTTGTCACTCCCAAACAAAGCACTCCAACCAATAGTCCACTTACTTGAAAGACACTACAGATTTTCTTAATCATCTTAATCATCTTAACTCATTGACAACCATTAAAGACAATGACATATTCGTCTCGTTTGATGTACAAAGTTGTACAAATGTAGAGGCACTTAAGTGGTCACTGCTGAACAACAACTGCGAAGTTAACAAAACTTTCATTTTAGAACTAAGCAAGATTATACTTGTGAATAGTTACTTCCGAAATAAAAAACAGTTCTACTTGCAAGCGTCGGGCATGTCGATGGGTTCATCCATGGCCCCGGCTTATGCAAACTTATTTGTGTTTTATCTTGAGAGTAATCACATACTAAATGTGAACAAATGGCAACAGAATTTGATTACTTGGAAGAGATACGCTGACGACATTTTGATCATCTGGAGGGGTACAAAGGAAAACCTAGAAGTCTTTCTGAATTTTATAAACCACATTCATAATGGAATTAAATTTACTGGTATACACGCATTTCGTCGAATTATTTTTCATCGTGGGACTTTTCATCGCCGACCCTTTAATCGGCAAAATATTATTATTTTTTTTAATTTTTAGGGGGGTGTTTGTGTGGGTTGGGGTATGATTATTTAAGTAAGGGGGTGTTTGGAGGGGCGCAGCCCCCCATAAATAAAAAAAAAAATGTTGCTGATGAAAGGGTCGGCGATGAAAAGTCCCACGATGAAATTTCATTCAGCAAAATAATGTAGAACCAATTTACTATGCAAGTGGGTGAACCCAAATTGCATTTTTTTGATGTTGAATTACAGATTGCATCAGGAGGACAAATCATCACAAACATTTACCATAAGCCTACAGACGTTAACAACTCTCTACACTATTTAAGTCTTCATCCGGATCACTTAAGAAACAATTTGCCATACAGTCAATTGTTGCGGCTGAAAAGAATAACATCAGATATGGAAACATTACAGCAAGAAAACCAGATATTGCCCGAAAAATACAAACTGAGTGGATACCCCACAGAGATTGTAGAAAAGGCT
The DNA here is from genome assembly GCF_040938575.1 of Ambystoma mexicanum. Taxonomy (NCBI): domain Eukaryota; kingdom Metazoa; phylum Chordata; class Amphibia; order Caudata; family Ambystomatidae; genus Ambystoma; species Ambystoma mexicanum. Next base: position 814,519,124 of record NC_090933.1, on the reverse strand, counting down.
AAAAACAAAGTGGACACACTGGAGAGGAAAGATCTACTTACCGCCAAGAATAAATCTAAGACATTCCATTTCTACATGCACTGAGATGCTCTGCACAAAGTCACCACATCACAAGAATAATTTTAAAAAACTGGAGGATCATTAAGATGGATCAACAATTGGCTAGACTTTTCCCAAAACCTCTGATCACTGCATATAAGAGAGGCAGGAATTTTAAGGACCATCTAGTAAAAGCGGAAAGAACAAAGGACAAGCAACAAACACTAATGAAGAGGAAAACATGCACATTCCCATGCCTTAATTGTTGCAATTGCAACAATGTGATGAAAGGGACTTATGTGAGACACCCCCAAAATGGTAATAAAATCAGACTGAGTAACTACACTACATGTGACACTAAATCTGTCATATATGGACTAAGTTGTCCATGTGGTATTTTTTATGTGGGCCAGACCATCAGAAAGGCAAAGGAAATATGGAATGAGCATAAGAGCAGTATTCGTACTAACAATATCAAATCACTGGTAGCAAGACATTTTGCACAAAACAAACACAATATAGCACAACTGAAAGTGATTATCTTAGAAGAAGTTAAAAAATCACAAAGAGGATGTGACCATGTCAGACGTATGAGTCAGAGGGAACTTTACTGGATTGAAAAACTGAATAGCCTGTCCCCAAATGGAATGAAGTAGGAGTATAATCTGGGCGCCTTTTTGTAACAAAACTAGGAGACACATAGTTCTGCTGTGGGTCACAAGGTTATTCAATAAAGAAGTATATACATGTCATACATAATTACTACAGTGTAAATGTAAAGTAAATTATGTTTTAGACTAAATGGTTATACATCGCCAATTGTCTCTCTATATATACATGTCAGATTGTGAGCATACTGGTGACTACAGTAATCAGGGCATGATGTCAAGAGCATATGAACCTCAGAACGGAATTGAGCATTATAACGAGTGAATTAGAAACAGGCAAGAAACCATTGAACATAACCGCCACAAGTTTCTGATGTAAGGTTATTCAGTCACACCTAGCTAGTGTTTTTTAACAAAACATAGAAATGGAGATCTAACCATATTAAAATCAATGGTGATTTTTGCGCATTTTTGCATATTTACAATATAAATGCACTCTATGCATTTGACTAAGGACATATTGAGGCACGGATATGGAGAATATATCTATTATAACCAGAAGAGGTCCCCATTAAAGTCCATCAGGTCATTTATAAATACTATTTGAAGACATGATCAGTGTAGACACTCATATGACTTAACAGCATTATCTATTTGAAGTATACAGAAATCGATATTTAAAAATTTTTGATGGACATTTTTGGAATAGAGACAATACAGTTGTATTTTATTCATTGGGCTAAATATAGAAGGTGATATGCACCATGACAACACAATTACCACATAACGGCAAAATGTAAACAGAGTGAGGTCACCACGCATACGCATGATGACATCATCACGTTACGTGCATAAAATAACGGCCATTTTTTATGTGCCGATTTTTCGATCAACATTCAATGGAGCTTGTGAGAGATTGTCCCCCCACAAGGTAAGACGAGATTGAAGGTTATTCAACTCCTATGAGCCCAGTAGGATAGTTACACACATAGCCTAATAACATTACTCTACGGCTAATGTAGAAAATTAAATCCATAAATCTCAATACTGTTGCAGGTGACAGTGCAGGCTCTAGAGGCATTGAAGATTGACATCAGTTTACTTGAGACAGAGCGGCCATTTTGGGCGATATTAAGAACCAATTCCAAAGTGTCCCCATACAGCTAAGCTAGCCAATAAGAAAACGCTATAGATTTGAGCATGTGATAAATATTGTCCTTCTCAACAAGACAAAACTAGGCCCTTTGGGCTTTCTAGCAACTAACTCTGACATTTGATTAATCTTCGTTTTTAGGAAGTAAATGAAGATACACATATAGACTAGATCACGTGGATGTTGACAAGAACAGAGCATCACACCATGTGACCATGGTGAGATTAATTGACAGTCTTAAGAAAAAACGGAATATACTTATTACTTGAATTGCTTTAGAAATATTCATATGGGCACAAGATAAGCTATATTGGACTCTTTTTTTCCATAGGAAGCTAACACAGGGAGATGAATTCTGGTGGAAATACCGAATATTTACCTTCACAATAGGAGTTGTGAACGGATCATCTAGATACAGCTAGTAGAGGAAATCCCATACAGGTAACTATAGGTACCTTTTTTAACCCTTGATGCATATTTGTTACCCTTCACAAATGGACCAATATTGATTGGTACTCTTTTTATATTTTTAGGAGAGACATTTTCTAGAATTAAGAAGATTAAAGTGATATACGCGGAGAATAGCAATTGACACATACAGGTGATTATTTAGTAAAAGTCATCCAGCTATGACAGAGTAACATGACCATTTATTAAAAGTACTAAAACATTTCTTTATTTACTGTATTTTGTAGATACATTATATGATGAAAAGACTGGTAGACATCTTCTGAAGAAGGGGCCACAATCTCCCCGAAACACGTAAAGAGTTTTTGCATTCAAGAACAATCTGTAGACATATATAATAATGTAACATGGACAATTATCGGTTATACATGAACTCAGACTATGCAAATGTTTACTAGTGAAAAAAGAAATTAAGTTGAAAAAGTGTTTATGCAACTAACCTATGAGGAAATAGGTACGATTTCTGTTCACAATAATACCTAAATATTGTTTGAAAATTGTGTTCTAATAAGTTGAATTGTTGTGAGTTTTGAACTACCTTTTGTTATAACCCTTTTTTAATGCTTAGGTCATCATTACATAAAAATATATTTTTTTATGCACAAAATTACATGAGTATTTCTTTGATCAACCACAGACAGGAAGATGGGTGGGGCTTAGTATCACACGTCACCCCTTTACCTTTCCTGTTCCAAAACACTCTGCTTATGACCTCATGCATACAGGAGATTGTTGGTAGGGGCCCCAGGATTGGTTCATTAAGGTATGCTTATTCTACACCAATCAATGTGGCCCATTTGGCTTTAAAGGAGAACTGAGCCCCTCTTTTGGCAGATCATCTGAAGACTTTGCAAGAAGCAGAAAGAAGAACTCATCCTTGGATCCTGGCTGAAGGTACAGTCTGCCTTATATCTTCTGCCTGTGAAGGACGGCCTGGACATCCAAAGAGGGAAGCAAGATCCCTCCACTAAACATCTCTCAGGGAACAGAGTGAAATACAGAATGTAGGGAACCCTCCAACTGCACCAGAAACGGTACCCAGCCAGCACACAGCATGCCCTGCTAGGCTCTGCAGCAAGTTTCCTTGATAGGAAATGCCAGAAGGTCTCTGAACCTACAACCAAGAACAAAGCAGCTGCCTGAAACACATTCTTCAGCTTTGGGAATTCCCCCTTAAAGAATGACACAGCCCATTGATGAAGCTGGTAGAAGTGCCTCGATGAGCATCTACCGATGCCTGCCTTAAAGGACATTTTCGAGCCAGTCAAGTTCATCAATCAGCAACCAATGGCAATGCTGACTGTCAAGCCACCGTCACTTAAAGACATCCAAGACGTCTCTACCAGTGCTACAGAATTACCAATCAGCAATAAGACAACAATTCCTGACCCGAGCCGCTGTGTAGGCAACCTGCAGCCGTTCATCCAGCTTCGCTCGCAGAACCATCCTGCCGCCTGATACCCGCAGCTGGCGCCCATCTTGAACTCTGTTGCAGAAGCCTGCAAAGTGCACTGAAGCTGACTCAACCCTGTTGAACACCCAGAACACCTATAGCACAATGTGTATTGTGGTTCTGTCCTACTGGTCCTTCCCAGAAAGCCACTAGAGACCTATTAAGAACCATTGCCCCCTTTGTGCTGAAGCCAAGACGTCTTAAACTGTCGTGTTATTAATCATAACAACTACCCTTGTGTCAGTATCCAGAGTGCATCCCTTTTCCTTCTTTGAAAATGTCTATCCTCTGCATTCCTACAGGGTGGGTTGTATTTCGTAGTGTTGTTAGAACTGTTTGTTGTGATATAAATAAAGTAGATATTGTTGACACAACCTTGCCTGGACTGTCCCTTTTCTCGTTGGGTAATAATTGTATTCTCGCTGTGTTGCAATTAACCAACGATCCACAACCTTTCAGAGATAAGCCTGCTGTTCCGTCCACGTTACCCAAATTGGACAAGGAGGTTTATAATTTGCTTGTTACTCCAATCTGTTAGGATCCCTTCTGGGGCCAGATTATCAAAGGTTAGCGTTGTTTAATTTCCTTCCTGCAGCATTTGAAGTGCTGGTTTACAATTAACGTAGGTGTGCTTTGAAGCTTGTTTGCGCACATTTTACTTGTTCTCTGCACCTATTATTTTTGTGCTTGTCTGTGAAGGTTAAACGCATTTGTTTATCTGCGTGCAAACAATAGATGCACTTAGTGTGTAAATGGCGCTATGCAACTATCAGATTTAAGCGAACTCTTCCACATTCCACCAACGGAAAGATGGCGCAATAAAGGCTCAAGTCTGGAAAATGCTGACCCCCTCTGCTACGTACTCATTCAGCTGGCGACCTGCTGCTGTTTGCAATGAGTGATGGAGTTTTCACAAGTGTGTGAGCGTATGGAATGTGTGAGTGAAGTTTGCTTGTATTAAGAATGAAAGGAATCGTTTTGAAAGCATTTAGAAAACTACGAATTGTGTTCATAGCACTGTCTCCTGTACTACTGACTCCCACTGTCAGAAGCCACTGCAACTGACAGTTCAGTCAGAGAGTTGTTAAAACAATTCCTTGAGAATACTAATGAGGGACAGGTGCCTCCATTTCCATGCCAATGGAAGCGAGCATGCACACTCAGAGGGCAGCATGAGCAAAGAGATGCACGTACTTATGTTATGCCACTGTAGAAAGTAATACAATGCGGAAGGAGGGGTGGGTGCATGGGTTCACAGGTAAGTTTGTGCATTTCATAATGCCTTTCACATGAGGGCTTTACAAAACACGATACAAATATCAATGAAATTAAAACGATTAAAACCAATGATTCTATATTACCACACAGAGGTCAACATTTACTCCCAGTGACACGTGCAGTAAGCACCACATACAGCAACCCCTGTAAATGTAGCCTCTCCGCTTTACATTAACTTTCCCTACATGTGTCTCGCAGGTAAGTCACAATGGGCCTGAATTACAAAAGCATTTAGAAATGGGAAAGTACCATTCAAAAGCAATGTCTAAATCAGGCCCATTATGTCCCTTGCTTTTGCAGCCTTGTATCACCTCCGGGAAAGGCTGATGGCTTTCAAGTGTTTCTAAATGACATGCAGCCAATTCATCAGAAGGCCTGCTAAGTGAGAGGTCTTGGCGGCTCTAGGATCATTGCAAGGGTCTGCGCCTGTGTTTCAGAGGAAATCCACGCAATCTACGATAATCGAGGATTTCAGCCCTTTATAAAACAAGCGCTATTTAACACATGGCGCTCTGTGCACAGAGCAGCCCTTTGATAATCTGGCCATTGTCTGGCCATTGTCGTATTAGAGGTGTGGGGCTGATTGATGGTTTCGAAACCCATATTCATCCCTGGACCACTGGTGCCCCGGAAGTTGATGTGCCACCGGCAATACTGGCATCTGGGGCCCAGTTGTACTGCCCTGGTTCTGGTCACAGCTTCTGTCATTGGCCCAGATCCCTAGCCAGTCTCCCCAACGGGGGTCCTTAAGGACACTCCACAATTGGAGGTATTGCATGGGAGAGATCTCAACTCCTTGCAGGGTCTCCCGAAGGTCCTCTACAGAGATGTACACCCCCTCCCTCCACATTTGGCCCGCCATCACAAGCCCAGGTTCATACCAATTCTGAAAGCGGTGGACATCACAAATAAGGTTTTGTATGTGGGGACCAGACACAGCTCAGTGGAGAAGGCCAAGTAGTGACTCCTCGCATGACTCGGGAAGGGCGCCAGAGTGATCATAACACTTTCAAAAACGGATGTTCTCGAATTCTTCACATCATGGCTGGCAGGGGAACCCACAGCCATTCCTCCAAAGTGCCTGGTGCGAAGGCTATGTTTTCTATGGCTACCCATTGTTTCTCAGGGTTTTCCCATAGGTGGTCAGCTAGAACCCATAGTTGGGAGGCTCTGTAGTATTCCTGAATGTCCGGAAATGCCATGCCACCAGATTCCTTGGGCAGAATGAGAGTGGAATAGGGGACTCTGGGGTTTTTACCAGCCCACAAATATGCTAATAACGCCCGTTTAATTTCAGCAAAAAAGGATTCCGGTACAACTATCGGGAGGGATTGACAGAGGAACAGAAACCAGGGTAAGATGTTCATCTTAATGGAGGTGAATCTGCCAGCCCACAACAGGGACAGTTTAGACCATCTACTAATGTCATCTCTGACAGTCTTCCATAAGGGGAAGTAATTTGCCTCGAAGAGGTCAGAGACACAATGATGTTTACCCCTAAGTACATCACATATTGGGATTGTATCCTAAAGCCCCAGCTTGCGTCCATGACTAGGTTAGGCTACCATCCTTTCTCAGTGGGACTGCTATAGTCTTTTGGAAGTTAGTGAAGAAACTGGACAGGGCTCCGTTTTTTAACAATTCTTGAAAGAGGGCTAAGATTGATTCTGCCGGTCGGACGAGGTACAGAAGAATATCATCGGCAAACATTGCCAGTTTGCATTCTTTGTTTCCCTGTGTAATACCATGAATTAGGGGTTTTCATCTCAATACTTGAACAAAGGGCTCAATGACCAGAGCATAGATCAGGGGAGAGAGTGGACAGCCCTACCTGGTACCTCGTGTGATGGCGATGGGGGCAGAGGAGGTGCCGTTGATGGAAACCTTTCCTGAGTTGTGCGATATAGTGCGCTCGCTACTTGCGTCCATGCTGTACCCACCCCCACCCATTTCAATACTGCTCTCAGGAAAGTCCATTCAACGTGGTCGAACGCCTTCTTAGCATCTAGTGACAATAGCAGTGGGTCACCATCAGCCTCCCGGAGGCCTGCCATTGGAGCCAAGGTTTTCCTGATATTATCTGCACCCTGTCCGCCCCAACATAGCCCACCTGGTCTGTATGTACCTGCTGGGGGAGAACCAGGGTGAGGCGGGATGCCAGGATGCTGGAGTACATTTTCACATCTACATTAATAAGAGAAATGGGGCGGTATGATGTACAATCCAGGGGATTCTTTCCTTCCTTGGGGATTGCTATGATTATCGACTCAGTGAATGATTTGGGGGATTGGCCTGTCATTAATATTGAATTAAACAACTTGGTGAGGAAGGGGGAGAGGGTCCCACTGTTCATTTTGTAAAAGGCTGGGGTGTAACCATTCTGCCCAGGTGCTGAGCCCGCCCTCGGATTAGAGATCCCTCTTTGAACCTCTATAGTGGCGATTGGTGCATTTAATAGTTCCAGATGTTCTGAATCTATGGGAGGCCGAGGGAGCGCTGCCAAGTATTTATCGACTACAGAGGGAGCACTATCTCCTTCCGCAGTGTACAACTGCGAGTAGAACCTCAAAAAGCAGTTCACTATCTCGTAGGGTTCTGTAAGCACTGCTCCGCTTTCGTCGCACACAGGTATTGGAGTTGTGTCAGTGCCTTACCATTCCATATGTCTTTTAGCTCCTCTCTCAGCCCCACCATCCGAGACAGCCTATCTTCTGCTTGGTAAGTGCATTGACGGAGATCCCGTTCTAGACGCGAGATGGCAGATTTGAGTTCTACTTCCCTAAGCAGCCTGAGTCTCTTCTTAGAAGCCCCTTCCGATATTAGGATTCCCCTTATCATGGCCTTCACTGCTTCCCATATCGTGTTTAGTGACATCCCATCTGCATAATTTATTTCAAAGTAGCTTGTGATGGACTCTGAGAGGGTCTCCTTAAACCCTGGGTCTCTGTACAAGCAGTCATTGAAGATCCACCGTCTATCTGCTCTAAAGGGGGGACCCAGGTCCAATCTAAGTGTGCATAGCTCGTGATCCGCCCAAGCCACTATCTCTATGGATGTCTCTAAAATCTCACTTTCCCATTCTGCCCCCAGCAGAAGATAGTCGATTCTGGGGAAACTCTGGTGCGGGGGGGAGAAAAAGGTGAAACTTTTGTCTTTGGGGTGGGATGTACGCCATGTGTCAATTAAGTGGTGCTCTTTCAACTAACTTTGAATTGGGATGTAGCCTGAACAGAGGGTGTTTTGCAAGTCCTCAGTTCCCCTTTAAGCACCACATATCTACCCTGGGCATCTCTATGTATATGTTCTAATCAGAATGCCAAGGATTTCCTGAACAAAATGCCCACCCCTCCTCTTTTTTGGGTGCCCGAGGACCATATTGTGTCTCCTTTGTCCCTTCCCACAATCCTGCTTTCCTCCACTCAGGTATATTTCATCTCTTGTACAAATAATATGTCTAGTTTGGATTGTTTAAACTGTCGCGCTAGGATGGATCTTTTATGAGGGGAGTTTAAACCCCATACATTCAGGGATCCAAAGGTTATGCCATCAAGCCGTGCCATAGTGGTGTGTAAATTTATCGTGTGCAGCCTCCAAGTTTTGTGTTCTAAGGGGTGTTTGACGCTCCCTCCTTGCTGTGTCTCAGAATTTGTCGTGTTGCGAAAGCTGAATGTGTACATGATTCAACGTTTTGGTTCTGATATTCCCTTCTAGTCAAGTGTTCATCCCCCATCCCTTCTTCGAGAAAAGCTAAACCTAGCATTCTCTGTCGCCAAAGGAGACGCCCTAAACGGAGAAGGGTCACTCTGATGAGTGTAAATGCAAACATACACCTATGCACATGCGTTGGATGTGGTGTTTAGTAATGTGAGTAAATCAGAACCATCCCTCCTTCATTGACACGAGCACTCCCAAAATGAGGCTCGCTCCTTCCGTTAATCTGCACGTCAGCAACAACCAAGAAGAAAACAGCTGGGTAGAAAAAGAAGAGAATCAGTGTTTGACCTCATGGAGTGTTCAGGCGCTTGTACTTCCACTTCGTTTGTGCTTTGCCTCTCCTGGGAGGCTTCACCGCCCGGTCTGGTAATGGCCCTGCTGGTTTCCTTCAGGGATCAATGTCCATGTACTCTTCCGGGCCTCAGAGGTGTCGCTGGGCTCTCTCCGCTTCTTCTATCAATGTTATTCTTAAGTTCTCTCCTCCATATTCAAACAACAATGAGAAGGGATGGCCCCACCGGGAGTAAGTTTCCATTTCCTGCAACCATGTCGTGAGGGGGCAGCATCCCCTTCTCATGGGTCATGGCCAAGATCTTGGTAGAGCTTCACGTTTGCACCTCCGAATTCTATCATGCCCTTTTCTCTCACCTTTAGCAGGAAGTCTTGCCTCTGGGCATAATAGTGACATTTTACGAGGGCCGATCAGAGACCTCGCGAGGGGCCTCCAGCCCTGTGCACTATATCGAATTCCAGCTTTGGGGGATTCACATCCTCGAAGAGAGTCTGGATGAGCGCCTTAACTTTATTTTCCAGGCCTACTGAGGTTTCCCCCTGGTCTTCTGCCAGGCCCAGTATTCGAATATTCGATCTCCGCTCTCTGTTTTTGAGGTCATCAAGCTTCGCCTTGATGTCTCTCTCCTTCTGTTTTAGGTCTTGAAGCTAGGCTTTGTACTGCATCGTCGCTATATCCCCTGATTGCTGATTGCTCTCTACGGCATCCAGTCGGTCCTCAACTTTCACCGTCCTAGTCTGCAGGTCCGAGATGGTCTCTGTGAGGCTTGACTTTATAGACCTAATCTCGCCGAGCAGAAGCCCAATTTCCGATTTGGTAGCGCTGTCCAGGTCATTACCTGGAACCTCTGTGGAGCTTTGAACTTCATTCAACTCCATGATTGTGTTTGCTCGGCGAAATGTTTGAAGTAGCGCTAAGGTGTTTGGGTGCAGCTTGGGTCCAGTTTTGTTTCAGTTGGCGCTGGTGTACTGCTACTACTGCTTGCGCACCTCCAATGCCATTGACTAGTACGTTGCATGAGGCTAGCACTTCATGCAGGTTGGACTGTGCCCACTAACCTTTAACCCCTCCTTTCAGTTCGAAATCAGGCATGGAGTGCTCCACTCCCTTGCTCTGCTCCACTCCACTCCGCTTCAGGTGGCCTCCCTTGGGTGCGTGCAGCGGCCGGGTGGGTCCTGGAGCATGGCACCCAGCTGGTAAGTATCAGTACCACCCTTGTTCACTTCCGTGAGTGTGAATTGCTGAGATTACACGGTGACCCTCTGGACCCAAGACCGTGGCAACAAGGTATTCAGTGTTGTTTGATGCCTCCCGGATGTAGTGCAGGCCCGGGCCCGAAGTGTCCTGTCAGTGGGTACTGCTAATGTCTCTGGGGCCGCGGTGCCGCCGCTTGCTCCGGCGCTTGTAATTACAGCAGGCGCTAATGCGATGTACGATCTGGAGAGGGGAGCCCCCTTCTTCTGCTCAGCAGGAGGTGCTGTGGATAGAGGGGGAGGGACCTCCAGCCGCCCCGTGCCCCCTCTGCTCAATGGATTGGGGGCCAGAGGTTTTCCACAACCACCGCCCGACCCCTCTGATACCGCACCACTTGCACGTTGGTGCCTTGCTTGCTCTATTTCAATGGGCGAGGGCAGTCCGCTGTTATGAAGCAGAGGAGCGCGCATATCGTACAGTCTGCCGGAGTGGTTCTATGCGGGTAGGGGCACCGGGAGGGAGGGGCGACGTACCGTTCTCCATTAGGCTCTCCCTCTCGATCCCCTCTCTCGCTGCCGCCGTGAACCTCCAGTTGCTGTGCCCCGGATCTCCCTGTTGATATGGCAGGCTCAGTCATGGTGAGTCGCACTGGGTCCTCCGCTGCCAGAAGTTTGCCATGCGGCTGCCATGTTAGGGTCAGGAGAGCATGGCCAGAGGTTTGTCATCGGCATTCGGTTTCATTAATGAAGCCTTCCACGGTTTGGCTCTTTATCTTGTATGCAGCTTCACTGGCGGTTCCCATTGCAGAACATTTAGTCTCAGAGATAGAGGATTCGTTATCATGTAAATATCCCAGGCATGTTCTAGCCCGAAGAGGGAGACGATGGATTAAGCTTCCATCATGTCTGCGCCCCCTGGTGGTCTGCATAACCTCTAAACTTTAATCTCTTAACTAACTATAACTCTAAACAAGTATAAACTTTCAACTTCAAACTGTACTGTATACAATACTATACTACACTACATATACCTGTTCTCTTTCTGGCCTTGTTTGACAAGGTCGTGGAGAAGAAATGTCTCCCTGAATCCTGGCATTTAGCCATTATTATTCCAATCTACAAGAAGGGTGATTGTGCAGACCCAGCAAATTACCATCCGATCACCCTCCTTTATGATGATGGTACAATTTTACTGGTGTGGTGCTGAGAGAATTGGAGTTCTGGTCTGCAAATAAAGGTATTTTTTTAAACCATCAAGTAGGTTTTCGTAAGGGTCTCTCAACCTCCATAAATGGTCTTGTACTGCTCATTGTGAGTATAATATCCTTCTCCAGGCATGGTCATATTCTTTTTGGTGCATGGAGAGACCTTACAAAGTCTTTTGATGCTATAAACAGGGAACACCTCTGGTCCAAGCTGAAAAAGTGGGGACTGCCTCCTCCCCTTTGGCGTTTATTGTAGCTTTGCATGAACATTCTGTGATGCAGATCAGACTGGATATGCAGAGTAGACTATCCGACTCAATATCAACATATGGAGGGATGAGGCAGGGTTGCATGATTGCTCCCTGACTAGTCAACATCTGTTTAGCCGATTTAGCTGAAGTATTAGATCAAGCAGCTTTGGCTAGCCCAAAGATTGTGGCTAAAAGAATGAATTGGATCACCTATGCCAATAACATAGTATTGCTAGACTATACTCCAGTTACACTTCTAAGAGCCTTCGACAAGTATGCAGCACTTAACGATTTTCATATCACCCTGCAAAGACTCAAGTCATAAAGTTTAAGAGGTCAATACAAATTTCACCAGTTTACAGCTGGACTTTGATCAAGAGATTCCTTTGGTTAGTGAAGTCAAGTATCTAGGATTTAAGTTGAGGTCTTTCCCGTTAATGGCTCAATTGGTTTTGGGTTTGGAAGCCAATTTGGTACAATTGTCATGACAGATGAAAAGAAAAACCACACATATTGCAGATTTCCGGTAGTTTCCCTTGTGAAATACTTTGTGAGCAAGGTAATTCCATCTTTAATGTATGATTTGGATATAAACCCTTTTTCAAGATCAATAGAATTGGTGAAATTAGCAGGGAAGATTTGGAAATTGTGTGTTAAATCTGCCTCAAAGTCTTCCAATGGCGTCTTTAAGATGCAAGCTCTGCCTGCAATCACTGCAAGGTCATATGGATTGGAGAATTGTCTCCCTCTATAGACAGATTATGCTCCCACAGAGGAACTTGTTATACAAGGACATAGGAGATCTGCTCGCTAAGGCTAGCAATAGGTTCTTGGAAAAGCTAAAGAAAGAAGCTCTGATCTTGCAGATGTGTGAACGGACTTAAAATGACCTTGCAGAGAATCCTATGAATGTTAAAGAATCTCTGAAACAACCTGATTGGATTCTAATGATATTTGAAACGCGCAGTACAAAAATTACAGCTTCATTGTCGCTTTTCGACAAGACAAGAAGTTACTTATCCACATACTTAAGGCGTGTTGCTAATGCATGGTGGCACTCTGAGTTTTTAAGATTTCACCTTACTTTATTGCCCACAAGAAAGATTTAGTTCATTCCACAAAAAGGTTTATGAGGATAACATGTTACCCTTATGCTCTAATTCTGACCATATACTCTAAAACATCTGTTGACTGCCTGTACAAGAACATGGGTTTTGAGCATCAAGGTTTTGTCCTATTTTGCGGATAATGTGAGGTGGTTGCCTTCTGATTGTTTTTGGGAGAGAATGGCATCAGGTCATGAGGTTTGTTTAACTATAGTTGTTTTAAAGGGGTTGAAGGAGCTTGGCTTCATGTTTTGTAATGCATAGCTGAGGTCTCTTTTCTTTCTAATATATTTTAATGTGTTTTTCTTCATGTTTTCCTAGGAATTATGTGTTTGTTTTATGTATGTGTGAAAAGTACATTTTTCGGCTATGACACATTAAATAAAAAATACATTAAAAAACAGTGCTCACACTCCCCCAGGAGTACACTTACATCCACTTCCCTTTATCGGCATTCCATTTTCAAGACTAGGAATGGATATTGTTGGCCCTCTGGAACCCTCCAAATGAGGAAACCATTACATCTTAGTGATAGTAGACTATGCTTCCAGGTATACAGAGGCTGTCCCCGTGAGGTCTAACACTACCCAACAGATCTCAAACACCTAATACCTTTCTTTTCCCGAGTATTTTTTCCTAAATAATTCCAACTGACCAGGGGACTACCTTTATGAGCAGGCTTATGGCAGAAGTGAAAGAAGTTTTACAGATCAGACACCTGAGAACTTCAGTATACCATCCGCTAACTGATGGGTTGGTATACTGATTTAATAAAACCCTGAAATCTTTACTTAAAAAGTTGGTTGGAGCCGATGGGAGAAACTGTTACACTATGATACAGTGTTTTTTTTTTGCTGTTAGGAAAATTCCCCAAGCCTTCCTAGCTTTCTTACCATTTGAACTTCTGTACAGATGAAACCTCAGAGATGTCCTTTATATGCTAAGAGAGACATGGGAGGAATGAGAAGAGTGCATGTTACCCATGTCCCAGACCGCCCAACAGCTAAAGGAACATAGGGCCAACGTTAGATCCTTAGTACACTTCCACCTAAGCAGGTCTCAAGAACATCAAACAGCCAATTATGAGCAGAACACTATCACCCATTACTTTTCTCTTGATCAGAAGGTTCTGGTACTCCTTCCCACCTCAGAACATACAATGCTTTCCCATTGGTATGGTCCTATAAGATTTTGGAACAAGCCGGACCCTGTAATTATCGAGTATCATAGCCCAATAGAAGTACTAAAACACAGATTTATCATGTCACTCTGTTAAAGGAATGGAGGGAAAACCCAATTGCATCTAATTCTGGATTAATGGCCAGCCTCCTGGCTGAAGAATTAGACAGGATCAATTTGGTTCAGGATAGTTTGTCACCTGATAAGAAACAAGACATACAAAACATTTTAGACCAGTTCCCATATGTCTTTGACAGTGAGCCAGGAAGAGTGAAAGGTTTCTTTTATCACATATGTATCCCTGATGACAAAGTTGTACATTTAAGACCTTATCTGATTCCAGAGGCCCGTAGAGAGATAGTCCAACAGGAAGTGGAGAAAATGTTGCCTTCTGATATAATATAACCATCACAAACTCTCTGGTCCTTGCCAATAGTCTTACTCAGGAAACCAGATCAGTCGTGGAGTTTTTTGGACTGGCTTTAGAAAGTTAAATGGATTATCCTAGTTCAACAACTTACCTATGGCTAGGATAGATGATATTATTGATCAACTGGATGTGCACATTTTCTCTCCACGGTTGAACTTACTAAAGGCTATTGGCAGGTTCCAGTGAATTCTTCAGACAGAGAAAAAACAGCTTTCTCGACTCCTAAAGGATTATTTCAATTCAAAGTCCTACCATGTGTTCTTCACGGGGCTCCCGCAACCTTCCAAATGGTTAATGGATCAAGTCCTCCGCCCCTTCTCTGCGGTAAGCGGGTCCTACTTCGATGATATAGTCATTTATAGTAAAACCTGGGAGGAAATCTCGACTCACCTCTACAAGGTTAATAGAGCCCCAAGGAAAGCTGGCCTTACAGCTAACCCAAAAGAAAAGGCCATTTGGCAGAGTCTGCCATTAGGTACCTAGGTTTCTTTATCAGCAATGGGCTTTTACAACCCTAAACCGAAAAGGTTAAAGTAGTACACGAGACACCATTCCTCAAATTGAAATGGGATCTAAGGACCTTTCTTGAGTTGGTAGGATAATACAGGAGATTTATAACAAACTACTCTTCCAATACCTCCTGTCTTACCAATAAGCTAAGAAAGGCGGAATCACAGAACTCAAATGTGATGAAACCCATCTGGCCTGTTTAACCACTTTAAAGTCAATCCTTTGCAGTTCTCCTGTATTGAAATTTCCCTTTTTCACTAAAAAGATTGCTCTTCAAACAGATACTTCAAGATTTTGCCTAGGAGCCGTATTATCCCAGAAGTATGAGGGAATAGAGCACCCAGTATTATATATCAGTCAAAAGCTCTTTTTCCAAGAAAGAAATTATGCACCAATTGAAATAGAGGCTCTAGCTATAAAGTGGGTCATGTGGCACCTGAGATATTATTTAACCGGTAGAAAATTTTTTGGCTAGTTACCGACCATTCACCTCTTACATGGATGAGCCTCCATAAAGTCAAAAACCCCAGGATTATGCACTGGTTTCTTTCTCTCCAACCACACTGCTTTTGTATGGAACACCAGAAAGGTAAATAACAGGGCAATGAAGACTTTTGTCACATTTTCCACTTGGAGATGAGGAAACCAGCAGCATAAGGGGAAAGGTGTGTGACATATCTGAGGATTTCACACCTTCTTCCTTAAGGAGAGACCTTTCCCATTGGGCCAGGGCAGTGCATCCACAGTACAATAGTCCCCTTGGTGTGGTGTACTGAAGGAGGATCACACGGGGAGGGAAGCCCCTGTGGGATTCTGGGCGACTATTCTCAGGGACTATTCCCCCCCCTGTATGCAATCCAATCCCTTATCAATGATCAAACCCCCCCGAGGTACAGCAAATATACTCTGTTGCAAGGTCAGCCATCTTGACAAAGTTAAAACACAAGAGACTATATTACATCTTAGTTGAAAATGAGTGTTGGGATGAAGAAGATCCTAGATAGTCTGAGGATCACTCAGAGAAAGCAGAGTGAATGGTTTAGCTTTCCTCGAGATGACATTTGCTCAAACGAATACAGATGCTGATGAGTGAGTTCAGGGAGGAACTGCGGGACTCCTGCACCGGGAAGGCTAAGAGAAGCCAGAGGGGAGAAGCTGCAAAGCGAGCAGAAGGAGAACCCAAACGCGGTCCAAACTGTAGTGTCCGTTCAGATTGCTGCCAACATGTACCTCAGGGCAGAATAGGCTCCAGTGAGCCACTTGCAAGGCAGGACATGCAACCGGGTGAGAGAGACACCTGTGGAACCACTGCAGGCTCCACCATTTATCATGGAGCTGCTGGAACCTTGAAGAGCAACATATACGCTGGGAAAACACTGGTACCTGTCAAGAGAAGTAAAACCGGTATGTAGGTTTTCCAGGAGGCGTTGGGAGTCCAGGGATGCTATAGAGTGATTATAAACATTGGAGAAAAAGGATCTGGGACCCTGAAAGGACATTTCAAGACAGGGGATCGCAACCACAAGAGTCATATCTTGTAAGAGGAACCTGGAAACCCCAAAAGCAGAGAATCATATGTTTGGTAGGATAGTGAACCAAATGGATATGATACTAAAATGCAAGTCTGGGACTCACACCTATGTAACAAACCAAACCAAAAGAAACCAAGATAAGAGGGTCAGGTGTTTGGCACGAGAGTGAACCAAACACCTATAATACCCTGGGGAACCCCCAAAAGCAGAGGATCATATGTTGGGCAGGAATGCAAACCGAACAGATATGATAGCAAAGTGTGAGTCTGGGACCCACATCCATATAAGAAACTAAGAGCAACCAAGACAAGAGGATCAGTTGTTTGGCAGGAGAGTGAACCAAACACCTATTATCCCAAAAGAATAGGTAAAGGAGAGGAATCGGAGTGAATCAAACATATACCATAACAAACTTTGAGCCTGGGACTTGCACCCATTAGAAAGGCAAAAAGGGTCAGGGCCAGGGCCCACGAGTTGGGAAACTGGAATCCTATACCCTAGAAAGGCTCAACAGCCCAAAAGGAGGGAAACAGAGAAGAACTCTAGAGGAAAGTAGCAGAGGCCCAGCCTGGGAATCTTACAATTTTTAACATTGTTTATGTCAACACTTTTTACTGGCAGAAAGACTGGGAACCTTTCTGTTGATTGACAGCACAGACAACACTTGTTACTTTGAGAGTCTATCCTTGCACAGTTTTTGTAGATTATTAGTGTTAAGGTCAGAGGCAGGTTTTTGGACACAATGGTGACAGAATCTTTATTTCCTTTGAGATACAGCAACCCCTCTTAGCTTTAAGGATAGAGGGGCCTTTCTTAACCTTTTATTATTTAATCAAAGTTTATATCCAGCAACATGCCACTATTGTGTCCGAGCCTTACTTCTGCACCCTTACAATACATACAAGTGATGTTTTTTTTCCCAGGTTGCCTACTTTCTTTGCCGGGCTGACAGACTAAATTAATTAGAAATTGTCCTGCGACAAGGTGGCCATTTTGAAACTGATAGAAACCCTCAAGAATCCCTAAGACATCTTATAACTTAATTTCTGCTGAGGATCAATCCCCTATGGAGTCAGTTCAAGACCTCAAGCAGACATTGGCCCACATTTCTCAACATTTCAATGGCAAGAGTCTAGATTTCAAAACTACTTTCTTTGACGCCCTTCTTAAATTTGTAGTGGCTTAATTTGTTTGTGATGTCAGTGACTCTAAGGCACTCAATTAGTTTATTACATACGCTTTGAGGTTCTATGGAGTACAATAACCAGCAGATTCTGAAAAATAAAGATAAGACCTCCAACAGACACCTGCTCAAGTAACCCTTTGGCCAAAACACGCATTTCTCCCCTGTTTCTTTTCAGGTTCTGTGAAATCTCAGAAGCAGATATGCTTGATATATTGGTGAACATTAAACCCACAATCTGTAAAGGCGATTTCTGTCCAGCCACGATCTTAAATCATGTGCAGAGATATTGACGCCTTTGATAACGAAAGTTGTCAATCTCTCATTTAGGGAGAGCATTGTTCCAAGCGACATGTCAGTGACTCTAAGGAACTCAATTAGTTTATTACATACGCTTTGAGGTTCTATGGAGTACAATAACCAGCAGATTCTGAAAAATAAAGATAAGACCTCTAACAGACACCTGCTCAAGTAACCCTTTGGCCAGAACACGCATTTCTCCCCTGCTTCTTTTCAGGTTCTGTGAAATCTCAGAAGCAGATATGCTTGATATATTTGTGAACATTAAACCCACAATCTGTAAAGGCGATTTCTGTCCAGCCACGATCTTAAATCATGTGCAGAGATATTGACGCCTTTGATGACGAAAGTTGTCAATCTCTCATTTAGTGAGAGCATTGTTCCAAGCGACATGTCAGTGACTCTAAGGCACTCAATTAGTTTATTACATACGCTTTGAGGTTCTATGGAGTACAATAACCAGCAGATTCTGAAAAATAAAGATAAGACCTCCAACAGACACCTGCTCAAGTAACCCTTTGGCCAGAACACGCATTTCTCCCCTGCTTCTTTTCAGGTTCTGTGAAATCTCAGAAGCAGATATGCTTGATATATTGGTGAACATTAAACCCACAATCTGTAAAGGCGATTTCTGTCCAGCCACGATCTTAAATCATGTGCAGAGATATTGACGCCTTTGATGATGAAAGTTGTCAATCTCTCATTTAGGGAGAGCATTGTTCCAAGCGCGCTCAAACAGGCCTGGATTTCACTGCTCCTAAAGAAACCTTCACTGGACCCGAACATCCCGAACAACTATCGCCCAATTACTAACTCACCCTTTCTCTTAAATATCCTTGACAATGTGGCATATCATCAAGCTCAACATTTCTTGTAACTTAATATCATCCTTGGCCCCAACCAATCTGGATTTATAAATAATGACAGCACCAAGACTACTCTCCTGGAGCTGAAAACGTCCATTTTGCAACATACAGATAAAGGCAAAGCATCGCTCTTGATGTTACTAGATCTTGCTGCAGCGTTTGATCTTGTCGATCATACAATTATAACCACTAGATTACAAGACACTGTCCATTTTTCTAATGAGGCAGCTAGTTGGATTCTATCTTTTCTCTCTGAACAGATGGCGAGAGTCTTCTTTGAAGACCTTACGGCAGAAGAATATGTCCTGGAGGTCGGGGTGCCCCAGGCCTCCCGTCTATCCCCAATGCTTTTTAACATCTTCATGCTCCCTCTAGTTAGCTGTCTGGATGCGGAAGGTGTCAGGTCTGCAAATTATGCGTATGACGCGCAGTGTCTCTTTCCCCTTTCTGACAACCATGAGCTTGACTCACAGGTCATGAACAACATGTACAATCCCATCCATCAGTTGATGATTACTAATGGCTTGGTTCTTAAAAATGGGAAGGCTGAGATTATGTTGGTAGGCACAGCTTCCAAACGATGTAAACTAGAGTCTACGTATGCCACTTTTCAAATCTCTGACTGCCATCTACCTACACTCCCAAAGTTAAAACATTGGGCTTGATATTCGATTCAGAGTTTACTATGAAGGCACACATCCGTAGCTTGGTTTAATTTGCCTACTATTATGTCAAACTGCTTGTACAGGCAAGATCATACCTTAATAGAGCAGACAGTGAAACACTGGCTCGAGCAATCATTGGCTCAAGTCTGGACTACTGTGCCACTCTTCTTCAGGGCATTGGAAAATTAGAAATTAATCGTCTACAGGTAGTACAGAATAATGCAGAACAGAGCATGTGTCTGCTGCCAGAAGATGACTTCATTGGCTGCTGGTGCGATAGCGAATCCAGTTTAGAACACTGTGCTTTACCCATGCCTGTCTTTACGGAAAAAGTCCAGCTAAATGTGCACCGCACACCAACAACACAGGTCTAGTGGAAACCCCAGCGACCAAGCTCTCTCTTGTGCTGAATGGCTGCTTTGCAGTGGCCGCTCCCCAGTTTTGGAATGCACTTCCAGTAAATCTGAGACTATGTGGGGCAATCTCAATTTTTAAGGGCAGACTGAAGACCCTTCTATTTGAATACATCCATCCATCTTAACTTTTATCCCCACCCTTGATTCTCAAACGTGTCTAACTGAAATGTTCCATCTATTTTTCTAATGGTTTTGCTGTCCATCCTGTCGTTGTGTTTCTATGCCTTTGGGCATTGTTCCAGCGTGTTACAAATAAATCAATAAAACAAATAAATAAATAAATAAACCAGCTGCTGCTCAGTTGAATTTAGATAAAGGGAATACACCAACTACTGTAATTCACTCTATTTTGGGCAGCCACGGTATATCATTAATTGGTTACAGCTTCTCTAAAATGCTGCTGCTTGAGCAGTATTGCACACCTCCCCCCTTTTCGAGCACACGTGTCTCCACTCCTTGGGCAGCTTCACTGGCTCCCCATTGAGAAGAGGATTTGTTTCAAGTCCATGCGTATTGTTCACCAGGCTTTTTGTAAGCAAAGGGCAGAACACATTCAGGAAAGGTTTCCATGCTACATCCCCTCTCGCCCCTTGCACTCTCAGTCCGCCCTCTTGCTGTCGGTGCCTCACATCAGACTATCTCATATGGGAGGTCGACCCTTTTTGGTGATGACTGCAAAGGCCTGGAATGACCTCCCACTGGCCTTGTAAGCCATGGATGATCACCTTGGCTCCTGCCTCTCTTCGAAAACATATCTGTTCTAGGCTTTTTCACTGCAGCTGATCCACCTCTCTTTTAGGGCAATGATATCCTCAGACGTACGTGCGCTGTATAAATGCTTATAACATAACATAACATACACAAATGTACTTCTCTGCTGTTAAGGACACTACCAGACAGCTAAGACTCTCTGTTCAAAACCAGTCCACTGCCTGCCATTAAATATCGATCCCACAAAACCAGAGACATAAGTTAGTCCTTAGTTTTAAGTTCCTCGACCTATCCTGGGCAGCAAATATATTACTCCATCTGAGAGATTTATTCAGAATCCAGGCTCAGCTTCCCACGAAAATCCAAAAATGAATATTTCTAGGTAGAGGAACAAATAACCACCTCCTAGAAAACAATCACCAAAACAGATTCCATCCTCGTAGGTTCCAAGAAAATAAATCTCAGTACCAGTATGACTGCATACAAACCAATAGATGAAATAATAGTTATCAGAATTATCAGAACATTGTTCATAGAAGAGATAGCCACACTTCTATGGAAGAACACAGATGTGACCAATGACCCCATCACAATTCAGAGGGTGGAGAAAAGATTTCACAAATTGGACAACAGGCCAAACAATTGACCAAATTGGTCAAAATGTAAGTCCCAACAGGGAAATCCTGATTCTAATGCTCACAGAAACTGTGTCCCAAATGAAACAAAATGGCAGGGTGGACCATGAGATGAGGAAATTGTTCCAACAAAAAATTCACAAGGAGAGTAGGAAAGGGATCTTCTTGTAGAAAATATATGCCACGCCTTAAAGAAACCTTCTTTTATGTTCTGTGAAAATATCCCTGACAAACAGAAATTTAGTGAAGAGAAAAATTGTGTTTGAGAAAGAAGAACTCTCTGTGTAGATAGATTCCAGGGTGTTCTATTTCAAAGATGTATAGCTATATGAAAAAGGGTAGAGAATCAGATTTAAAAGAAGTATGTTAAAGAATGTAGAAGAGAATAATGAGATTAATCAAAAATGCTGTAGGGCAAGACCCAGAAAATAGAAGATAAAACAACCCTAATGGAGATACAAAAGCTAAAGGATATTCCTTCCTTTCCAGATTGTTATAGGGATTGCCCATGACCTGGAAATTATGGAAAAGGGGGAAGTCCTTGCACCATGTCCTTATTTCTAAGTGTCTTTTTATTCCTACAAAGTCATTTTCCAACCCAGGTGACATTGCGCTTGAGGGAAATGCCCGTAAGTGGGCTGTTCAAGGTCAAGCTCATGAAATACCAAAAATTAACAAAATACAGTCAGAACTATCCACTAATTCACACTTTCTCTGAAAGTTGGAGATGAAAGATAAAAGGTTTTCCATGCCTTGTCCAAATTCTGGGAGTGAAAGATTAAAAGAATATCGAGGCTTAACACCACATAATAGAAATACGCCTGTCACAAGTCCAAAGGAACAAGTACACTTTATTTAACAGGCAGCTGTCTGGCTCTCAACAACACACAATGTGTGCAAGCAGACACTGTGAGATGAGAGAGTGCGGGACATTTAAAAAATATGAGTATTTATACAGTTTTCTCACAATACCGTACATATCATCCAGGGCCTCTGCGTGTCATATATTTACCTAGGGTACATAGCCTTTCCACAAAACTAATACATGTTAAAACATCCTTGAATAGCTGGTTGTTTTCTGTTAAAGACTTCATATGTTTGTCAAACATTGAACACAAAGGTAACAGTCCTTATTTCATTTACTTATTGTCTGCCATTTGTTCTTAAGTTTAAAGTCAGCTTAGTTTCAAGGAGCGAAAATAAAGATTTCTGCAAAAGCACATGTTCAGCTATTCATTATTCTGTTTCGCTATTTGAACGGGGAAGACACTGTTGGTACAGAGGGCATGTAAATTACTGATTAGCATGGCTCTTGTTTAGCCCCAAGGTTTCCTTAGTGCAGGACAAACAATCCACCTTAGCAGCTTCAGCATGCTTATCTATGTTGGCACAGTACAAATTTCATTTTGCTCTGCTGGAGCCGAAAACACAAATACTAACATGGGACAGAAAACAGGAGTTAATCAAAATGGTGGATAACTTAAAATGGCAGCGTAGTCAGCCTATTCCAGGTTCTTTCAAATGTGATTTACAATGCAATGCGAATGTGCTTAGGCCAACATTCACTATCAGATGGTATTCATGAAAAATATACTTTTACAAACCCTCCTTTCGGCCTAAGCCAAGAACATTACTCAAACATTAGCATCATCCAAAAACCACGAATCATCGTCAGAACATCCTGAATCGCTATCTTCAAAAACATTGATCACCATTAACTCCTTTATAGTGATATCCTGCATTAACAAGGCATTAGTATTCTTTCCGGGCATATATGTCTTAGGTTCTAGTTTACCAACCACTTGTGCACAACTTCTCCCTATCATAGAACAAATGACAGGAAGACACTGTATGCAACAGCAGAAAAACAGTACAATGCCAAGGATCACCATTAGAATTGCAAAGATTTTCCAGCCTCAAGATCGTAACAAGTCCCAGAACCATGTGCCAAAATCCCAGTTTTGCTCTGGAACATGTACTTCGGCACTTAAGGTGTGCAATTTCTTAATTGCATTAAATATTGTGGGGGAGGAATCAGGTACAAAAACACAACACACAGATCCCACCATTTTGCACACCCCGCCACGCTCAGCTAGAATTCCTATTTTGAAGAGCTACTAATCTAATAGCCTTTTGCTCTAGTGTCATGTTGTATAGGATGTCAGTGGTTTCATTGATGGTTTTCTCTAAAACTCTCGCCAATTTTCTAATATCTTGGGAGTTTATTATCAGTCCCAAAAATGGCACAAAGGATTTAGCAACGCCACCCAGAATCTGTGAGGAAGTTTCACCATCCTCATCCCGCCTGGGACAATTTCTAGATACTTCAGCAGTGGTGGCAACATATACACCTGGTAATAGTATGCCTAAATAACAAGTACCCTCCCAATCTCTTGGTAACCAAGGATATGTCGCATTACAGCAAACAAAGTAAACAGGATCTCCTACATATAGAGGTCTATCTTCACTAGTTAGCACAGCGACTTTCGTACATCCCTTAAATATACCCATTGGTTGGGAACCCTCTTTTTGAATGCAAAATGGAACAGAGTTTGGACTATGGTTAACAGTATAGGAAGGAGGCATGGCATCCCAATTACCTATGGGAGCCATTTTAAAGGTAATCATTGATTGAAAAGGTCTGGAAAGTCTATCAGAAGGCCTAATAGAAGCAATATTTTGCTTGCTCCTATTCGCAAACAGGGAACTTAAAGGTGCCAAAACTCGTTTTTCAAACTCATTGAGTTTAGTCCCATCAAAATTCCCAGAGACACTATTGTTCCATCGGCCAAAGAATAATGCCCTAAGCGAAGCATAACAAGCAGTAGTTAGAGGGAGTGGATGTATATACCAACCCAATCCCTTTTCCCCATGTTGTGGCCCATGTGAACATATCCAACAATTGGTCTTATTTAGAATGGCATGGGTTGCATTCATGATCATCAAGAGGGTGTTGTTATGATAACCCCCTCTGTGTTGGAGGTCTCGAGGACAGAGGGTGTGCGAATGCACATATGGTGAAGACACAGTGGAGACACTTGCAGTTGGCAATAAAACATCAAGCGGATGTGTACTCTCCAGATAACAAAACCCAAATGTCAATGCAATTATAATACCAGCTGTTATTGTGATCAGTATCCATTTGGTCCTCGGGGACCATGACCCTTGATGGGCAGACTCATTATCAGCAAAACGTTCAGTATCCATATTAGTACGAGTGGCCTCTAAAATAGGCATAGTTTCTCAGCATCCATTAAGAAGCCTCTCTGTTAGGCTTTTTTAGTTCATCCACGGGTGGCACTTGACCAGGTGGCCTATCTTGATTGAAGGTAACTTTGCCTGTCCCCGACTCTTATTGTATGCAGCAGAGGAATGACGACGGACTGGCTCTATGGTGGTTTCCTGTGGGAATCCTAGCTGTACGTTCCTATTCTATTTACATTAATGTAATGTCAGCAAACTCTAAATCTAAATCCTGTTCCATGGTCACAGATTGTACCTTACAACTCCAGGTACTGAATGATCGGTGAACAAAGCGTTGTCGTTTCCTGAAGAAGATGAAGAAGCAGAAACAAGATCAATGGATGGTGAGTAAGAAAATGAAGAAGCAGTAATCTCCTCAGTCCCCACGGGCTCAGGAAGAACGTTTGTGACACCTTCGGTGTCGATCAAAGCAGGCTTGTTGTGAGCATTGGGATCAGCAATTCCCTTCTCCTCCCCTTCATCATAGGGCAGGGGAAAAGGAATCATCTTCACTGTTGTGTGGATCCAGTGTTTCTTCCTGGTCACTTGTACTTTACAGGGAGGACTGCTCATACCTATTGGTGAATCAAACAAGTTTTGAGTCAACTGATCATAATAGTCAGACAAAAGTGGGTACTCAATTTCTTTCAACTGCTTGGGCCTCGGTGCATTCCATACATTGGCTGGTCTCCCCATGACAATATCATAGGGGGAGAACCCTGTCTTTGATTGTGCGATCGTCCTCATTAATAGTAAAGTTATTGGCAAAGTGTCAGGCCATTTCAGATTGCCGTGCGCATACACCTTGGCAATTTTGTTCTTTAGAATTCCGTTATGGCATTCCACAAAGCAGGCACTCTGAGCATGTCTGGCCTAGTGGAACCGTTTATCAATCTGTAATCCTGCACATACTTGCAGGATGACAGCAGCGATAACATGTGGACAATTATCGGACCAAATTACTCTTGGCAAGACAAATCTAGGAAAATATTCCTTAAGCATGGTCTTTGCCGTTGACATTGCTGTGGCATCTTTCAGTGGGAAAGCCTCAACTCATTTGCTAAAGGCACAGATCACAACTAGGACATATTTATAGTTCTGACAACGTTCCATCTCAATGAAATCAAAATGGATCACCTCAAAAGGCATGGAGGGGTGGACCAAAACTGCCCTTTGGTGTTGGTGATCCCTTCCCAGTGTTATGCTGCAAACATATCATACAACTCTGGACCAAACATTCAGCAGTTTTCTGGATATTAGTGTTATACCAGACGGGATATAACTGTTGGAAAATCTTTTTGGAACATATGTGTGTTGGGCCATGAGCCATGGTGACCATAGCAGTGACATTTGCATTGGGTAGCATCCATCTTTGCCTCTCATTATCCACCCAACATCCCTCATCATCTAGACCCGTTGGACCCTCAGCCCACTGTTTAATTTCTTCTGGGGTAGCTTCAGCCTGAATTTCTTTTATACAGCTAATCTCTTTGTCCATCATACAAGTACACGTACATCTTTGAGTGCAAATCAATAGCAGTCTGTTTGGCTATTCCGTCAGCAAAAGCGTTCCCTTTTCCTACATTGTCCGTCACTTTCTGGTGTGCGCCACACTTCATTATTGCTAGTTGCATAGGAAGTGCAAGTGCTGTCAGCAACCGGACTATCAGAGTCCCTTATTGAGGTGTTTTTCCATGTGAGGTCAAGAATCCTCTCTCAGCCCATAGTCGACCAAAATTATGAACCACCCCAAATGCATACGGACTATCTGTATATATATTTACACTAAGCCCTTCATAAATTTCACAAGCTCTGGTTAGCTCAATAATCTCTGCGGCCTGTGCAGAATTATGCAGAAATAATTTTGTTTCCACAACAGTGCTTAATGTGGTGATTGCATAAGCAGCGGTAGATGTACCATACAGAAGTTTAAAACAGAAACCATCAGAGAATAGCTCCCTTTGTGGATTCTTTAAGGGTGTATCAATTAAATCAATTCTGCCCTTTGTTTCTTGTTCTGTAATAAGGAGGCAATCATGTCACATTTCATCACTGCAATCCTTCTCTTGTGGAGAAGCTAACAATTCAGCCGGATTCAATGAACAACATCTCTTAATTTGAATATGCGGTGCAAATAGAATCAGCTCGTATCTTGCTAATCGAGCTGATGTGAGATGTTGCACTGTGTTCTGTTTAATGGAATGTCTACAGCGTTGGGTACCATCACGGTTAAAGAATGAATTAAAACCATACCCTCATTTTGATTCACGGATGCAGCAGCTACAGCTCTCAAACATCTCAGCAAAGTGCATGCAACAGGGTCTAACGTTGAGGAAAAATAGCCACATGGCCTAATCTTGCCCCCATGTTCCTGAGTCAAAACAGCCAAAGCACATCAATCACGTTCATTCACATACAAAACAAAGCCTTTCTCATAATTTGGTGTGCCCATAACTGGTGCCGAACACAGCGCAGCCTTAAGCAGATCAAAAGTGTTCTTGCAATCCATGTTCCACGGTAAAGGCAAAGAAATGTTCTTCTTTGTCAGTGCCAACATAGCTTTTATCAACAAAGAACAATTTTGGATGCACTGTCTACAATATGATGCCATGCCCATTAAAACTCTGACCTCTTTCTGTGTATTTGGAACAGACATATCAGAGATGCTTTGTATCCGTTCAGGTGTCAGTCTTCTTCCCTCCTTCGACTGGAGATAGCCCAAATAGGTGACCTCCTGTCGACAAAACAATACTGAAACTTCTTCAACAAAGCCTTATGCCCATGTTCCACTAAATGAATAAGCAGCAACACAGTGCCTTCTTTGCAAGCAGCTTCAGAATTAGCAGCTAGAAGTAGATCATCAACATATTGCAACAACATGCAAGTGGAAGGTAACTCAAGCGTATCAAGCTGTTTTTTCAACACTCCACTATAGATGCATGGACTCTCAGTGTACCCTTGCGGCACACAAGTGAATGTGAACTAGCGTCCCCCTAGGGTGAACGCGAACAAATATCTGCTATCAACATGCACAGGGATACTAAAGAAAGCATTTTTCATAACTCACAACACTAAAATGTGTAGCCGTGGCTGGAATCATAGTTCGAATTGTGGTAACATCAGGCACAACCGGAAACTGTGAAGAAACAACCTTATTAATTGTGTGCAAATCAATAATAAAATCAAAATAATAAATTCAAAAGGAGTCACATTATCCTCTTTTCTTGCAAACTGGTAAAATTGGGCTATTACAAACACTTCCCACAATTACCTCAATTACACCTCAGTGTACGAAATCAGAAATAATATTCTTCAAAGCCTGTCCACCTTCAACCAAAATCTTATACTGTGGAATATGCAGCAATTTAAATCCTGGTTTTAACACATTTTTAACTAGTGCAATTTGTAAAATTCCAACGTCATCATCATTAACTGCCCATAAACATGTCAGAACCTTATTCAATTCAATTGGTAAAGGCATAGACAAAAATTGAGGAACGGAAGTTTGTTGGGGCGAAATCGTTAAGTACACTCCATCTGGAGAACAGTAAATCACAGCATTCAATTCATTTAATAAATTCAATCCCAGCAAATCTTTGCCACAATTTGTCATCAATTGAAATGGACAAGAATCAGTGAATGGTCCCAGTGAAATTGGTACCGGCAGAGAGACCGGACTTACCACTGCCGTACCAGTTAACCCTATGTTGTTCTGCCCTGACAGTTCAATATCTGGAACCTGTGAATGATCAATAGAACACTTCTGTGCTCCTGTATCTATCAAAAAGATATGCTCCCTACTGCCCACCTTCATTTCAGCATAGGGCCCTTTCTGATCGACGGGAATAGGTATCGGTTCTAGACACTGCTTTGGGCGGACCTAACGGAACAGTATAACGTCAGATCCAAAATCCGCAGAAAAATAGACATTCGAAGGATTATCAAAAATATTCCCACTGGTAACACTCTGTTGCTGATTATCTTGTTATGGTGTCTGTTGATTCTGTGCAAACTGACTTCTGCCAGGACCCCCTATCCCAGGACGGCCTCTGGATCGTCTACCCATGGTACCATACGTACTATTCGATCTCTGCTGAAGGATTGGCATTGTTATTGCCAATGACCCTCCTGTCTACAATATGCACACTGCTTCATATGTACAGGAACCAGTTATGCACCACCCTGTGGTGTAAATGGACCTCTAAACTGTGTATTCCCATCTATGGCTCCTCTCGCTATTTCCTCCAATAACAATCTAGTTTTCAAATCTCCCTTCTTCTTTTCCACCTTCTCCTTCTCTGTATTAACCCTATTTTCACAGTACAGAGCTATGGGTAACACTTCAGATTGTGATTTCACTTGCCATGCACTCTCAGAAGTCATGATCTATGATTGGATTTCACGCAATAATCCACGCACAAACTTATCAACGAACAGCCTCTTTCCTGGCTCTGTACTTAAGTCTTGACCACTAAAATCTGAGAATAGTTGCTCAAATCTGTTAAAATACTCAGTTGCACCCTCTGACTTCAATTGCATGCAAGCCGTAAACTTATCCCATATGATTCTTTTTTCAGGATAAGAGTTTTCAATTAAGTCCCTATTCTATCTGGCAACATCAGTATCACCTGTGGCGGTTTCTCACCGGCATTCCTTTCCCCATCTATTTCTATTATGGCATCCCATGTATCACCCATCCCTACCTGATCGTCTACAGTTCTAATCTGCTTCCACAAATCAGCAGGAAGGATCACGGGAAACAACAAATCTATATCACCCAGCGTGAAAACTGACGAATTCAAGACAGATTCAACTTCTTTATAAAATCCTGTTGGATTCTTCCTAATATCTGGAATTGATTCCCTAATAGTTTTCACCTCCTGTCTAGAAAATGGAACATAGAAAAACTGTGAGCCATAATGTGCTTCAATAGTAGTGGCAGGTGTTCCTGCAGCAGCATTAGATGGAATCTCTACTTTTGGAACAAATGTCGGAGGAACCTCCCTCATCGGCATTTGTAAAGTAGGCAACTTTGAATGTCTATTAAGCAACAAGGCTAAATCAAGTGAAAAAGTAGTCAAAGCAGTCTCGGGCGAACATTCTCTTTTATAAATAACCATCAAATCTGCAGGACAATATTCCTTTCTCTAAATACATTCATCTTGTAGATACTCTACCATCACCTGTAACACTTTCCTTTGCATTGCCGAAGAATACTGACTAAAAGTGTCATGCACTTCAAAGGGAGAAATTGAAACATCCGAAATCCATCTAAGAGCGTCTCTTGTGCAAATGCGCATTTCTTCACTCATTGCTTTCAATGGAGGAAGAAATTGCTTCTGCACATATGAAGTTTGCCGTTCATTACCATCCATTTAATCTTCATGTAATCAATCTAGCTCCTTTTTGAACTCAAATACCTTTTCTAAATGCTCATATACTTTCTCTGCAGTGTCCCTTGAGCGGGCAAGGACATTCAAATCCCTCAACCCCTCTGGGACATTCATGTCTGTTAAATCACTCCATATATCAGGTAAATACTTTCCCATCCATTCTATCAAAATATTCTGTTCAGGAATACCCCTTTGGTCAGAAATTGCAACTAAAACAGCTGATTCATCACCCTCTTCTATGTACTTTTTAGCCCATGTATACAATTCTCTCTTTCTGCCTTTAGATACTGTGCCACAAGTCACTATTCTTGGATCAGCTCCCGTCCCTTCAACCATTACAGGTGGAGCAGAACTACCTGGCAAACAGTCAATAGATAGTGGAGGCAATACCACTGGTGATGCTGACGGAGCTATGGGGACGGCAACTGTCAGCAAGGATGAAGGTGCAGGAGGGGGAACAACAATGGGAGGAAGAGGAACAACAATGGGAAGAGGAGGAACAACAAAGGGAAGAGGCACATAAGGTGGTGGTGCAGTTGAAACAATTCTGCGTTCATTCAATAATTTATTAAGTAACTCATCTAATGTATGAAAATCCTGAGAGGGATATATCTTTTGCACATCTAGTTGAAAAGCCTTATCCATACTTCTAATTAATGGATTCTGACTGTACCTGCTCATCATGCAACAATGCTTTCTCAGCATTCATCATGTGTCTACATGCATGCTTTTCTCTACTTTTCAGTTGCTGCATAGCTTCCTTCCTCCAATCTCTAACTGCATCAAATGCTGCAGGCCTAGCCTTTTTTCTCAACAATACAGATTCTAAATGCTCTAGGTGGGCAATTTGAAAACTACCATAAACTGGCCACTGATGTTCTAAAGCATGTCTGGGCTGTCTGTGCCAAATTTCATTAAACACTATAGTTCCTAGGCCATACTTACAATACATTAAATAAGCCGGCGAACCATCGGGTGGCGCCGGTTGGCCTTGTTTCAAACAGTGTCTCTCTCTGTGGAATAATACCCTTAAACAGGATGACAATTTCTCAGGTATTTTAAATCACTGTCTTTACCTGGCGTCATTTGTATTTGCAAAAACAAAACTGAAACCATATCAGGACTTTTAAAAATCGGGGCAAGACTCACCTGATTTCAAATTTCAAAGAGGTCCGATCGGATTACAAAATGTCGTGGCTGGCGTTTTTGCAAAACAGGCCTCGATACGGGGACCCTTGTTGTGACGTCCTACTAAACGCTGCTCACCGTTCAGGGATTGGGCGTACAGTACTGCAGAGGAATCGCGTCTCACTTTGCAGGGGCCCCATCACTCTCCGATCTCAGTCCGGCAGCCTTGGTTTCGTCTACCGATGTGACATAAATCCTGAGGGTCCCTATTTGGGTGCCATCTGAAAGATTAAAAGAATATTGAGGCTTAATACCACATAATAGAAATACGCCAGTCACAAGTCCAAAGGTACAAGTACATTTTACTTAACATAAATTTAACAGGCAGTTGTCTGGCTCTCAGCACCACGCAATGTGGACAAGCAGACACCGTAAGTTGAGATAGTGCTGGACATTTCAAAAACACAAGTATTTATACAGTTTTCTCACAATCCCAGATACATCGTCCAGCCCCTCTTCATGTCATACATTTACCTAGGGTACATAGCCTTTCCACAAAACTAATACATGTTAAAACATTCTTGAATAGCTGGTTGTTTTAGTTAAACACTTCATATGTTTTTCAAACATTGTACACAAAGGTAACAGTCCTTATTTAATTTACTTATATTTGTCTACCATTTGTTCTTAAGTTTAAAGTCAGCTTAGTTTCAAGGAGCGAAACCAAAGATTTCTTCAAAAGCACATGTTCAGCTATTCATCATTCGGTTTCGCTCTTTGAACGGGGAAGACGCCATTGGTACTGATGGCATCTAAATTACTGATTACCATGGCTCTCGTTTAGCTACAAGGTTTCCTTAGTGCAGGACAAACAATCCACCTTAGCAGCTTCAGCATGCTTATCTATGTTGACACTGTACAAAGTTAATTTTGCTTTGCTGGAGCCGAAAACACAAATTCTAATATGGGACAGAAAACAGGAGTTAAGCAAAATGGTGGATAACTTAAAATGGCAGCATAGTCAGCCTATTTTAGGTTCATTCAAATGTGATTAACAGTGCGATGCGAATGTGCTTAGGCCAGCGTTCACTATCAGACTGTATTCATGCAAAATATACTTTTACAGGAGAGTATGATTTATTGATTCTCAAAGATACAAGACCTCAGGCAACCTTGATATCTCAAGAAGTGCTTGATACTTGGAACCAAAGAAGAGGAGAAGATCACTGTATGTCTATCTTTTGGCCTTGTTTTGGGCACATTTAGAGACCTCAAATGTATGCGGCTTCCCCTCCCAGAATCCAACAAGACAAGTTATTGGACTCAGGCACACTCACCACTGGTTAAATGAATATACAAATGGCTCGATATAGGCCTTTTATTCACTCTTTATATATACACACACATATAATATCTATTCTAATATATATAATCAAAGGAAAAGTGCTTCACTGTTATACTGGTTGCAGAAGACACCTTCATGGGCCCGCACAACACTGCTTAGTCCCAGAGCAGGTAGGCAGAGAGATCACTCGTAATAACGGGGTCTGGAGCGGAGCATCCTCCCTCTCAGCGAGACTGCATCACCCGAGGTCCAGATCTATCTGCTTTCCCAAGAGGAATACCTCTTCTCTTTATGGGAGAATCTCTGCCGCCCCTCAATGGTTACCACAGTGCCCTCGGCCGAAGAGCAGACGATAAGCATGAGGGGTCAAGAGTGGAAATGTCCAGCTAGAAGTGGAAAAACTCAGCTTCTCATGCCTTGCCATCTTTCCCAGTCCCCTTATCACTGCACCTGCAGAATGCTCTGACTCCCCTTCTGACTTGTCCTTCAGTGGACAATGCAACAACTAATCCCCACAGTTAGTTCACCTATCATCATTATGTGACCTTGCCTCTGCTGAAAAAATGCACGTTTACTTATTGAGCTCATGAAAACAGAAGCTTTCTTTGTGGTAATGGAAGTGAGTGTCCAATATGGCCGCGCCTCTGCGTTATGTTCTTTTTAGCTAAGCTAATTTTTTGGACACACACTACACTGTATTACCTTCAAATCCCTCCTTAGTGAACTACATAATTTTGATGGAATGGAGATCCCAATAGATGGGGTTACAGAAGTCTAAATCAAAATAGGGATAGATTGACAAATGCCCCCGATGATAGTTGTGTCACTCCCGTTTTTGAGAAGCCATTACTTTGAAGGGTTTGATAGATTTTGTGAAACTTGCCACACAATCAAACAACAAAATGCCATTTATGTCAGTATCAACAGCACTTTCCACTTGAATGATAGAGTAGAGATTTATTTCCAAAATAAGCAAGTTCCAGTCATCACTATCATATCTGTGAAGAAACAAGATGATTGTGAAGGGACTTCCAGTGAACCTTTTAAAATAAATCTTCCTCCAGATAATGAGTGGTTCACCACTATTCAGGTGAATACACTGAAATCATGTTCCTGGTGGATCTCCATTGGGGGCCAAGATCAAATGGTGGGGATGAAATCAGTATTTTAGCTGTTATGCAAAGGAAAACTCATATTGATTCATATTCAACTTGATTAAGGTAAGGCTCCAGTTATCCCCAAAGTCGGTTTAACCCAAGAAAGACATTTCATTAGAGAAAGATTGTTTAAGCAACTACAAACAAATCTGAACATGCCCACATTTATTCTAATTTTTAAATGAGAACTTGATCTTGATGAAAAGTGTTCAACTTCACTGATTACTAGCAGGTATATGCTGAAGATAAAAACTGGAACCGAATCTACAAACCATAATTGATGGTTCCTAAGAGATGTTATTTCTGATTTTTACATACTATTTTGATCCACAATTAATTTGAATTTTATTAACAATAAAGTCTGGTCCAGAATCGGAGGCTGGATGGAGTTCAATTATCATGAAAATGCATTTAGGCCTAGTGCAATCTGCCCTTAGGAAGGAGTACATGAGATGCCCCCCCATCCATTTGGGTTTGAGGGGGAGAGGACCCCCAGGCAACATTGGACTGGCCCCTCAATGCATGGGGCAGTATGTTTTACACAGGCCAGCCAGAACTCCAGGACTGTTGGAGGTGATGCCCCCGGCCTTGGACATTCGTTTACCATGTGGGTGTACCGTCCCCAAGCACAGATCCAGGCTGCCCCGGCAGGGTCCCCTTTCCTCCCCCGAGGGAAATTCTGTAACACAGCCCAGCCAGGGCTCAAGGATGGTCATGGGTGATGTCCCTGGCCTTGGCCGGCTGTCTGCCATGTGGTTTGACCGTTCGGAAGCTCAGTAGTGGGTCCAGGGAGCCTTGGCAGGGTCCCCGTCCTTTCCCAGAGGGAGAAACTGTATTGCAACCCAGCCAGAGCTCCAGGATGGGATGGGTTCATATCCCTGGCCGTGGAGAGCTGACTCCCATGTGGGTTGAACATCCCCAAGCCCAGCATTTGTTCCAGGTAGGTCCGGGACATTGCCCGTCCTTTCCTTGAGGGAGCTGTAATGCAGGCCAGCCAGAGCTCCAGGAAAGTCAGGGGTAATGTCCCCGGCCTTGGGCACCAGTCTCCCATGTGGGTCTTTGCCAGGGCTTGTGGGTAATAAATTCTGGGGCAATTCATGCAAGTCAGACATCTGTGGATTACCATGGGTGTCTTCTTTTCTGAAATGCATGGGGTTCACCGTTTTCCTTGGTGGATGTGACAGCCCAGGCCCAAATCTGTAGGTTGGCTCCCCAAACTCTTTGGTGTATAGCAGTGGTTTAGCCTTTTCCCTTTACACCCTGGCGGGTGCACCCACAGATGTGAGGTAATGTTTTTGTCAGGACACCTGTGGGAATGCAGGAAGGTAGGATATATGTTGTTGGCGGTGTGTTTCGGTGGGATGGCAGAGGGAAATGTCTGAAAATTGTGTTTTTTTCGCCAAATGTTGGACTTTGCCAGTGATTATGAGTAAAAGATTGTGGTCTGATTCGCACAAGTCAGACCTCTGTGGATTCCCACGGGTGTCTTCTTTTCAGAAATGCATCGGGATCCCTGTTTTCCATGGTGGCTGCGACACCCCAGGCTCAAATCTTCAGGTTATCCACATGAGCAAAATTCCTCAAAATCTGCTCTGCCGAAATACTTGGGGTTTACCAGGGGTATAGCCTTTTCCCTTTGCACACAGGTAGGTGCACCCACACATGTGAGGTACCATTTTCGTTGGGACACCCGTGGGAATGCGAGAAGGTAGAACATGTGTTGTTGGCAGCATGTTTCTGTGGGTGGGCAGAGGGAAATGTCTGAAAGTTGTGTTTTTTTCACCAAATTTCAGAATTTGCCACGGATTGTGGGTAGTAAATTCTGGGACAATGTGCACAAGCCAGACCTCTGTGGGCTCCAACGGGTATCTTATTTTCGGAAATGCATGGGGTTCCCTGTTTCCTTGGTGACTTCAACACCCTAGGCCCAAATCTGTAGATTGTCCCCATGAGCAAAATCCCACAAATTCTGGTCTGCCAAAAGACTTGTGGTTACCAGTGGTGTAGCCTTTTCCCTTTGCACCCAGGTAGGTGGACTCATTTTTGTCGGGACACCTGTGGAAATGCGAAAAGGTAGGACATGTGGTGTTGGTGGTGTGTTTAGGTGGGAAGCCAGAGGGAAATGTCTGAACATTTTTTTTTTTCACCAAATTTCCGAATTTGTTGGGGATTGTGGGTAATACATTCTGGGGCGATTAGCGCAAGTCAGACCTCTGTGGATTCCTGGGTGTCTTCTTTTCAAAAATGCATGGGGTTCCCTGTTTTCCTTGGTGGCTGCGACACTCCAGGCCCAAATCTGTAGGTTGTCCACAAAAGCAAAATTCCTCTGCCGAAAGACTTGGGGTTACCAGTGGTTTAGCCTTTTCCTTTTGTACCAGGTAGGTGCACCCACACATGTGAGGTGCCGTTTTCGTCGGGACATCTGTGGAAACGTGGGAAGGTAGGACATGTAGTGTTGGCGGCGTGTTTCGGTGGGTAGGCAGAGGGAAATATCTGAAAATATTTTTTTTTCACCAATTTCTGCACTTTTGCCGGAGATTGTGGGTAATAAATGTGTTGGCGATTTGCGCAAGTCAGACATCAGTGGATTCCCACGGGTGTCTTCCTTTTGAAAATGCATGGGGTTCCCTGTTTTCCTTGGTGGCTGCAACACCACAGGCCCAAATCTGTAGGTTGTCCACAAGAGCACAATTCCTAAAAAATCTGCTCTGCCGAAAGACTTGAAGTTACCAGTGGTATAGCCTTTTCCCTTTGCAGCCAGGTAGGTGCACCCACACATTTGAGGTACTGTTTTTGTCGGGACACTTGTGGAAACGCAGGAAGGTAGGACATGTGTTGTTGAATGTGTGTAATGGTCGGTTGGCAGAGGGAAATGTCTGAAAATGTTGTATTTTTTGATACATTTTGGACTTTGCCGTGGATTGAGGCTAATCAATTCTGGGGTGATTCATGCAAGTCAGACCTCTGTGGATTACCACAGGTGCCTTAATTTATTAAAATGCACGGTGTTCCCTATTTTCCTTGATGGCTTCGAAACCCAAGGCCCAAATCTGTAGGTTATCCACATGAGCAAAATCCCGCAAAATCTGCTCTGCCGAAAGCCTTGGGGGTTACCACTGGTTTAGCCTTTTCCCTTTGCACCCAGGTAGATTCACCCACACATGTGAGATACCGTTTTCTCCTGGACACCTGTGGAAACATGGGAAAATAGGCCATTTGTTGTGTTTGCTTGGTTTTCATAACGTTTCAACACATTTGCTGCTGCACTTTGTTACACAACTCTTTCATTTCCCAAATGTGACCTACATTTAGTCGCTGCTTTAGGCACTATACACTTTTGTAACTCACACAAGCCACCTACCCTTCAAAATGTCTGCCTGTGCTCTTTCAGAAAATGTATGCTTGCCCTTCCTCACCACATTTGTTTTTCTTATTTACACATGCTAAGTACGCCTGTTTAGGCAGCAAACATTACATTTCTGTGTACTATGGCTCTGTTTTTGGCTTGTGGTATTGCTTATTTTGAGGAACATTACGAAAAATGTGTGATTTCCTAACTGGAAAAGTCAGGTAAATGTAGCAGACCATTGCTTTTCTCAGAAATTCACAGAAGCCATTGCCTTACTGTGCCAACCATGTCCACCACATACCTTTTTTTCTGTAATTCTTCTAATTTTTCCCCAAACTATGGACATGTTCCCTACATGGTGTTTGCCTGACCTGCATGAATCACCCCTTCCTAAACTTGGAATTTTGTTTACTTTTCAGAAATGTAAGCCTTTCTGTCTCCCTATTCAGCTTTCCTACCCTCCTCTTCCATTCCGCCCACACATGTCCTATTGGAAAAAAAGGCCAAAATCGCCTACCTCTCACAAAATGACTGGTAACCATATCAAAATATGTTTTTTGGTTAACACTCAACCTGTTCTTGAAAGCCTGACAAATTGCGAATTCAGCACATTAAACCATTTGTTCCTAGCTCTTACATGGAAAAAACCACAGGCTTCTTTGTACATCATTTTATTGGCATTTTCTGAAAAAAATCAAAATGTTGTCCCTTTTTGGTTATTTTCTCTCACCCCCTACAACAAACTAGGATTCCTCGGTGGCGTTATGACCGCCTACATGTGGGAAGGAGAAGGGCCAGATTTGGCTGAGATATCCCATGTAACAATAAAGTTACAAGGGATTGAATGGCGACATACCGAAATCACCAAAAAAGGTCTTGGCACTTGGGGGGAAAACCCAATGGGAGTTAAGGACCACAGTTATACACGGAAGCTTAATCAGGGATGTATTGCCAGGAGCTAATAGAGGATAAAGCGTGCATTATCCTTTAAGCCAGGTTTTGCAGCAAAACCCCAACCAACACACGTGTGCCCCAACAGCACGCAAATTAGTTACCAGTCAATTAAACCTATGATCAAGGTTCACCCAACTCACAACCACCACAGCTTATAGTCACATGATCACAACAGACCCACGTGTGTTTTGTGAAACACATGAATCAGAAATTAAATATTGCAAAGAAGAAATTGATATAATACGAAATGCGTACCACGGCTGGTAAGATGTAGAACTTTAGACCACCACAATCAACCCAAGGGTTTCCCAGTTGCACAATAGTTAGTGACCCATAAGCAACCATGATAGTGTCATGATGCCTGCTCCCAAGGAGCCAGGTCAGGCCCAGCGTCCCCGGAAGCAGACTTCATACTCACCAAGCAGGACCCAGCAAACCCCTATAGGGGCTCTTTGGACCTTGTGCTGGCGCCTTTGGCACCAGGCTCATAAAAGGCATCTGTCCTGGCACCAGGCTCATAAAAGGCATCTGTCCTGGCGCCATAGGCGCCAGGCTCATCATGGCAGAACATATGGTAATGCTTGGGTGAACTCACCTGAGGCAGACCATGCTGCATACTCACCCTGGGGAGGAACT
Organism: Ambystoma mexicanum; assembly: GCF_040938575.1. Taxonomy (NCBI): domain Eukaryota; kingdom Metazoa; phylum Chordata; class Amphibia; order Caudata; family Ambystomatidae; genus Ambystoma; species Ambystoma mexicanum. Next base: position 814,480,732 of record NC_090933.1, on the reverse strand, counting down.
ATTTTCTTTCAGGAACTCTTTTCTTACTCGGGTGGGGCCAGTGGAAGAACACTCACCTGAAGCTCTTCCAAGGCTATTTAAACCACGCCCGGATGGCCACACGTGCTTCGCGTTATTCTGCATCTGCAGCAGGACGCTCACTGAGTCGGCTCCTGCATCCTGGCTCCTGCCACGTCCGCCAGCACCTGGAACACCTGCAAGGAGAGAAAGGCAAGCATTAGGACATTACCTACCTTCATCCAGCATCCGGATTCTTCACTCCGTCGATCCTGCAAAAGAAAGTCAAGGGTTAGAAACGCATCTAATTGCTCGCTGCAGCGCCGCTTCCACTTACCTTCACGTGGCGCTGTCTAGCTCTTCAGCGGTCATAGGCAACATCGGCAGCATCCCAGCACCTACGGAAAAGAAAGACAATAGTTAGAAGCGCTCCGCTTCTCACGCTGCCGCGCCGCTTCCACTTACCTTCACGTGGCGCCGGCAACCTTTTCAGCGTCCAGAGGCGACATCGGTCGCATTCAAGACCTACGGAGAAAAAGGACAAAACAAGGTGAGCAACGAACTAATTGCAAAAGGACAGATTACTCACCTTAAGTCTTATCTGAATTTTGTTGGGACCTCAGTTCCCTTTTCGGGTCGGAGCGGCTTTTCTGGCTTTTCCGTACCCCGGCTCCTATGGGGAAATAAGACACACTCATTAAGGTGTCGGAGCAAACCACTACGGCACACCTTCATTAAAAGTACTCACCTGAGCTTACCTCAGCGAATCCATTCCTCCACATGGATTCCTCACCTAGTCCCTGAAAATTAAACAAAGGCCAAGGGACAAATAAGACTTGATCTTTTGAACTATATACTTACGGCAGCATTTTGGTAAAGGCAAGCAGACATCGAACCCTCGCCAAATCCGAGATCCAGTGAAGTAACTGGAAATCTACGCGCCCCTGCGTCAGAAGCAGGATGGAGAGCTCGTCCATACAGAAATCAAGGTGAGAGTCTGCGGAAGGCACAGCTAGGGTTCGAGGAGGGTGAGAAGGGGGAAAAGGGGGGAATCTCACACACAATCTAGCAGACAGTTAACTCCCTTTTCCCATCTACAGAAGGATTATTCTACGGGCCAGACAGACGAGGTTTGGGGGTCCAGTCCAGTCCATTTTCCAAGCACTAAGCTTTACCGTGGAAGAAGTTGTAGCAGTCCAGAACGGGTGGGCGCCTCCGTGGGAATCAGGTGAGTGTTACAGATAGGCCTCCTTAAACAATGATTGATATGTATTGCACAAGAAATACCACGATCACTAGTATATCTACAGATCGTCTAAAGACAACTATAAACCATTGGGTGCAAATGACCTTTGCAGAACCGACATCTTTAATTTCTCTCTTCCCCAGAAGCACTAATCAAGCAATTATCATTGGCTAGATGCCAGCACAACATTAATACAAAGGTGATATAACTTTTTTGGTAAGAACACATTACCAGTATAAATAAACTTTAGTCAGCTTTTCTGTGTGGACCACCTACAAACTAACATAATCTCCTTTTCCATTTCTTTTCCTTATACTGATATGTCTCTCGTGCATTGTGATGTGTATTATTCAAACTGGTATGCAACGCATACACTAATCCTTCATAAACCTGTAATGAATTTACTGTATACTAATAATGGGGTACTGAAAATAACTCATGCTGTAATAATGTCATAAGACAAATTCTTTTTCTTATGAACACGTGCACATGTCACCACACACACTACTCACTATATGATTCATCACTCGGCACTTGTCACACTTGTGTTTGGATATGATGATCAATATTTGAACATTTAATGTAGGCATGATTATAACCACAGCCTTGATAAAGACCTTGTAATGGTTGAAACACGTGTCGCCACCTATGGTGACAGTAAATATCCAATGACATTTATCTGCAATGAGTGAACTATATCTTTTATAGCTAAGGTACTTCCTAGAACACAGGAATCCTCCAAGAAGTATAACAAATGTCTAAGGTGCCAATATTGTAGGAATCTGACACACACAAAGTAAAAATGGTGTTGGATATTTATTTCCACAAAACAAGCATCCAATATTGCGGTCCTATGGTAACATTTGGCATCCATGTGATGTAACAATTCTTTCCTCAAGTATAATAACTTTGAGATTTCCATCAGTGCTGTCACTTTGCAAGTTGGACTGTGGCACTTGGGAGAAGGGTGGATTGTCTTTCTTCAGCCAGCCTGTCAGTAGCAGAACACTTTTTAGAAGCTGAGCATCAAATCTCACAGATGAGATTTCAGATTCTTGAATTAATAGAAAGGAAACAAGGAGATTGTAATATCACTAAACTGTTGGACCAAAGAGAAACATACTGGATAGATTCACTGAATCCATTCATCCAAATGGTATGATTGAAGAATGTAATTTTGAGTGCTTCATTTGAGACAGTGCTTGGAAAGACATTTCTTACAAGAAAAATTCTTCGGAAATTTTACAATACACACAACTATTTATGTCATTGTGAACACTTAATAATAATCAGGCCAGTATGAGGATAATTGTTTATGATGGGACATGTAGTATAGTCAAACTATCAAGAAAAGTATGAGTCATTCAAGGCCAATGTCAACATTATTTTGTACAATTTGTCAGAGTTCCTCTCAAGAAATCAAGCCATGGTACAACAGAGAAAATGGGCGCCAGCACATGATGATGCCACAGTGGCGATGATGTCATCATGCTAATGCCATCCAGCCACATTTTCAGTAATTAGAACTGCGCTGACACCTGGGATCAGCTTGCTCGAGTGACTCCTCCGTTATCAGACGGTTTCCAGTGAAAACTCTGGTATTGATATTGATATTGATATTTTATTTCCATCGCACTCGTACACAAGTGTTTAGTAAAGAATGGCTAGGAAGGGGGTAACAAAGGCTCGAAGAACATACACATGACATTTGCTACTAATAGAAAACTAACCTTATTACAGGTATGTAGAACATTATCCAGGAGGATATTAAAGACAATATGAGAACAGGTAGGATTTTTTCTTTTGTGAATTATAATTTACATAAAAGTCAAGTCGAATATCGTTAGCAATATAAAAAAGAAGGGAACATTTATATTTCTGGGATTTGAATCCAGAACCTAACCAAGTAAACAAAAGGCTTACAAGAAGTTGATGATGCCATTGCATTTTAGATATATATGACACAGCAGACATGTACAAATCTGACCATTGGTAAAAACATTTTTTATAAATGCACACAACACAGACATGGACTTTTGTCACAGAAATGGTTCATTCACTTTTTAGAAATGGGTCGCTGAAGATGGTCTGTAGACTGAAATGCATTGGACGACAGTGAACTGCTTGTGTCTTTGAAATAAATATCTTTATTTGAATTTTCCACTGATGTCAAGAGGAGTACATAAAAGAAAATACTATGAATTATTACAATGATAGTTTATTGAAATTCATATGAAAAAAATGTTAAAAAATGTATGGTGTTAATACAAACATTTTCTCACTTAGGATCCATTTCTCCATTTATATTTCCAGACCTCATAGTGCATGTGAGGTTTGTTGGCTACAGGACCACATATTCTATTACACATCTACTTAAGAATTATATATAATGTTTGATAACCAGCTGTACCCAGTCGCCCCACCTCTATTTCAAGGATTGTTGATGATGCTGCTATGTACTTTGTCTGCTGTTTTAGTTGGGATGACAGAGAACGTTTGAATTCCTGTAATTTAAAAAGTACATTAATTAATACAATCTGAATCACAAACCTACCAAATTGACCTTACTAATAATACTGGGAAGCCATACAGTGGTGTCAGATGGCATTCATTTTACTGGCCTATATTTACGCACTACACTCTCCCAGTTAGCACACAGCCTCCCCCAACAGCAACCAAGAACTATTTTTGGCTCCCCAGGCCAATGGGTGCCTTGCAATCATACACAGAGTTTGAAATTGCTGGGAGCTATTTAGCTCCTGCGTCATGTCTATGAGAGCCTTGTTAGATTGAAACCAACAGCTACCAGAAGCTACTTTTAGCTCTCTGTGCCAAATGGTGCCTTGCAAACATGCATATGCAACATTAACTTTTGAGTATTTGAGAATGTTAATAAAGACAAATTAAGACACTTCTAGAACACATTTAAACACATGGGCAAAAAGTCAAGTGTGTATCTCATGTGGAAGTTCGATTTGTGATGCACTAGGTTCTCGCTCTTGGTCTCCCAAGGGTAGTTCCAGCATATCTGGTAATGCCCGTGGTCCCTGTTTGTGTTCCTTTCCTCCTGTGGCATCCAGTGTGACTCTGTGGGGAGAGGGCAACAGGGGGACCAGCAAAGCAGCTCTCTGGTCCCTGCTTGCGCTCCTCTACTCCATGTGACATCCAATGTGGTTCTGTGGAGGGAGGGGAGGCACTGTGGAACCAGCAAAACACTGCCTGCTCCCTGCTTGCACCCCCCTGCAATCTCCAAGATGGGTCCATGAAGGGACATATGGAGACCAGAAAAGTGGTGCTTTGGTCTCCATCCCTCCCCTACAGACCCGCCTTGAAGGCCATGGTACCCAGAGGTGTGCAAGCAGGGACCAGAGTGCTGCTTTATTGGTCCTCACCCCCTGGAGCAGATGCTAAAGGAGGAAATACCATTGCAGACACACTATGAAGCCAAATCGTTTTTTGACACTTTGACATCTAAATAATCTAAATTTAGAACCATAAAGTGCTGCAGAATGATCTATGGGCCTCATTCCGAGGTTCGCGTTAAATTTCTGACTTTACCGGCATGGCGGAAATACCGTATCCGCGTTGGTAGCAGGGCGTAATTAGCACCATATTCCGACCTCGCGGGCACGAGCTTTCCGCCATGCCGGTAAACGCCCTAGCGCCAACCGGTAAAGGGCGCATCAAACCCCTTACCGACAACAACCGAGACGTAACTAACACCATCGCCCTCCACGTAGTGCGTAAATAGCAGTGCCCGTAATTAACGATGACCGTAAATTACGGGCACCGGTAAAAACCGTAGACGGAAATTACGTCATCGAACAGGAACGGGAAGCATCATGGCGGCCATCTTTAAAATCACAATCCATTGCAATCCTCTCCATACAGGAGTCGTGGGCATATTGTGATAGGCAAAATAGACTCCAGAGACCAGCATCATGCCAAAAGCATTAAAAAAGGGTGCTGCGCGCACCAGGAAGGAGAAATTCTCCCAGGATGAGCTCCAGGTACTCGTTGATACTCTGCGTGAACATGCTGAGATTGTTTTCAGCAGCGACATGCGCAGGCCCACCATCCTCAGGAAGAAGGAGATATGGGAGCTGGTCTCGCAGAGGGTGAGCGCTGTCGGGAACACCCCCCGCAGCACGACGCATTGCCGCAAATGCTGGGATGACCTCCGTCTGAGGGTGCAGGCCATCCTCTCAGCAAACCGCAATCTGGCCCTACAGACAGGAGGAGGCCCAGCCTCACCCATAAAAATGATGCCCTGGGAGGAAACATGTGCGGAGATGATAGGCACAGAAGCCATCGAAGGTGTCGGCGATATGGATTGCGGTGATCCTTCATCAGCTGATGCAGGTGAGTGCCATGAGTGTAAACAGTACATGCATCCCTAATGCAAGTCATCGCCAAGGGCTGGTCAAGCAGTCACATCATGTTTGGGTAAATCCCCCCCCTCCAATGATGCCGTAACAACTGGGACCCAGGATGATGTCAGGTGCAAGGCTGACACCCATATTGGGCATGCCACACAAAAAGCTGGTCAATGTCAGTCACCACAGTACTCCGCCAACATGAGTGACCCTGCCGACAGTATGCTTTTCCCATCCAAGCAAAGATCACAGTCCCACTCAGCACCCAATTGTCACCAAAACGCTGATATCCCATCGTAATACCATTGTCTGGAAGTAATTCTGACCCCCAGATCGTTGCTCATGCCGTCTCTCTCTTGCCCCCCACAGGCAGCTGTCATGAAAGTGAGGACCAGGAAGGCCCCCGGACAAGTACCTCCCGGGGCACAGGCAGGGGACAGCACACACCTGCAAGCAGGAAGAAGGCACATGCCACACCACCTGCCCCAGCAACCCCCATGGAGGGTACACAACCCCCATGCGCGGCCCTGGACATGCCTGCAGTTCTGCGGGACACATACCCCACGCTGCACCATGAGGAATCGAGTGCGTCAGGGGAGAATGCTGCCCTGTGCATCCTCGATGTGCCAAGCAGCACATCACCAAACACCATTGACAACGTGGAGCAGCCCAATGACTATGTACAGAGCCCAGACACTCCCTCGTACAGCCAGGTTGCCCATAGCGACCCTGGGTCGAGTGACGGCCCAGGGCTCACAGGCGAAGGGGATACACCTGTCTGTCATGAGCCCACTCCCCCTGCAGGAAGTCCTGAAAGTCCTGCAGGCACAACAACACGAAGCCTGCCGACCACATCGCCCACATCGGCTGCAGAAACAGTGCGCTGCCAGCACCTCACGGGCATGATAGAGGAGTTTCTCCGGGACAACCGGGAATCAGGGTTGGTGCTTCATAATGACCTTCAGGCTCTGGGCGAGATCATCAGTACCAGCACAAACCGCATCTGTGAGATGCTTGGCAGGATTGCTGATGCCCTGGAGGCGGCACCCCCCAGACCACAGCCCCAGCAGGAGGTGCCACCCTCCCAGAGCTCCTCCACGCAGACCAGCCCGGTCCGTAGGTCACTGCACACGATGCGCCGGAATGGAAGGGATGCCCCAGGCTCTGGCAGTGCCCATTGACCGTGCAGCCACACACATGTGGCCAATGCTGCACTGATGGGAACATTGTGGGGTTGTTGTGGGGGGAGTGTGAGGGGGTTGAGGGTGTGTGTGGGAGTTGGGAGGAGGGTGAGGGGGGTGAGGGTGTGTGTGGGAGTTGGGGGGGAGGGTGAGGGGGTTGAGGGTGTGTGTGGGAGTTGGGGGGGAGGGAGAGGGGAGTGAGGGTGAAGGATCTGTTGTAAACGTTTGGACATCATCATGCAATACACAGTTTGGTCTATCCTACAATACAGAGTGGACATTCATTATTGTGCATGTGTCTTTTAATGTCTCACAGTGCATGTAGTACATGTATCCCCACACCCAGTGCCCAATGCCCTGTCATCCTCACCCCCTCAGCTGACTTGTGATTCAGAAATATTGCTCGATCAATGCTTGTCGCACGGAACGTCCCTCCCGTGCATCGGCACCGTGTTGCTGTTCTGCCATTCCTTCCTCCACCTCCTCCTCCTCCTCATCTGGTGGTAGCAGTCCCACGTCAGGGGGCAGTGGCACGTTCCGACGGATGCACATGTTGTGCAGCATTACACATGCCATGGCGATCTTGGACACCTTCTCGTGGCTGTAGATGAGGGCCCCACCTGACCGGCTGAGGCAGCGGAATCATGCCTTCAGAAGGCCGAAGGCCTGCTCTATGACCACCCGTGTACGGGTATGAGATCTATTATAGTCCTCCTCGTGCCTGTTTTGGGGGTTGCGGACCGGGGCCATGAGCCACGGTTTCAAAGGGTAGCCAGCATCACCTGCATGAGAGTGGAATGAAGGTAAGTGTTAGTACATTCATGGTGGAGAACTGTGCTAGTCTTACATTGCAGCGGGTGATGACTGGCCATGCACACATGTCCCTGGATACAGTCAACCCATTACTGGTCCGGCCATGTGTGCTGGCCAATGGAATGATGGAGGGGGTAGCTTCTCCCTGATGGGTCATGGTGCGCACTCATGTCTTGTTGCATGTGCATCGTTTATGCATGCAGCAGTGTTGGACTGCATTAATTGATGACTTGCGTAAGACCTGCTGTAAGGGTGTGTTGGTAGTAGTTGGTAGCATACCCTTCGTTCGGCACTGATCCCTATCATGGTGATTGGCAGCTATCCTATGGAGGTGCCGAACCAGTCACACGCAGTAGGATCCCTGTTAGACTAACCTCTATGCACTCCCATGGATGACTGTCCTTTGTGTTGGGATGCAGGAGTCAGCGACATGGTGCTATTGCACTGCATGGTGCACGATGACCTTGCGGTGTGTAAGGTCCACCGATGTGTGGTGCATGTGTCGTGGTCTTTGGTCAGGGTAACTGTTTGTCAGGTACCATTAGGTGTTGGCTCGTATTCACAACTGTGTGGTTAGGTGTTAATGTGTCGTGCCACTTGTCATGGGGCACAGTGTTCTGTGAGGTGCACACCGTACAATGGCATTGCCATTCCCTCCCGGGTGGAGCATGCATCCCCCCCCACTTTCCCTCCCGGGTGGAGTATGCATCCCCCCCCACTTTCCCTCCCGGGTGGAGTATGCACCCCCCCCCCACTTTCCCTCCCAGGTGGAGTATGCATCCATCCCCCACTTTCCCTCCCGGGTGGAGTATGCATCCCCCCCACTTTCCCTCCCGGGTGGAGTATGCATCCCCCCCACTTTCCCTCCCGGGTGGAGTATGCATCCCCCCCCCACTTTCCCTCCCGGGTGGAGTATGCATCCCCCCCCCACTTTCCCTCCCGGGTGGAGTATGCACCCCCCCCCCCACTTTCCCTCCCAGGTGGAGTATGCATCCATCCCCCACTTTCCCTCCCGGGTGGAGTATGCATCCCCCCCACTTTCCCTCCCGGGTGGAGTATGCACCCCCCCCACTTTCCTTCCCGGGTGTAGTATGCATCTCCCCAACCCCCTTTCACAGTGGGGTATGCTGACAACCTACTCAGAGCCCCAATGCACTGCCATGGCCCATTACGGTTACTCACCAAGCAGCCAGGTACGTTGTCCGGCATGACGGTCCATGTAGCCTGGTAGTGTTGAGTTCCGCAGGACCAAGGAGTCATGAGTTGATCCGGGGTGCCGAGCATTGCATTGTGTGATGGCTTTACTGGCATTACACACCATCTGGACGTTGATGGAGTGGTATTGCTTGCGGTTGCGATACCGCACCTCCATGGCATGAGGAACCACCAATTCTACGTGGGTGCAGTCGAGGGCACCTATGCAATTTGGCATGCCTGCAAGTGCATGGAAGGCAGCTTTGGTATCATATATCTCCTGTGGAGTCTGGGGGAGGCATGTGTAGTCCCTTCTGTGCTTGAGGAGGGCATCCAGCACTTGGTTGAGTATCCGGGAAAATATTGGCTGTGAAATGCCATGCATGTGCCCCACTGTATGCTCGTAGGTGCCTGTGGCAAGGAAGTGGAGCACGGACACTACCTTTAGTAGAGGGGGGATGGCAGTGCTGATTTCTATGATGCTCACTATGTCGGTATGTATCAGGGCCACTATGGTGGTTATGGTGTCCCAGTCAAGCCGGTACAGGGTGTGGATCTGCTCTGGTGTGAGGTTGAAGGGGGTGGCGCTGATGCGGGGAATTGGGGGCTGCCGGCGTGGTAATGGTGGCTGCACCGGTAGGGCATGCTGGCCCTGTCGCACCCTCCTTCTCCTCCTGCGTATCCTCTGTGGCGGGGGCTGTGGTTGCTGTGGTTGCTGTTGTTGCTGTTGTCGTAGTTGCTGCCTTGCAAGCAGGGCCTCCAGCTCCAGGAATGCTGCTACAATTGGTATCATCTTGGTGTGGGAGGGGGTGTGGTGTGTGGGTGTGCTCCTTTTGTGCTGTGCCAGACTCTATTGCCTCCACCTGTGCTGATTGGGTGCACCTGTTCCTCTTCCAAACACTGATCAGGGTTGTTAACAACTTCCCCGCGATGCCGGTATTAACGCCATGGCGGTAAGGTACTTTGCGCCCTTGTGGAGGTCGTTATTTCCGTGTTCGCTTTGCTTGGAATCGGAGATGGTTTACGCCTTCCCGTTATTTCCGCGATGGTGTGTCGGGCGCGCGACACTGGTCAGCTATTTACGCCATCGTAGTTTACGGTGGCGTAAATAACGGTGTGGCGGGTCAGAATGGCCCGTAACGGTAAAGGAAGTCGTTATTCCTTTACCGGCCTCGTTTTTCCCTTAACGCCGGACTCGGAATGACCCCCTATGACTCTTAATATTGTCTGTTTGGAGAACCAACCTATTGATACACCTGTAGATTCTACTACAAAAAACTGAGGCGTACAGCTGTCTATCATCCTGCCCTTTGAAAGCTCATAAATCCCAAAAGGGAATGAGTGCAGAATGAATTAGTTCAAGAAAATTCCAAAATAGTGTGAAAATCAAAGGAAAATAGTCTTTTATTATGCTCAGCATTGGTGAGCTTCTATGAGGAGCTTAGAATATAACAAAGAGCACATTTATTTCAGGAAGGAAGAAGCTGGATGCAGTGCTATGGTTGCTTTAAGAAGTGGATCAAAACACATGTCTTTGGAGGGGTCCCTCCTATTCCCAGGAGAGTCTATTGGTGCCATAGAGATAAAATAGATGTCTATTCTTACCCACCTTAATGATTCTTATTTTATTGACTGTGAAATGATGAAGGGCTAAATCAAGCTGCAAGTATTAGAATCAGTGACGATGCGACCAAATACAGATCCCCACAGCGGATGGATTAGTCCACTGGGCCACAAACCCAGAAACATCTTTTAATAAGTCACATCATTTTTATTTCTTGCTGGGATATGCTCTTCTCAGTGCCAGAGCTAATGAAGATACACATAAGGGAGAGGCCATGGTGTTGGTCAGCTGATCTGTCATGCAGTCTTCTGAAAACTGTGTTGGAGCGGCAGCCATTTTGGAAGGCCATTGGAGTTGTTTAGTTGCTCAGAGATTTGATTTATGTCCCTGAAAAGGGTTTATTTTATTTTGACTCCTTGCTACTTGGTACATTGATGTTTTTTCCACTGTTGCTTTACATCGCGCTTATGTTGTTTATTGTTATCGTTGTCTTTGGCTGCCAGTGTTGTGTATCAAACTCCATAGGAGTGTGTTCCAAGTACATAATGGCTGCCATTGGATGAGCACATTCTGTAGACCTTTCTTTACTTTTATAAATAGAGCAGCAGCATCCAGACTGGAATGAAAACAGAACCTAGCATGTTCAGTAGACCTGGGAAGAAAGAGCTGCTGGATGTTGCCTAGACTGCTTTCAAATGAAACACAGTAATTTTGGGGGTGCAACCCGATCTTTAAAGCCAAAACTATTATGCAAGATGCTTGTGCTAGTATAGTGAGTGGAAGGTCTTCAAAAGGCCTCCTAAGCAAGAGCCAGTATCCTGTGCCTAGTTACGTAAAAAAAAAACAGCTTCCAATTATGGAGTGCGCCTTGAGATGTGCCCACCATTGCTGCAAGGGGACAATAAAAACACCACAGACCTTTTGGTCCCTCTCGCCGGGTGTGACGAGAGAAAAATTGTATATGTTGTTTCAAGTGCCTAACACATGGAAATAAAAATTCATAGAACTATGCACTGGATAAAGCTCTATTCGAGGTCCTTGATGTCGGCAACATTGTATCTAAACGTTTTCCTTGTATACAAATGTCATCCTATTCCGTGGCTGTGTTTTAAATTGTAGTGATGCCCTGAATTTGAAAGGGATTGAAGTGTTCCCGGATGCTAGGGTTAAACTCCATGATATATTACATTAATTACATCTTCAAAGGCAGCCAGGCAGGAAGTCCCGTGGGACTGATCCCTTCCCGTGACCATGATCCTGACGCTGCAGGAGCAGCGCTGCTACTTCAGACATCACAGTAAGCCCTCTAGGGCCTTATCAGTGCAATTTCTGCTGAAAACAGAATCCTGTAACCTACGCTCGGTGCCATCTTTATTTAATGAGAAGTACTTAATTTTGGTTATCAGTGGAAGCAAATATTTTGGGCAATATCCAATGTTGCTGTTTCACTGACCTTGGAACCAGAGTGCCAATTGACTCCATTCCGTGAAATGTACTTAAAGATGGCAGCCTCCTCCTTGTGCAGAGGGGCTGAATCATGCCTTGCAGGCCGACTTTTTGATTGGGAAGCATCATGCCTAAAGCACCAATTTGAGTGCCGGCAGGCGAAAGCCAGCACCTTCCAGCAAGGCCCCTCAGTAAGGCTCCTGTTTGAGCCTGTCTGGGCCTGGAGGACTTGGAGGGCCCCCTCCTCCTTTCACCCCTGCAGCACATCATGGAAGTCTCCAGGCAGGCAGCTTGTTACCCCACAAACTTGGGCCTCTGCAACTTTATGCACATCTGCAGATTACCTGTGAGTTATGGCTGGACATTGTCATTGCTTCTCCACTAACCCTAACAACAGGTGCCTCAACACTGGTCATGGACCCAAATGACTCAATGGACGACATTGACTAATGCAGAGAAACCATTGTGCTGATCTCATTAGTGACACCACATTAGTCACAAAGTAAATTTGCAGCCATGCACGAAGTTACACGAGTATACATGTGCACACATGAAGAACACGCTTACACAGTTTGTAGATAGTGGACAGATACATATACATACTGTCAAAAGCATTTTATTCCTTTTCTCATTAGCCAAGTGCAAAAATGCTGAACGCAAGGCAAACAAAGAGATGCAGAGCAAGCTAAAAGACACTTATCACAACTAACCCTATGGAGCTACAGGGAAATCTAAGGGGCCTGGAACGACCGAACACGACTAACCTATGGGAAACATAGCACAGTACAGATATGTAGAAAATCATAGTATAATTATAGTGAAGTTACGTGAAACCCCAGGGCCCCAACGAGAAATGAGGGAAAGCAGAATTTAGCTGCACATAACAGCAGGACAGGATGCACAGCCAAGGTCAGAGACAAACAAAACATTCTAAAGCTAAGAGACACAGAGCTTTGTGCAGAAAAACAGAATAACTCCTCATAAATTGCAGACCAGAGAGCTCAATTTTGTGGTCCTCAATCATGTGATGTAGCCGAGCTAGACAATGGTCATCCACCCGCAGAGGGAAGACGGACGGTTCTCAGCCATACAGGCATGAAGTGAAGCATGGAATCGTTAACAACATTGGGACACTCAGGGCACTCCACAGGTAGAAGTGGTCACATTGGGAACACATAGACATTCTCATCACCTTCAGAAGGGGGGAGATCGGCTCCAGCCAATCAGGGAACATAAATCCAGGGATGGATGGCATAGGGCAAGGGCCAATGGTAATCCTGCAACCCTGCAACAATGTAGATAGTTTCTTGAGGGAAGGAGCAGGCCAGCCACCTGACATGTGAGGACCAATAAAACAATATCTGCAGTCCATAAGTGATATCACCCCAATCACCAAACCAGGTGGACTCTTAGGTTTTCTGGGGATGGGCTCAGGTTGTGACATTGGAATTAAACAAAATGTCCCAAAACAGAATTTTCGTATATCCTGTATGATCCCTCTCTGTTTGTGTAATAAACAGTTCTAACTTGCCCTTGGCTGAGTCCTCCATTCGTTTACTGGGGTGGTGGGAGGGTTGGTGGGCCGTGGGAGCTGAGCCAGTGAGCCCATAGTAACCCCCAGTCCTCTGGCATACCTAAAACAACAGTGGTTCAATGCCAGCTCATCCACTGCTTTTGAATCCCTTCTCCTTGATGGCTATAAGATCATCTCCAAGCCTCTCCCTAACCGTGCTGGTGGGGGTGTTGCTCTAATCTTCCCTGAGTGGGTCCCTTCTTCCCTTAAACCCACCCAGCCTTACTCTTCCTTCGAGAGGCTGGTTTGCAATTTGGTCATCTCCCCCACCTCCTCTCTGACCATTGCCACTCTCTGTAGGCCTCCTGGCTCTTCCACTCTGTTCATCTCTGAATGGACTGATTTCTCCTCCTTACTCCTCACAACCACCTCTAAACTCCTTCTCCTGGGTGACTTCAACATCCACCTTGAATCCTCAGTCAAGGCATCCACACTCTCTGTGACCTCTGCACCTCACTCTCCCTCTTTATCGTTCCTTCTGGTCCCCCCCACTGATCACCCCACTCTTCTGGTCAGACCATTCTCTCCTTTCCTCTCACCTGGGCCCTCTCTGCCCTCTGGCTTCACCTCTCCCAGCCCTGCCAACATGTTCACGAATATCCATCCGATGAAACAACTGTCAGCTGCTGCCTTCCCCTCTCCCCAATACAGACACTACTTCTGACTCTGCTCTCAGCAACCTCCATCTTGCCATCACAAATACCCTTGACATTCTTGCTCCAGTCATGATGAACGACTGAAACATGCCTCCAAGCGTAACACCTGGTACGACTCTAAACTTGCAGCCCTGAAACGCAAGTGCATAGCTGCGGAACGCAAGTGCCAGACCTCAGGCTCATCCTCTGACAAACTGATCTGACAGCTGCTCCAAAGGCAATACTGACTCTCCACCACTCCAAGAAAAGGGCCCACATCCAGGCTCGTGTCTCTGGTGCATCCAACAACATGGCTGAGCTCTTTAAAATTGGCAAGGAACTATCCAACCCTTCTGCAGTCTACTCCTCACCTCTTCCCTCGCAGGCCTTCTGCAACATACTGGGCACACACTTCACTTCAAAAACTCCTATGGCCTCTCATGCTCCTCTGCCTTTCTCTCCTCCTTCTCTCCTATCAAACCTGATGAGGTCAAGAGAGTTGTTCGCTCCATGAAAGTCTCCTCCAAACAGGTCTCCCCCTGATCCTCCAGAACCATTAAGGACAATATTGGCTCTCTTGCTCCTGAACTTGCTGATTTCTGCAAATACTCTTTTGCTACAGGGTCTTTCCCCTCCTCCCTAAAGTACTCCCTTGTGTACACCCTCCTGAAAAATACTTCTGCAGACATGTCTTGTCTCATTTTACTTGATCCCTACTCTGCATTTGATACAGTCAACCACTCCATCCTCGTAAAACGGCTCCACAATACCCTTGTTATCTTGGAGCGGGCACAGGACTGGCTGACCTCCTTCCTCAATGACTGTCCATCCCAGGTTATTCTGGGCTCTTTCTGTCCCCCACCATTATCTCCACCTCTGGCATCCCCAAGGGCTCCAACCTTTCTCCCTGGCTGTTTAAGACCTATCTTGCTCCGTTTGCACACCTCATTTACACCCTCTCCCCAATGTCCAGTGTTATGCAGATGATACACAACTCTTCATCTTCAAACTTCCCTCTGACCCTCTCTTTACTTCCTCCATCATTCCAGATTGCCTATCTGCCATCCAGTCCTGGTGTAGTTCCAATGATTTCTGCCTCAACGCCAGCAAGACGGAGATCCTTTCTATTGAGACTCCTGCTCCCTCTTTCTCCCCCTCATCTGGCCATCTTCTATGGGCTCTGCCCTTCTTCTTCATCTGAAGCCAGAAACCTTGGAGTCATCTTTGACTCATCTCTTTCCTTTCTCCCTCACATTCAGGACCTTGCCAAGAAGGCCCACTTTCAACTCCATCTCCTCAATGGAATTGTTCCTTTACTCACTTTCCCCCCGAAGCTCAATGCCTCTAGAGCTCAGATTCTCTCTAGGCTAGACTACTGCAGTAGCCTTTTCCTTAATCTACCGTCTTCTTCTACACGGCCCCTCCAGCTAAACCAGAATAGGGCTATGAATCTTATCTTTGGCCTCAATCCCAGGGACCACATCTCTCCAGTCCTTAAATATCTCCCTTGGCACCCGGTTGCTGCAAGGATCAAACTCAAATCCCTCTGCATCATACATAAGGCCGTCTGGGGCCGGGGACAACGCTATCTACAACTGGCTCTCATTAAAATACTCTCCATCCAGCTAGACCCCACAGTTGCTGAGATTGGTGACCGGGGCTCCTAGGTCCTGGCTTCCCACATCCAATCACCTTCAGTCCCTGCCCGCTCCCACAGGCCTGTACTTACTTAGTTATTGGCAGCTGACCACTATCACCTAACCACTTAACAGCTTGTCACGCCCTAGCACTTCCCTCTTTGGTACACCTAGCACTTACCCACCACTCCCTCATCCCTTCTCTCTCTCTCTCTGCACTTGCATGTTCTGATTTCTCACAAGGCCTAGTAGGTCCCCTTCTATCTTTCATTGTTATATTTGCTTTTCATTCCCATGTTCCCTCCCTTTTGCCCTTTGTGTGCTTTGAAACAAAATGTACTTGATGTATCTTACACATGCACAATCCAATTTAAACAAATAGAAATACATGGTATGCAACAGGGGATAAGTGTGTGCAGTCTGATGACATCAGTAGTGTCATGGGCTTGGAAGCCAAGCATATTCCTTTAGCTAACGCAAAGCTGTTGTTGATGAATAAATCTAGGGCAGAGCTTCAGCAAGTGCTTGGGAAAAAGTTATCGTTATAGTTTATCGAAACAAGCATCAGAGAGGGTATATAACGGTATTTCACTAACACCCCCAGCTAATGGCCTTTAGGCCATTGGGAGTGAAGTACTGCAGAGTAAGGTGCAATGAGGCAGATGAAGTGTGGCACAGTGTGCAGTTCAATGTTGCTGCGGCTGCTAAGGTACACAATAGTTTGTTGAAACTAGTAAGTTGGAATGAGTACTCCATAAGCTAGGTGAACCCGAGTGTAAGTCCTGGCTAAAAGGATATGATATGATATGCCTTCAAGAAACACAGATGAAAGATGATGGTTGTCTGCATGTACGCTTTTCGGATTTCTGCATTATCACCTTGGCAGCTTTGTAATGTGGCTCAGGGCACCCTACTAAAGGTACTGCAAGTCTTGCTGCAGGTGTTAAGCACCAGGGAATAGTAACCACCTTTGCCCTTAATTCTGGCTCTGTCACCCAGCTTACAGTTGTTAATGTCTATCTGCACCTTAAGGAGAACATCACTAATTTCTTTGCAACAAATAGTGGGCTGGCTAAACCGGTCCTCTCTACATATAATGAGAGTCTCATCGTTATGGATGCTTTTAACTTAAAGTTAGGACAAAGTAATGAATCTGGTCGGAAAGGAGCTAGAAATAGCGTGTAGAATCCCAGAAAAAAAAGAAATGCCTGATAAGTTGATTATTCATGCAGCAAATCTCTTCAGTAGCGCTTAATGGTAGATGCCCAGCGGGTAATTCTCCTAAAATGACTTTTAGGTCGGGCACTAGAGAATCGCTGTTAGACTACTGTCTGATTGAGTGTTTTCTATATTCTCATGTATATTTTTTTAATGTCTATATTAGGCCAGAAAGCGACCACAATGTTATTGTCCTTGTTTGGAAAGTCGGGGACTCTTGTAAACATAGCCCTAGAAAGCATGGTGTATATTCTGAAAATGATGTCGCTGTAAAATTGACCAGTGATGCGCTGGCGTTAATCTTGAGTAAGGAAGATATGCATTGTTTGGCTACAATTATAGGGTATGGGGCCAGTTCATATGGCCAAGTAATTGGGGCCAATGTGACCTTACTACACGAACTTCAAGAGAGTATTGATCAAGGTCTTCCATGACAATTATCCCTCCTAAAAAAGAAGACAAGGTGCGCCATGTTACTATAAGGAATGCGTGAGGCCAAAAGGGAGCTTTTTCTGAGTGGCAAGGTGCAAAAACAGAATGGCGCTTAAATTGCACAACCTAAAAGTTGCTTATAAGAAACTTCTAAAAGTCAAGTAGTTGTTATACATTGAGTCACAATGGGAATGAGTTGATAAAACGGGGAGGGAACATGATACGAAAGGGTTTTGGGGTTTTGTAGCTCAGGGCTTTGGGCTTAGAGAAAGATGGTGACCAGATCTCCCCCACCACTTGGGCTCTGCATTATAAATAGATTATGTTTAAGGCAGTAGCAGAAGTGTCTTAATTACAATGGAGAAATAGGTTCTCAGACAGCATTGTGTTTACTTTAGAGGGCGTGCTATTAAAGTTGGTAGAGCTCCTGGCCCTCATGGTATAAGGTTGGAGGTTTACAAACTGTTCCATGGCTGGACCCCACTTTGTTGGTCGTTTTTTTAAATGTGATTGCCCAGGTCCAAATTGTTCCACCATCATGAGCCAAGAGTGTGATTATTCCTGTGTTTAAAAAAGGATTGCACTGTGATCACTATTGCTGTCGCCCAATATTGGAAACGGCTGGAAAGATTTTTGCAAGCTGCTTGGCCTCAAGATTGGAGGAATCGTTGATGATGAATAGTATATTGCTGATTAGTCCGATCGGATTCAGGTAGGGATATGGAGCAATAGGCCATTGTTTTGTTTAAATACTGAGATCGAGAAATATGTGGGAATCAGGGAAGGTAGGGTATTTGCTGCATTTTTGGATCTGGCAAAGGCCTTTGATACACTTGATTCACTTGATCAGGCAACCCTCTCGAATACATTATTGAAACTTGGAGTCTCCTAGGCCCTGCTGCAGCTGATTATCTGTTTGTATTCCAAAATGTTGAGATTTGTACCTAGTCGCGGCTCAAAGCAGCCAATCGAGTTTGGAACTAACATGGGCTTCAGGCAGGGGTGCCTGCTAGCCCCCGCCTGCTATTTATCATTTTTCTATCAGATTTTAATCTTTATGGTCAGCAGGGTCTAATATTACCACTAGTTTTAAATGGATGTAGGTATCCAGTCTGCTTGTATGCTGACAGCACGATTTTATTGAATCTTACACCAAAGGGTCTTGATTATAGCCTGAGTTATTTTCAAAGTCATGGTTTGAGTTTGAGTTTGTCTAAGTCCAAAATAATTATCATTGGCAAAATAAAAAAAACCTTTTGCGTCTCGCAGAATAACAATGTGAGCATTGAAGCCATGGATACCTACAATTATCTAGGAGGGAGTGTGTTGTAGCTGGAGAGACCACTTGAGTCTGCTAGAAAATCAGATAAGAAGGGGACTAGAGGGCCTAGCACATTTTTATTACAAGTTTGATGGGTGCAGGCTCGATAAATGCCTTGAGGTCCTTCAGTCTAAAGTCAATGCCGCTGTTCTTCATGGCTGTGAAGCATGGGGTCATTCGGATGTCAAGGCTTTGACCCATATTCAAAACAGTTTTCCAAGGAGGATACTCACCTTCGCCCCAGCACGTTAGGGGAAGCATTGCAGGCGGAATTAGGGGTTCCTTCCATCAGTATTTTAGCTCAGTGCAAATGTTTGCAATTTGCAGGAAAACATTGTAATAGTAGTTTAGAAAACCTGAACGTCAAAAATGCATTAGGTGAAATACGGTCCCTCTTTCCTCATGTGAAATACCCATGGATTAAAAATGGTATGTATCTGTGTAAGTGCTGAGGCCTAGCTTTTATTAAATTGTTTAATGGGGAAATAAATATGCTGGATTTAAAAAAGAGGTCTAGCTATCTCGACTATGACATAATGATAAACCATAGTATGAATTTAATTTCACTAAAACATCTGGGTGTAGCTCATCGTGTATCCCAGGTTGATAATCTGATTACACAACTGCTGTCTCCGGAATATAGAAGGATTACCTTAATGGTAAGACTGAGCCTCTTGCCTTTAATGGAGCATATGGGCTTGCTTGCAAACACTAGGCTTTGTCTATCTGGATCTGGGGTTAATGGAAGCGTGTTACACTTTATGTTCCCCTGCAACCTTTTGATTGACATTTGAGGACTGTGGTTTAGGGGTAATTTTATTAAGTGCAATGTTAGAACTACAGCCGAGGCATTGTTGGTTCTTTTAAGCATCAATGATATTAATGTGTTAATGGACATGTGTGTTAGTTAAAGCAGCATTAGTTAAAGCAGCATTTTTTTTAAAAAAAAATTAGATAGGTCTCTTTATTGTACATGGAAATGTTTCAATTTTTAACGTGTTATATTGTTTGTAAATGTTAACGTTTTTTGTGCAATATTTTAATTGCGTGGGATATGTTTATCATTGCATGGTTTTAAATGTGTAATGTCGCAAGCCGAATAAAACAGATTTTCTCTCCCAATTAAACAAAACATATTAGAAAGACCTATGGTGCATATCATGTGAGTTAATTTATTACTGCGCTCTGATCACATTCACAAAAAGCTTCGTTACATTGTTAATGAGCACAGTAAGGCACAATTGTGAATCAAAAAAGGAAACCACTGTTGTTTACTTTTCCAATTAATCTGTGTCCATCATTTGGATGGAATAGCTGCAGTTCACTGTGCAAGGTTACCTTGATATCTGTTGGTCATGTAATTCATGCTAAGATGAACATTTCCATTAAGAAACAGAAGCAATATGTTCCTATGTTGCTCTCAAGTACACATGGCATATACATGGCAGGGATTACCAAGGGAGAGATTACACTTCATATCATTAAAGTTTCACACATCTAGTGACATGTTGACAACATAAACGAAACATGTTTTTGACACAATGTGATAAGAAGGCAAAGCTGAAGCAGAAAGTGGCAAGAAAGGAGCTCATGCACCCCAAATGCCATCTGCAAAAATGCCCCCTGAGGACCATTAACATCTTCTTTCACTGACCTGAAAGGAGACGCCTGTTTGCAAAATTATAAAGAACACCACGCATACTTGAAGCAGTCGCCCATGATAGTTGTTCAGCTAAAATCGTGGCAGATTTTATTTATGAGGAAGGCATGTTCTAATGAGGAAAGAAAATGTGTGGTAATGGCTATTATCTATGGGCTATGTCTTATTTATACCTGTATTACCAGGACTGATTATATCATTGACTTAACAAGACAGAGGGCCTCATTCCGAATTTGGTGGTAATATGGCAGTACATTCACCAAATGACCACCAAAATCAGATAGTCTTACTGCCACTTGGTGCCATGCTTTAACACAGGTTTACATGTGGTGGTAGGGTAGTGTAATCCCCAATTTATGCAGTTCTTATGACACTATAGGGATGTACGTCAGATTTACTGCCAGAGGAATAACTGTGTGGTAAATCTGCAGATTTTTGGGGGTAAAGTGTAGGATTGAAAGGGGGTTTCGGGGGCGCTGTTGAGCGA
Source organism: Ambystoma mexicanum (assembly GCF_040938575.1). NCBI lineage: Eukaryota > Metazoa > Chordata > Amphibia > Caudata > Ambystomatidae > Ambystoma > Ambystoma mexicanum. Next base: position 814,459,952 of record NC_090933.1, on the reverse strand, counting down.
CCAGCAAGATGGCCGCCTAGCCCGTAGGCTCTGTGACCCACAAGCTACAATCTGCGACAATTGGCACAATCCGGCCACCTGTGCCCTCCAAAACGAAGCCTGACTGCCCCTCTCTATGCAGGGCACAATCTGTTAAAAAATCGCTGCTGTTGGCCCAGCGCCTCCGGAGATACGGCCGAGAACACTGACCGTCTATACAGGCCTGCTGGGCCCGCCTCCTTGTGTATCAGAGGGTGGTGCGGCCTCGGCGACCTTGAAGGTCCTGCTAGCTGAGGTGCCCCACCGACCTGTAGCCGGACCCAGAGCTGCCGAGGAGAGGGAGGGATATTGCCGCTGATCTGTGCCTTCGCTGGAGACGCCCTCTGCCTTCCCGCCGCTGGGCCCTGCTAAGGGAGGGCGGCGACGGTAGGTGCATCGTAGGAGGGGGCGCGGGGCTGCCATCACCGCCGTGGCCTCGCCTGGACCCCCTGTACTCCCCAGCATATCGGCGGTGGGGGCCGCTGCTTTCCCTTCTCCTCCCTCGGCCCTGGCGTTCCCTGCCACCTTGCCGGGCGCGAGGAGGAGCTTGTGCTGCTCCGCTTGGTTCAGAGCTCGTGAGCACTTGCCGCGGCCGGCCCCTGCCTGACGGGCCCGGCGCAGAGGACCAGGCGGACGCGGGCGGCTCTCAACTCCCCTCGCCTGCGAGCTGCCTGTTTTTCCCGGTGTCCTGGCTCCGCTGCATCTGAGCAAAAAACCCATACAGTGGGCGCAGCTATCAGGACTGTTATGGGCCGACCTCTTGGGAAGTGGAGTCAATACTAAAATACCTTTGCATCTGGAGGCCCTGCCCATCCATGCGCTCCTAGTCTGCTCTGGTAGAACTGTGACAGAGCGGACGCTGTTAGGTCAGCATTAACGCCAATATATCAGCGCAAGCGGCTCAAAACAGACTACCTTGTCATTTGTGTGGCCCCCCATGTCCACTCCATCAACAGCATGACGCTCTGTGGGCCCAATCACTACACACAGCACTAATGACTTTCCAGGAGCTCTCCAGGCCCCCCTATTACTGTCTGCTGCACCTGTGGCTATTGTGGAGCACTTGCTTAGCCCACCAGGATATGACTGTTCTGCCCAGCTGTGGCCTGCAGCTCCCCTGACGCCACTGCCCATCCACGGGCTACCCACCCCCAACTAGTCAGGGCAAACACTTGCATCACTGGGCGCATTTCTCTGCACGCCACAACCACTTGTGAACTGTCACCTTCATTCTGAGCCTCTTAACATACGTACCCCACCAAATCCGACAGATTGGGAGCTACCCCCTACTACAAGCATGCCCAATAGTATGCGAGGAACCAGCAAAGTAGGCGCTATGGACAAGTTTGCCAAGGTGACGCCCAAGGCGGACCAAGCATCCTCCTCCACACCACAAGATGATGCGGATGCCTTGCCGGAACCCCCCCAGCCTGACTTATCTGCAATGATGGAGTCCATGGCCAAAAACTTTGCGGCCTTTCATGAAAAATTGGATAACATTAATGCGAACGTTGCCTCCTTAAGAGCCAAACTCGACCAGCATGGGGCCAGGATCACCGAGACGGAGCAAAGAATGGGAAATAACGAGGACAATGTCCACGCCCTGCAGAACACGGTCACGGAGCTCGTCCGAGACATGAAACAGGTCAAGGCCAAGTGTGATGACCTCGAATCGAGGTCGCGAAGAAATAACATTCGCATTGAAGGGGTGCCTGAATCGGCGCTAAAGGGGTGGATGGAACTGGCGGTCGAACAACTCCTCAAAGACCTCCTGGGTAGTCCTGTGATGTCACCATTCTTTACGATCGAAAGAGCACACCGATCGCTGGCACCCCGGCCTAAGCCTGGGGATTTCCCCAGGCCAATAATCGCGAAATTGCTAAGCTACAAGGACAGAGACCTCATACTCCGTCTGGCTAGAGAGAAAGGGGAGCTGAGGCTAGATTCACAAATTATTAGGATCTTCCCCGACTTCTCAGTGGGGGTTCAGATGGAGTGATGCCAGTTTGGCGGTGTTAAAAAAATGTCGAGAGACAGGAAAATTGAATACGCAATGCTCTTCCCTGCCCGCCTCAAATTCACCCACCGAAACAAACTGTACTTTTTCACTGTTCCGGACGAGGCAGTTAAGTTCATCGAGGTACAAATCCCACTGGTGGATCCCCGGGAGATCCAATGGACGATGACTAGGATCTGGGCTCCCATGCCTTAGTGGTAGCCCCTACAGGCCGTGGTAAACCTGCGAACGGCCCCCGGTGGGCCGACTAGGTCCCCTTTCCTTGCTCCTCTTTTGGCCTAATACCTTGCATCAACATCTCAGGAACACTGCCTGTGGAAAGGAATACATCCCCATTTGGCCTGCTTGCAATGTTCTTTTCCGGGCCGTTCCTCAGAAACTGAGCCTTACTGTTAGATGCCGCCCAACGGCATCACATGTTTTGATCTAGCTACTGAATAATATGTTTGCTTTACCGTAACCTATGTTCCATCAGCCGTTTTGAAGTTTTGCTTGCTCAATATGCGTTAATATTGTGGGTCCGATGGCAGTAGCAGCCCCAACTGCAGCTGCAATGCCACTTGAGACGGAATGTTCATGTATGAGCCCCTGTTGGGCTACTGGTCAGGCGTTGCCAAGTTGGGGGAGGCACGCAGTTGGCCACTGGGGGGGTGGGCACTATCACACTGCTTGTTCGGACTGGGCTGTGAGGGTGGGGGGTGTTGAAGTTGGGGAATGTTTCATGAAAACTGGCAGGAAGGTTATGACAGGTTCTGAAGGGAGGCGTGATTGCGCCGCAGCGACACACATGGTTGGAGACAGAGATGGATCCTTTAGTTGGGATGTTCCATAATCTGTCACTATGGCTATTAGAATGATGACATGGACCGTTCGGGGATTAACAAATTTCACGAAGTCCCGCAGGATCACAGCATACGCACAAAGACACGGGGTCAAGGTGCTCCTCTTGCAAGAAACCCACGCTCCGAAACTCTTGGCATCAAACCTGGCACAGACCTGGGGCCACAACAGATTCTATACCCAATACTTTACTCAATCCAGGGGGGTCTTGACTCTTATCCACAAATCTGTTAAATTCACGCTCCACACAGCCCACATTGATACAGACGGCAGATACGTGATCCGCCATTGCACGCTGGAGAATGTAGAATGCTTGATAGCCAACTCATATGGTCCCAACACCGATTCCCCCGAATTCATAGATGCAGTAATCGATATCCTAGCAAGATATGTAGCGGTCCCCATCATATGGGCGGGAGACATGAACCTTATACTCGACAATGTCCTGGATAGAACGACCACCTCACGTAGGGTCACCTCCCGTGCCGCCAAACAACTCCTTAAGCACATGGGTTCCCTAAATCTACATGATGTGTGGAGAGTCCTCCACCCGAGGAGAGGGACTACACTTTTCACTCAATAGTACATAGCGGTTCTTCCAGAATTGACATGTTTCTACTGTCGGGGTGCCAGGTAGGTAGGGTGACGGATGTTAAGATCCTTCCACAAACGCTCTCTGATCACTCCCCTGTAGTGCTAAAGATACAACTGAGCAAGACTCGGACCGCCGACCCCCCTGGTGCTTTAAATCTGATGCGCTGTCTGAATTGTCTTTAAGGCTGAGATCCTATCAGACATAAATGCTTTTTTTGACAATAACAATACACAAGACACCACTGAGGGTACCCGCTGGGAAGCATTTAAGGTATATATCAGGGGGATGTGCATCTCCAGGGAAGCAGGGGTTCTCATGTCCATAAGGCAGGCCCTAAACAACTCAGAAATTAAGCTTAAAGCATTGGAACGGGAATATGCTTCTACACCAGCCCCGGCAACCCTAGCGAAAATTATAAGGGAATTAGAACTATTCGAATCTCATGCCCTTAGCGAGGTGCGATACTTTGCTCGCCCCATGGCCGCCCATAGGTATGGTGAAGGAGACAGACCTGGGAGAACCCTGGCTAAACTAGTGCGTGCAGAGAGGGGCAGAGGTCGGGTGGATAGCATTCTCGATGAACAGGGCTTACGACACTGGTCTGACCAAACCATCATAGACATTTTCACTAGCTTCTATGCCACTCTATATGGCTCACAGCCGGAACACACAGCCCATGACCTGGACGACCTACTAGAAAGCATTCCCATGAGTATCATCTCCCAAAGCACCAAGGAACAACTTGATGTCCCGTTCACCTTAGATGAGATAGTCCGGGTAATTTCAGACCTCCCCAAGAACAAGGCCCCTGGTCCGGACGGACTGTCTTCTGAGTTTTACCAGGAGCATGTGGCCACTCTGGCTTCGGTACTATATGGGGTCTGGGCCGAATTATTGCGGTTAGCCACTCTCCCCCCTCCTTAAGAGAAGCCCTGATCACTGTCCTCCCGAAACCGGGTAAACCCCCAGATGAATGCAGTTCCTACAGGCCTTTATCGCTTATCAACACGGACACGAAGATTTTTGCTAAAATAATAGCGAACAGGTTCCTTCCACTCATGCCCCATCTGGTCCACACAGACCAAAACGGATTTGTCCCTGGCCGGATCTACAGCACTTAATATCCGCCGTATATTCAATGTGATGGCCAGAATCGACCCAGATGCAGACGCAATGGCAGTCACACTAGACGCCCAAAAGGCGTTTCACATGGTCTCATGGCAATACTTGTGGGCCGTGTTGGAGAAAATGGGTATTGGACCGAATATGATCTCCTACATAAAACTCCTGTACACAGACCCTATGGCCAGGGTGCTGGTCAGCTCTAATGTCTGCTCTCCCTTCGCGCTACATAGGGGCACTCAGCAGGGATGTCCGTTCTCCCCCATCCTTTTCACGTTAGCCATTGAGCCCATGGCGGACCATGTTAGGAATAGACATACCCGTAAAGGTATTCATCTACGGGACACACCTGAAATCATCTCACTGTACGCTGATGATGTACTTCTATACGTTAGGAACCCCTCTACATTTTGGACCCAATCATCTGAGACATAACTAAAATTGGCACATACTCCGGCTTCACCATCAACTATTCCAAGTCAGAAATATTCCCACTCACTGTAGCGACCCAGCAGCCATCCTGCGAATTTCCCCAACGTTGGTCCCCAGGGGGCATCAGATACCTCGGGGTGCAAGTATCACTGACCAGAACCTCGTTGCTGGCGGATAATTATGAGAACACGGCACAGCTCATTGAGTCCAAAATGCTCAAATGGCGCAATCTCCCATTGTCCCTTGCAGGCAGGCTGTCCCTACTTAAAATGATTGTGGTTCCCAAGCTCCTCTATATCTTTGCTAATGTCCTGGTGTGGCCAGGGAAACACTATTTCAAAAGACTCCACTCTGCATGCGCCCAATTTCTCTGGCATTCTGGAGCCGTCTGTAAGAAGTGGCAACATATGACCCTACCCTACGAAAAAGGTGGTTTCGCAGCCCCTGACCTAACATTGTACTGGATTGCGGCACAGGCTCAGCACGCCACACACTGGTATGCTCACCAGAATCCGCCCCCACATGTCAAATTAGAGAAACTTGCTAGCGATGGGAACAATATCATGACCTTAGTACTAAACCGGACGTACCAGACGGATGCCCCTGCAGACCCCGTGGCCACCACGATCAGAGCGTGGAATAGCATTCTGGACTCAAAACGAGAGCATTGCCCGTATTACAAATGGCTTCCCATATGGCAATTCCATGGTCTCCCCCCCACACACGACCAACACCTCCTGCAACACTGGGGAAACCTGGGCTATCGTGCACTAACTGATCTATTCCCCGACGGTAAATTTATTACCCCTAGACATGGCGGCAGGCACACTCGGCGCTGGAGCTATTACAATACTTCAGGCTAAGAGCGGCGGTCCGTGGTATGTGGCCCTCCTACCCAGATGAACCCCCAGACTCACCAGAACTCCAATACATATCAAATTCCGCAGGGGGAAGGGGCATAATATCCTCTCTGTACAAAATGCAACTAGAGAAATTAGAGGAAGCATCCCCAAAACCGCGGGAAGCTTGGGCCGGGGAGCTAGAAAAGGAAATCACTGAAGAGATCCGGAGTAAAATGTGTGCGCACATGCGCAAAGTCTCCCTTAGCGCTAGATTCCGCTGCATACAATACAAACTTCTTAACAGACTTTATTATACACCGCTCAGAGTTGCGAAATTCTCTCACACCCTGACTCATGCATGCCCGAAATGTAAATCTGAAGAAGCAGATCACATACATATGTTTTGGTCCTGCACTGCGCTGAGTAAGTTCTGGCTGGATGTGACGAAAGCGCTCTCAGAGATAATTGGGTCCCCGGTGGCCACTGGCCTTGCTATTTGGAATTTGTGTTGGAGAAAGTGAAAAAAAAATGTCAACATTCTTAAATGTGAGTACTTGTGTTGCCAAAAAATGTATATTACAATGCTGGAAGTGGCGCTCCCTCCCCCACCATGGAGATGTGGCTGAAAGCCCCTACTTGGGTACAAACATGTGAAGTAGACTATATTGGATCACTACCCGCGCCATCTCGCCCCAAAAATGTGTGGACTGAATTCTGCAGTTATTTAAATGGCAGAGACGAGGTGGAGTGGAGCTCCACCCCCCCGCCTGGCCTGCCCGACTCATCATAAGAACTAAGCACCTCGTGACCCCCCATCCCACTATGCTTCCCTCTCCCCTAATCGGAGCTGCCTGTAATAGATCATGATGTAATGCTTACTTATAACTTGTGATTCTTGTTTCTCTCTGTGTTAAATGTGCTGTACCTGTTTTAGCCGTCTGCCAATAAACAAAAGTTTTTAAAAAAAAGAAAAGGGGTTTCAACTCAAAGTATAATTCAAAAGTGGGTGCTTTCAGTTTGGTGAATGTGCAATGCATGTTGTAGAATAGTTTTGGATCAAGCTGACATATGGGTTTACAAACACCCCCTGAACATATATGGTGATTTTATAGCATTGAATGACACACGTGTAATCAGAAAATGCCAACTAGGAGCTACTTTATATAAGGTGTAATTACATTTTCCTGCATGTGTTACACCTGAAACCATTAGTCCCTGGTACAATTTCCAACTATTTCCCAGTGGATTCTACTAAATACAGTTGCTCGTGTATAGGTTGTTGTACATGTCCTGCATTGCTTGGAAGAAAGTTTAACAACTGATTTTTCTCAGTGTAAGTCTTCTGCACCATCCTCCCTCTGACGGGTGGTCCATCTGCAGAAATCGCCATGCAAGCCCCACAATTCCCATGTCTTCTTGCTCTTCTTTCCCTCCCTACACCCTACCCACTTTTCTCGTTCACCCTGCTACTTGCTGTATATGGTAGCACCCTAAGGCTGCCTTCGGGCTGCTATCAAGTGGTCTGTGACAAACCGATAAGATATCACAGTGAGTGGTTGCCACTGCCATCTTTCTGCAGCCTGCAGAAAAAGTCTTGAAGCCCAGAAGAAATGATTTGATTGACCCTATCATCCTTCCGAGGTCAAGCAATCGAGTACCATTAAGGTTGGCAATAAGATCTTTTATCCATTTCCAACAGACAGGCCGGTTTATGGTGTGCACTATATACATGAAAACATTATTATAGTATATCATTATTATTATTATTATTATTATTACTAGTGTTATTGTTGTAAGCATAGAGAATTTTTAAATGAAAACTAGATCATGCAACAGAGACGGACAATTTAGTGGGCAGGTCAGTAGGCGATACAGAGATGTGTTTCTTCCTCTCTTGCAAAATATGTTGATTTATTAAAAAGGAAGATTTGAAAGCAGATTTTAAGCATAGTTTCTTCACAGATTAAAATGAAGATATTTTTGAAAAACAGAAATGCAACAATACTACAGAGAAAAAATGCCCTGGCCTGACTCACAACTTACTCAAGGATGCCCTGCGTGACTATGCATGTACTTACTTATCTATTTTGAACTTTTACAACGCACCTCATTGGGGCTTTGAGGCTGAACCTGGCACATGCTGGCAGCAGTTGCACATGTGGGTTATTTTTTCCATGTGTTTATTAAATAGGTTTCCGCAAGTCTTTACTGCTTGATGCTGTTTGGGGTTGAATATATATTTTAAAGAATGCACTGTTAGGTACCTGCATGCAAGTCGCGGCACAGGATAGTTTCTTTCTCTGTCATTTTCAGCACAAAGTTAGTTACACGGAGGGGGCCGGCTCCGATTGCACGTTTGTGTTAAAGGTGCCCTCCGTGCAATTCTCCTCGCGTCCACTATGTGGAGTAAAATGTAGGCGAAGCGCCATTAGGCTTCACTTTTCCTCCACATTAGTGGAAAATGGAAATGCCTCCTGCAAAGGATGCTTTGCAGGAGGCAATTACAATGGATTAGTGTGGAATCCGACTGCTTTTACGAGGTGGTGATATCAGTAGGATTCCCTAGGAATCTATTGCATTAATGCCAGCATGAAATTCCATGTTTACATGAATGAACCCACATTTTTAAGTCATTGGAGGAAATGGAGGTGGACACATTCTGTCACCAACTTCGACTTATAAATGCTTAAAAATTAGGTGCCTAGGTAAAAGCAGTGGAAACAGTATTTTCTGGCACTTTATACGCAGCCCCCTGACCTTCATTGTGACCACCACTGTGCTTCAGATATGTTTAATATACATAACAAAGACTTCCAATGTGACATCATTGTCACACCTACATTTGTTGAATGATTTAGGTGTTATCTTATCAATAGAAGAACACAGAAAATTCCTGCTGACTGGAGATAATTTGAGGTTCCAGATAAATGGAGAAAATGGAACAAAGGTCAGTGTGAGCCAAAGTAACTGCTGTTTATTAAATGTGTCGCTCAAGTGCAGATAGCTGTCTGGACCTCAATGTTTCAGGATTACTCTTTTAACTTTGATTCTCGGGTGAAGGTATGGATAGGTGCTAATGGGGGGGTTCTACACCTTAACCTGTAATCCAGCACCAATGCATGGGATCATAGTTCGCCATCTTCTTCAATGTTCTTGAGCCTCACTGAAGGCCAAACAGGAGCATGAAGCAAATCACCTCACTCTAGTGATGGTTGCAGCAGCATGCTGGCAGGCAGGGAGCACACAACCGACTGGGTTAC